>NW_016815820.1:155757-195942 GCF_001698545.2 Rhinopithecus bieti | reverse complement strand
TGAGATGGTATCTCATTGTGGTTTTGATTTGCATTTCTCTGATGGCCAGTGATGATGAGCATTTTTTCATGTGTCTGTCGGCTGCATAAATGTCTTCTTTTGAGAAGTGTCTGTTCATATCTTTTGCCCACTTTTTGATGGGGTTGTTTGTTTTTTTCTTGTAAATTTGTTTGAGTTCTTTGTAGGTTCTGGATATTAGCCCTTTGTCAGATGACTAGATTGCAAAAATTTTCTCCCATTCTGTAGTTTGCCTGTTGACTCCTCAAGTACATTTTCTAATTTCCTTTGAGGAGATTGTGTGCTGAAACTGTTAACTTAAAATACTGAAAACTCATGCAAAAAACCTACTTTTTAGTTATTTTGATTTAACGCATTATAATTTGTGCTTATATTATTTGTTATGAGCTTAATGCAAATAAGTCCTTTACACTGGATAACAAACGTAGAGACCCTTTACCAATAACTTACCAATCCATAATTTCCAAACTGGTAATAAAACAAATCATTTCTCTCATCTTAGCATCACAGAAACTTCATTATGTACACATAGGTTTTTGCTTAGCCAGCCAAGGAAACAAGTACTATAGCTGCCTCAAATAACAATTATTCCGTAGCATACTAATTCACCACATGAAAAGCTAATTCCAGAAAAAAACAAGAAAAGTTGACATTTGGTAACTAGGTAAATGTCACATGAAACTTAATGTTTTCTTGAAAGAATCCCCAAGAATTATTCTTTTTTAAAAAATTCTGATTTTCAAAGAAAAATTAAGACATATTTTCTAAGGTTCATTTCTTTGTCTCAATAATAGCATTGTAATGAAAAACCTAGAAACCCACCTCAGTGTGTCTTTGATGTAATGCATTATATTCCTTCTTCAGTTCTGCTTCTCTTTCTTCAAGTCTGCTAACTGAAATTAAATACATACACTTGATCAAAACAAAACAAGAAATTTACTTGAAAAAGTACACGTTTAAACTTAGAATGGGCTATCCATAATCCTTAGCAACTTTCAGACTCAGTGTTCCATATGCAAGTCTTCACAAAGCAGTGACTTCATTTCATCATCCTTCGTAATGAAAACTTTCAGACGAGGGGAATACATTACACTGGTTCTCTAATATTCCTATATTTATCAGGTCATCCCCCTAAACAGTTTTTTTTTTAACATGATACAGAATTAACTCTTTCAAAAACACAAATCACCTCATCAAAGTTTTAAACTGGGATTAGGGCCCAAATCATTTATTTCCTACACTACTCAAGCTCTTTTTTTAGCACTGGCAGTTTGTGAAAGTTGATTGTTTATAAGCACTTTTTTGGCTTCAGGTCTTCTCAATTTCAGGGACTCATCTTCTTTTATTTAGCTCCCTCTGCTGATGGGTTTTGTGAGTGGCACTGACTTGAGGTAGTGCTCACAGAATACAACTTTAGGGTATTTAAAAAAAAAAAAAAAGTTTTATTAATAGATTCTGAGGTACAGAATGTCAGGACAGGATTCCACAGGAAAGAATAACTGACAGCAAAGAGGAATGATTCAGGTAGGAGGTGGTATCCACACAGAACCACAAAGGATGAAATTACAGTACTCAAGAAAGAAGGTAATGAGAGCATTCCTGACACTGTTACTACAGAGAAGGGAACACAAAACCATGCCAGAGGTGAGGCAGAGAGTGGTGGTGAGGCAGAGGGGAGACTGGCCAGACTGGAGGAGCCCATACTTGGCTAAGGAGCAGTGGGAGACAGTCTGGGGAGAAATAAAGCTGGTGCTAGAGGAGTTGGTCAAAGTACTCATATATGTCTGTTGGAAAGCCTTAGCATAGTTGAAAATGTTCCCTGGGTTTAAGGCTCAGCTGGCTGCAAACAGGCAAGGCTGTGTGTAATCTACAACTGGTAACTGTGGAGGACAGCTGTAGAAGGAACTAGTATGAACTAATACTCCAACAGCAGATATATGAATGTTCTATATGCCTCCTAATATCAACACACCAGAAACCAAACAAAACATAGCTTGTGCTGCCCAGAAAATTCATTTTGGGTTTGTGTACCTTTACTTACCATAATTTGTTTAAATATCTTGAAAATATGTGATTAGGAAAACTGTAGCTCTCTTTGTTTTGATTTGTTTCTAATTCAAGCCTATGTGTCGTTGGCTTATTACATTTGCACCAGAGTAAACACACACTACAGTACCCACGGAGCACATTTTGTCATGCCACGCAAGTGATGAGTACATCTTCTGCTCATCTTATCCTTTGGCTGAAAGCGATAATAAGCAAATTTATTATGCAGATGTGTCATGATAAAATAATAGATGATAAAACCATAAATTAATTTTTAAAATAAATTTAATTCTACGATTTTTATTTGACAACAGGAAATCCAAGCAAATTATGGATATTTAATAATCTCAAAATAAACATTTTCTACTACTTCTTGTCATTTAAGCTGATTAAAAGCTTAAAGGAATTCTGAGACTACTGGACAAACCATATCTATTTTCAACTGTTCATCTTTTGAATCATTCTTTTATTGATAATGTGCAACAAAACAAAATTGGATGCTGAGGCTAAAATAAAATCCAACTATCATTCATAACCCACAATTTCAAATTTGTGCTCAATAGTAGAGCCTTATTATTCTTGTCAGCTAATGATATAAATTCATAAATAAATTTATATCACCAACACCACCACTATTAACAGCAGCCAACAATATCAAGTGCTTATTATGTACCATACAGTCCTAAGAACTGCATATAAACTAACTTATTTGAGCCTAACATTAACCTTATGATAAAAGTATTATTATTACATCCATGGTAGCGATGAGGAAACCGAAGCAAATAGGAGCTAAGTAACTTGCCCAAAGTCACACAGATAGGAAATGGCAAAGCAAGGATTCCTATCAGAATCTGGCTCCAGAATCTGTGTTCTTAATTCCCATGCTATACTGCTTCTCAGCAAATACTCCTTTTAATCTGTTTTGTATATTGGAGTTTACTTTAAGATTTCACTTTGGGCAGAGGGGAGTATGCTTCAAACAAAAACTTCCTCTGTTCTTACGGAAACAACCCATTCACAGATACTTTGACACAAAGGCATCAAACTGCCAAGCAAAATGTGTACCCAAGTCAGGGAGATGCACATTGAAACCAAAATGCAACACCACCATGCTTCTAAATGGCTACAATGAAAACCACAGTACACCAAGTGCTAGTGCGGATGTGGAACTACTGGAACCTTCATAAACTATGGTATATGGTTTCATACACCGGAACTTGGTATGCCCAATTTGAAAACTGTTTGACAAGATTTAATTAAGTTGAATGTTTGCCAACCCTATGATAAAACAATGTCATTGCTAGAAAGCCTATATATTTGTTCACCCAAAGGCATTTAAAACAATATTCAAAGAAGCACAGTCTGAAAACAACCCAACTGTTCATCAAGAGTAGAATGGATAAATATTCATGTACTGAAATACTGCATAATGTGAATAAACAAATTATTGCCACACACAACATCATGGACCAATGGCACAAATATGATGCTGAAGGAAAGAAGCAGAAACAAACGAATACAAAATTCAAAGACATAACACAAAACTAATCTGAAATGTTAGAAGTCAGGATAGTAGTTACCTCTGGGGAGGAGTTAGTGATCTGATGTATTTATGTCTGTACAGCCCCAGCCCACCTCAGTTCAAAGACAACGTGCATCCATTCACACAGGCACTTTCCTCTGCTTGAATACTCATTCTTCCTTATGTTATCCAACAATGGCTATGAATTCAAGTAGAATGGGATTTAAACAAACTATGCGGAACCATAACAAACAACCTTTGTTGCTCTGACTTTAGCATTCTCAGGGAGAGAACAAAAATGTTACTGAATAGACTGGATAAAGAAAATGTGGTGGCTCACGCCTGTAATCCCAGCACTTTGGGAGGCCAAGGTGGGCGGATCACAAGGTCAGAAGTTCGAGAACAGCCTGGTCAACATGGTGAAACCCTATCTCTACTAAAAATACAAAAATTAGCTGGCTGTCGGGGGGGATGCACCTGTAATCCCAATCACTCAGGACGCTGAGGTAGGAGAACTGCTTGAACCTGGGAGGCGGAGATGGCACTGCTGTACTCCAGCCTGGGTAACAGAGCCAGACTCCATCTCGAAAAGAAAGAAAATAAAAGAAGAACGAGGCTGGGTACAGTGGTTCATGGCCTGTAATCCCAGCACCTTGGGAGGCCGAGGCAGGCAGACCTCCCAGGACTTTGGGAGGCCAAGGTGGGCATATCACTTGAGGTCAGGAGTTTTGAGACTAGTCTGGCAAATGTGGCAAAACCCCATCTCTACCAAAAATACAAAAATTAGCCAGGCGTGATGGCACGCACCTGTAATCCCAGCTACTCAGGAGGCTGAGGCATGAGAATCGCTTGAGCCCAGGAGGCAGGGGTTGTAGTGAGCCATGATTGCATCATCATAGCACTCCAGCATGGGCAACAGAGGGGAAACACTGTCTCAAAGAAAAAAAAGAACGAGATAATGTCCTTGAAGCTTTGATACAGTATTTTTTTTTTTTTTTTTTTAAGACAAAGTCTCACTCCATGGCCCAGGCTGGAGTACCCAGCTCACTGCAACCTCTGCCTCCTGGGATCAAGCAGTTCTTGTGCCTCAGCCTCCCAAGTATCTGGGACTACAGACAAGCACACACCACCACGCTCAGTTAATTTTTTCTATTTTTAATAGAGATGGGGTTTCACTATGTTGTCCAGGCTGGTCTTGAACTCCTGACCTCAAGTGATCCACCCACCTCAGCCTCCCAAAGTGCTAGGATTACAGGTGTGAGCCACCACACCCAGCCCGGAATAACTACTCTTATTTGTCCAACAGACACTTGCACCAATGCCTGAAGATATTAAAATGGGTGTCCTATGCAACGTATCTTATAACAGCCAAATTGGAACCACTCTCAAATTTGTGATTAGGGAGACTGGATAAGCAAACTGTGACAAGTATATGATAGAGTACAATGCGGTGGCTTTGCTACTTCTTTGTTATGCAACTTTGGGAAAGTTAACTTCTCTGGGCCTAAGTGTCCTTACTTGTAAATGAGGAATAGTAACAGTACATCGAAGTTGATTATTAGGATTAAGCGAGTTAATATTTGTAAAGTATTTCCTTTGCAGTGTCTGTAAACATGACACTGTAAAGTCATGTCTTACAAACATGTGTTTTTTTGTTTGTTTGAGATGGAGTCTTGCTCTGTCACCCAGGCTGGGATGCAGTGGCATGATCTCGGCTCACTGCAACCTCTGCCTCCTGGGTTCAAGTGATTCTCATACCTCAGCCTCCCAAGTAGCTGGGATTCCAGGCGCGTGCCACCATGCCTGACTAATTTTTGTATTTTTAGTAGAGATGGGGTTTCACCATGTTGGCCAGGCTAGTCTCAAACTCCTGACCTGAGGTGACCCACCCACCTCAGCCTCCCAAAGTGCTGGGATTACAGGCGTGAGCCACAGCGCCTGGCCAAAACTGTGTTTTTCAAGTAAATAACATTAATTAGAGATACCTGTCAAAAGAAATGCAGTATATATCTGTACGTACTGACACAAAACAGTGCCTAGAACTGAATTGGAAGGATGTTGAATATATATTGCTGAAAGTAAAAAATACAAAACAATATGCCACAAAACAGTAAGATGTCTACAAAGCCACAAAACTGGACTGTCTCCCCCAAAGCTGCTCTTTCACACAGTCTTCTTAATCAGGCAAAAATCTTGCAGTCATCCTTTTGCTTTTCTCTTTCCCTCGTATCACGTATCCAGTCTATCAGCAAATTCTGTTTATTCTATGTTTCAAAATAAGTCAGAATCACTGGGCACAGTGGCTCACACCTGTAATCCCAGCACTTTAGGAGGCCAAGGCGAGCAGATCGCGAGGTCAAGAGATCGAGACCGTCCTGGCCACCATGGTGAAACCCCATCTCTACTAAAAATAGAAAAATGAGCTGGGCGTGGTGGCGCACGCCTGTAATCCCAGCTGCTTGGGAGGCTGAAGCAGGAGAATCACTTGAACCCAGGAGGCAGAGGTTGCAGTGAGCCGAGACTGTGCCACTGCAACTCCAGCCTGGCGACAGAGTGAGACTCCGTCTCAAAACACAAACAAACAAACAAACAGAATCTCACCACTTTTTACCACCTTCATCACTCTCACCTTGACCCAAGACATCATCTCTTGCTTAGGTTATTACAATAATAATCCGCGTCTCCTGACTAGTTTCTCTACTTAGTCTTTGTTTCCTATATTCTCAAAATAGAGATGGAATCAAATAGTGACCAACCACTCAAAACTTCAGTGCTTCCGATTTCATTCTAAAAAGGAAAAAAAAAATTCTTACAATGGTCTATAAGACTTTTCTGGATCTGACTGTCAAGTCACAACACTCTTTGTTCCCCATCCCCATGGAGAACTCTTACTTCCTGACCTAACTGTTACGGACTGAATTGCCCTCCCTCATCCCCCAAATTCATAGGTTGAAGCTCTAGCTCCCGATATGACTGCATCTGGGGAATAGAGCCTTTAAGAAGAAAATTAAGGGCCAGGCGCGGTGGCTCACACCTGTAATCCCAGCACTTTGGGAGGCCGAGGCAGGTGGATTACCAGGGCAGGAGTTCAAGACCAGCCTGGCCAACATGGTGAAACCCCATCTCTACTAAAAATACAAAAATTAGCCAGGCGTCATGGCAAATAACAGTAATCCTAGCTACTCGGGAGGTTGAGGCAGGAGGATCGCTTGAATCTGGGAGACAGAGGTTGCTGTGAGCTGAGATTGCACCAATGCACTCCAGCCTGAGCGACAGAGTGGGACTCTGTCTTTTTTTTTTTTTTAAAGGCAGAGGAAGGTAGGTAATTAAGGTTGAATGAGGTAATTAGGGTGGGCCCTGATCCAAAGGGCTGGTATCCTTATAACAGCAAGAGATAGGGAAAAGGCCACGTTAGGACACAGAGGTAAGGCAGCCACCTGCAAGCTAAGGAGAAAGGCCTCAGGAGAAACCAAATCTGCTTGTATTATGGATCTCAGATTTCCAGCCTCCAGACTGTGAGAAATAAATTTCTGCTATTGAAGCCACCTAGTCTGTAACATTTTGTTATGGCAGCCCTAGCTGACTAATACCATTAGGTAAACCTCAGAGAGAAGCTTTTTTTTTTATCCTTGAGACAGAGTCTCGCTCTGTCCCAGGCTGGAGTGCAATGGCGCAATCTCGGCTCACTGCAACCTCTACCTCCCTGGTTGAAGTGATTCTCCTGCTCAGCCTCCCTGAGTAGCTGGGATTATAGGCGCGCACCACCACACCCAGCTAATTTTTGTATTTTTAGTATAGATGGGGTTTTACCATGTTGGTCAGGATGGTCTCGATCTTAGAGATGGGGTTTTACCATGTTGGTCAGGACTCGATCTCCTGACCTCGTGATTCACCCACCTCGGCCTCCCAAAGTGCTGGGATTACAGGCATGAGCCACCGCGCCCAGCTGAGAGAAGTTTTTATACAAGGTGTTTGTCAACTGACTTGGTCAGAGCTGGGTTTATACCTTACAGAACAAAACATTATAATGCCACAAAACAAAATCAGGTCCTGACTGATTCTATGCCAGCTTCCTAATCAATGTCTGTTTGCATTGCTTTGTTGTCAAATGTACACCACTTAATAGTGAGATCAGGCCAGGAGCAGTGGCTCAAACCTGTAATCCCAGCACTTTGAGAGGCCAAGGCGGGCAGATCACCTGAGGTCAGAAGTTCGAGACCAGCCTGGCCAACGTGGTGAAACCCTGTCTCTACTACTAATACAAAAATTAGCTGGGCGTGGTGGTGCAAGCCTGTAATCCTAGCTACTCGGAAGGCTGAGGCAGGAGAATCACTTGAACCTGGGAGGTGGAGGTTGCAGTGAGCCGAGATGGCAACACTGCACCCCAGCCTGGGCAACAAGAGCAAAACTCTGTCTCCCAAAAAAAAAAAAAAAAAAAAAAAAAAAAGGCTTGTGGGAAGGAGACACATACCACAATATAGCACTAATTTTGGGAGATTTCCAATATTTAGCTAAAGAATATGACCATTGTTCACATTAGCTTAGGTTCAGCCATAAAAATTCCTTAAAGTTCTAGTAATCATTTTGTTCTCCTTGAGCATTTTGAATTATTTCTATCATTAATTCCTTCAGCCTCCATTCACAGCTTTCTAACCCATCAGGGTTACTTTTTGCTAAATTTACTTCCATTTGGCATCACAGTCTTACTTTTGCCTCAAAATAACATTTGATAAACTATCAATCCGTTCTCTAACCATCTCTTTCAAAAGGTGAAATGGTTATATTTACTAATCTCATATAAATAATATACATACATATCTGTATTTTTTTATTTAATAGCAACCATTTATCACAGAAAAGGGGCATTAAGCACATGCAAACTACCTGGAGTTACAGATGACTTGTCCCTTTTGTTAATTTTTTTTTAATAGACTTCATTTTTAGAGCAGTTTTAGGGTCACAGCAAAATTGAATGGAAGTACAGAAAATTTCCACATATTTGCAGCCCCCCTACACAGGCAACCTCTCCTATCATCAACATCTAGAATCAGAGTGGTATACTTGTTACAATCGATGACCCTACACTGACACATGCTTATCACCCAAAGTATATCAGTTACATTAGGGTCCACTCTTGGTGTTGTATACTCTACAGCTTTTGACGAAAATATGACATGTAACCACCATTACAGTATCAAACAAAATAGGTTCACTGCCTTAAAAATTCTCTGTGCTCCACCTATTAATCCTCCCTACCATCTCCCAAACCTTGACAATCAATTATCTTTTCACTGTCTCCATAGTTTTGCCTTTTCCAGAATGTCGTATAGTTGGAATCATATAGTACCTAGCCTTTTCAGATTGGCTTCTTTCACTTAGTAATACGCATTTGAGGTTCCTCCATATCTTTTGTTTTGTTTTGAGACAGTCTTGCTCTTCCTCCCAGGCTGGAGTGTAGTGGCATGATCTCAGCTCACTGCAACCTCCGCCTGCCAGGTTCAAGCAATTCTTGTGCCTCAGCCTTCCAAGTAGCTGGGAATACAGGCACCCACCACCACGCCTGGCTAATTTTTGTATTTTAGTAGACACAGGGTTTCGCCATGTTTGCCAGGCTAGTCTCGAACTCCTGACCTCAGGAGATCCACCCACCTCCGCCTCTCAAAGTGCTGGGATTACAGGCGTGAGCCACCACACACAACCTACTCCACGTCTTTTCCTGGACGAATAGTTTAATTCTTTTTAGTACTAACATTCCATTGTCTAGATTACCATAGTTTATGCTTGTTATTTTCATAAGAGCTAAAGGTCTCAAAAGTACAGGCCTTAAACATTTACTATCTCTCTCACACACAAAATTTCATGTTTTTAATGCACAGAGAGTGGTATTTTAAGATATTTTCAACCTACTGTTACATATTAGAAACTTGTATGCTGGTCGGGCGCAGTGGTTCATGCCTGCAATCCCAACACTTTGGGAAGCCGAGGAGGGCGTATCTCCAGAGGTCAGGAGTTCAAGACCAGCCTGGCCAAAATGGCAAAACCCCATCTCTACTAAAAATACAGAAAAATTTAGCTGGGCATGGTGGTGCATGCCTGTAATCTCAGCTACTTGGGAGGCTGAGGCAGGAGGATCGTTTGAACCTGTGAGGTGGAGGTTGCAGTGAGCCAAAACTGTGCCACTGCACTCCAGCCTGGGCCACAGGATGAGACTTCATCTCAAAAAAAAAAAAATGGTATACTGATGACGTCTATCTTTTCGCTAAGTTTTTGATACAAAATAAATCATAAAGTAACGTAAATTAACCTCCGTCTCAGCTTTTTATATAAATGTATTTTGTCTGTAACCTGTTAAATAACAGGCAAAATACTGAATTTTGCAACATCTAAAATAAAAGCAGGCCAGGCATGGTGGCTCACACCTGTAATCCCAGCACTTTGGGAGGCCAAGGTGGGTGGATCACCTGAGGTCAGGAGTTTGAGACCAGCCTGGCCAACATGGGGAAATCCTGTCTCTACTAAAAACAAAAATCAGCCGGACGTGGTGGCACATGCCTGTAATCCCAGCTACTTGGGAGGCTGAGACAGGAGAATTGCTTGAACCTGGGAGGCAGAGGTTGCAGTGAGCCAAGATCGTGCCATTGCACTCCAGCCTGGGTGACAGACCCAGACTCCATCTCAAAAATAAATAAATAAATAAAATAATAATAAAATGGAATTTTAAAAAATAAAAGCAGACAAATTATCTCAGGGTTAAAATATCTACATAAATTAGACGTAAATATTATCCTCTAGCATAAGTATTATCCACTTCCATCTTTCTCTCCACTTCAGTAAATGAGTAAATTAGAGCCTGTTCACCTCAGTCTACTTACTCAACACCCTTAACTAATTCATTTATCTTTCCCATTAAAATCAAACAGGTTTATCATTCTACTTAGTTATATTCAGACGTGTCACTGATAGCTAATCATACAAATAAAACAAGATGACTAATATACTACCAACTCGTAGTCGGCAACCACAGCACTGTAAAGATGGTTCAAACATTAAGTTATCTACTTACCCATTTATGAACTAGGAACTAAACAAGTCAAGATGCCAAGAGGAAACCCAAGGAATATCTTCCCAAAGTGGTTGTTCATTATACTCAACTCTTCAAAACTATATTACTACAGACTTTCAGATAGCAAAGTTAGAGTTTTGGTTGTTTCTAGCTCTGGCAGGATATATAGGCAATTGAAACAGGAGTGGAGGGTATCCCATAAAAGAATATTATTCAGTTATGAAAAGGAAGAAAGTACTTGACATATGCTACAACATCAATGAACCTTTATGCTAGGTGAAAAAAGCCAGTCACAAAAGACCATATATTGTATGATTCTATTATTATGAAATGTCCTGGCTGGGCACAGTGGCTCACGCCTGTAATCTCAGGACTTTGGGAGGCCAAGGCGGGTGGGTGGATCACGAGGTCAGGAGATTGAGATCATCCTGGCTAACACAGTGAAACCTCATCTCTACTAAAAACACACACAAAAAAATTAGCTGGGCGTTGTGGCGGGCGCCTGTAGTCCCAGCTACTCAGGAGGCTGAGGCACAAGAATCACTTGAACCCGGGAGGCGGACCTTGCAGTGAGCCAAGGATCGCGCCACTGCACTCCACTCTGGGCGACAGAGCAAGACTCTGGCTCAAAAAAAAAAAAAAGAAAGAAATGTCCAGAACAGGCAAATTTATAGAGACAAAATTAGCTTAGTGGTTTTCAGGGACTAGGGGAAGCAGAAAAGCAGGAGTAAGTGTAACAGGTATGAGGGGTGGTTCTTTTTGGGGTCATAGAAATGTTCTGGAATTAGTGGTGGTGGTTGTACAACCTTGAAAACTGTACTAAAAACTGCTGAATTGTACACTTCAAAATGGTGAATTTTGGCCAGGTGTGGTGGTTCACGCCTGTAATCCCAACACTTTGGGAGGCCAAGGAGGACAGATCACCTGAGATCAGGAGTTCGAGACCAGCCTGGCCAACATGCTGAAACCCCATCTCTACTAAAAACACAAAAAAATTAGCTGGGCGTGGTGGCAGGCACCTGTAATCCCAGCTACTCGGGAGGCTGAGGCAAGAGAATTGCTTGAATCTGGGAGGTGGAGGTTGCAGTGAGCCAAGATCGCACCATTTTACTCCAGCCTAGGCAACTAGAACAAAATTCCATCTCAAAAAATATATATATAAATAAATGAAATAAAATGGTGGATTTTATGATATGTGAATTAGATTTCAATTTTCAATTTTATTTTTAAAAAGAGACAGGGTCTTGCTATTTTTGCCCAGCCTGGTTATGAACTCCTGGGCTCAAGCGATCCTCCTGGCTCCCAAAGTGCTGGAATTATAGGCACGAACCACCACGCCCAGCCTGGATTTCAATTTTTAAAAGGGTCATTTGAAACCTATCCCTTAACGCAAGCATGAGGAAATTACTTCTTAATTTAATAACCTATTTTTTAAAGAAAAAAGTCAAATGGTAAGGGATCAAAAAGAAAATCTCAACATTTATGCTATAAGAGAAGGACATTTAATGAAATGAATATCTTCCTCAGATAATTCACAGGAGAAAGAACAGGCAGATGGTTGCTAAGCCTTAGGTACAACCAATCCTTTGCCTCAACACTTGGGCAAAATAACACACTAATGGCCCCTACTAAGGCTGTTAAGCTGAGGCAAAGACTGGCCAGATGTTAACAAAAACAGTTTCCCCTTTTGCTTGGACAAAAGGCTAGGCTATCCATCCTAGCCCCTGCAGAAGCAGGTAGCCTCTGACTGAGTTATAGCCTATCAAGTAGTAGTAAAAGTGATGTGTGCTACTCCTAGACCTGGTCCAGTAAAAACCCTCCACACACGATGCTCCATGCCCTTTACTTCCTCCAACTTAATGCAGGTAAGACAAACTTAGAAGCTATAAAGTGGAAAATGCCCATGTCTTCACAAAAGCCACCCACTTATCTGAAACATCCACTTTTTAAACTTTACATAAGCAAGAAATAACATTTGAGTCATTATATATAATTTTTGTGGCTAGTTCGCTATAGCAACTACAGTTAGCTTAACATATATCAGCTTATAAACATGTACTGAAATCCTCTTAAAAGTTAGCAGTCCAAATTCTCAAAGGTATGTTACCCCATTATGCTTTTTTTTTTTTCCCTCGAGACAGGGTCTCATTCTGTTTCCCAGGCTGGAGTACAATGACACAATCACAGCTCACTGCAGCCTTCACTTCCTGGGCTGAAGCAATCCTCCAGGTTCAAGTGATCCTCCCAAGCAGTTGGCACTATAGGCGTGTGCCACCAGGCCAAGATAATATTTTGATTTTCTGTAGAGACAAGGTCTCACTATGTTGCCCAGGCTGGTCTTGAAATCCTGGTCTCAAGCACTCCTCCCTCCTCGGCTTTCCAAAATACTGAAATTAGAGGCGTGAGCCATTGCCTCCAGTCCCCAATATGTTTTAAGAATAGTTTACTTTGGCTACTCGGGAGGCTGAGACAGAAGAATTGCTTGAACCCAGGAAGTGGAGGCTGCACTGGGCCGAGAGCATGACATTGCACTCCAGGCTGGGTGATGGAGAAAGACTCTGTCGCAAAAAAAAAAAAAAAAAAAAAAAAAAAAAAAAAAAAGACCAGGCGCCATGGCTCACGCTTGTAATCCCAGCACTTTGGGAGGCCAAGGCAGGCGGATCACGAGGTCAGGAGATCAAGATCATCCTGGCCAACACGGTGAAACCCCCTCCCTACTAAAATACAAAAAATTAGCCAGGCATGGTGGCACATGCCTGTAGTCCTAGCTACTAGGGAGGCTGAGGCAGGGAAATCGCTAGAATCCGGGATGTGGGGGCTGCAGTAAGGCAAGATTGCACCACTGCACTCCAGCCTGGCGACACAGCAAGAGTCCATCTCAAAAAAAAAAGAAAAAAAGGATAGTTTATGTCTGTTATTATAAATGATTTTCTGAATGCTATTCTGGTGGTATATTCTCTCCTGCCTAACACCTACAGCAAGAACCTGAACAGAAACTATTTTATGACTTTCTGTATTTCATGTTTTCTTTACCTATACTGCAATTCTAAATTTTAGTATTATCTTTGTAGGTACTTATAATATAAATCATGTAATACAAAGATCATATATAATTGATCATATAAAACATAGAAAATATACACACATACACCGAGATCAAATAATACAAATTCAGAACCTTTCTTTTCTGAAAATACTTACAGTAACACAGTACAACAACATACCCAATGAACTCAGCTTACTCAAGGCCTAAGTCCCATAAGGTAGTATAAACATTTTTGAGAAGGCATTTTAACACGTGGAAGAGCCATTTCTTTAAAGTCCCGAATGCCACTAAGGAATCAGTTAAAGGGAAAAGTAAAGGAAGCAGAAGGGAAGGAGAAAGAAGGAAAGAAAAGTCCACCTGGGCAAGGACTATAGACATCCTCAAAAGCCTCAAGTACCATGAAGTTAACCTATACCTATATTGTTGCATTCCATCTGAAGTGTATTAAAAGATCATTTCATGTTTAATAGTTCCACGTAAACCTAAACTTCAAAATGATCTCAGGGAAAATTCTAAATCCTTGTCATTTTACTCATCAAAACTAGCTCCAAGCCGAGATTAACTGGAAATAAACAAGATTCTGTTCATCCTACCTATCCCAAAACAACTGATAAGTGACTGTCATTTTAAAAATTGCTAATTTTCTGGGGAGTTAAAAAAAAAAAAAGGCAAATCATGTTACCTAAAAGAAAAAAAAGTGAGGGGCAAGAAAAAAGAACTATCAAAAGACAAATCCTAAATTTTCCCTTTATAATAATGAATGGAGATACTTCAGCCTCATTTTGAGCGCTCTTTCTATCCATCTTTCCAAAAAGCAAGAGGATAAGATTAAGGCAGGAAGAGCCACCTGCTCTGCCGGCTCAAAATCAGAGCTTACCTCCTGAGATTGATGGCCTTTGCCAAGTTTGGAACACCTTCCATCTCTGTTGTCTTCTGCCCCATCAGACTGCTGATAGGCCTACGGGGGGAAGAAAGAGAAACAGACCTGCTAGAATGCCATATCCAACTCATTATTTGCCTTCTCAAAAGGAATCATCAGTTTTTACTGTTCCTGGAAGGCAGATAGTCCAACTATTGCTGGGCCTCAGAAGACTGACATGTGGTCTTTCAGAAACTTCTCCTTGAACAATTTAGCATCAGAAGTCCCAAAAGGTAAGCAAGGCTGACTTAAGAGCAAAGAAATCTCAGACAACCACATCAAAACAGTAATAACCTCTCCTCACCAACCAAGTCCTTTCCCATGTCTCTCAACTTCAAAAAATTTTCAGGTATTATATGTTATTAATCAATGACACAATGTGAAATAATATATTTTAAAGCTACCATGAATCAATGATTATATTCTCAAAACAGAGTAGGATAACTTCAAAGAATTCCAGCGGTAGAAACTTCTAGTGATCCGACAGATCCCTGTCTTGAAGATGTTATCTAAGCCATCCACAACAAAGTTGATGCTTCTCCTACCTGAAGTCTCTATGTAGGGACAGTCCACGCTTTATCTCTGCACATATTCCTGTGTATCACCCTCATGGCCAAGAAATACTTCCTCATGACCAACCAAAGCCAAAAAATTCATTTTCTCTCACTTTATCTTCCAAAATAACAGATAAACAGCTTGCTATGCTCCTTATCCATCTCTTTATATGTTTGAAGGAATAATCAAATTATTCATATTTTCCCTGTTCTCTAAGCAAATCACCAGACATCCTTTAACTCTTACTCATAAACTTAATTTTCTGATACCTTTAGTTCTAGATATTAATTATAAATTACAACTTTAAGGTTCTCAATAGACAACACTAGACTATAAAAATCAAAGAGCCCAAATACAGATAATAAAACATAAAACAGCTAAAGACCACAAGTATTACCTAATGAAGCAGAAGTAATGTTAGTGTTTGCAAAAACTATCTTGTGCCTAATTTTCTACTTTCCCACTCATATGGAGACTCTAAATAAGAAACAGCTGCTATATATTGTTTATTAAACATATATTCTTAGTATTGCAAAAAACTAGATTCTGATTAAACAGACTAAAAGTAGCTTTCTAAGTAATTAACTTCCTATTCTTTTAAAACCAAAAGATATAATTCAAACTCCTAAAGCTGCCTCATTAAAAAAATACTTTCAACAAAAATACATATGATCATTAAAATATATATAATCATTGTAATCTACTTTTATCATTCTTAAAATTATGTAGAAGGAATTGCCTATTGAGATAGAACTAAAATGGAAAAAGTGTCCTATTACAGTATTATTCAATTTTTTCAAAATACTAACATTCATTGCTAATCATGAAGCACAGTAAAGGATCTGATAAAGTTTTGTACAAGCCTGAATGTATTTTTTTAGGTGATTTGAAAAACAGTGACAGAAAATATTTAGGCTCTTTCAAATATTAACTTTGACATGAAATGACACCTGGCAACTTTAAAATGGTTTATGTGCTGTGAAAACTCTTAATCTGTCAATCACCTCGTGTTGAAGGTCTGTTTTAAGCCATTTATTCCTTTAAAATAAAAATTACGTTATTGTTTATGTTAATATCTCCCCCAACTTTCTACCTAGTGGAGTGTTTATTCTTATGACCAAGAAATAAGAAGTGTTTTCCTTCCCATAATAATGTTTCAAAGTGAAGGCTTGAAGGTGTTTTATTAGACTAAGATCTTGATACAAGATGTAAAAGCAAAGGAATGTTATATGGGGACGAAAAGGGTAGAAACATCAGAGTATAAGGATCTAATACATTTCACTTCAGTGCCAACATTTTTCCATTTAATTCAAAAAGATGAATTTTCATTTAAAAGAAGGAAGGACGGAATTAAAGAAGAGTCTAAATATAATAGCTTAAAATCATAGCCATGGGTGGAGTGGCATGCGCCTGTAATCTCAGCTACCCAGGAGGGCTGAGGTGGGAGGATCGCTTAAACACAGGAATTAGACCCTCATCTCTTAAAAAAAAAAAAAAAAAAAACATTACTCCTTCCAAAAACATAGCCACCAAATTAAGAAGTACCCACTCAAAAAAAAAAAAAAAAAAAAACTGCCATCTAAATCTTTTCATCTTCTCCACAAAAGGCAATGGCTCTATACTCAGGGAAAATAACTTGTTGTAAATTCAAGAAGCCTGAGGGTAACAGAAGCTTCCTAAGAGAGAATCAAATAATAGATGATTCTATATCAGCTGTGTGTGCTAATATGTTGTAAATAATGGTTCAAATTCATAAGTTATGACAAGCAAAATGGAATTTGCTACTAACCCTTACTTCTCCAATTCTATTCACATTAGAAATGGCCAAACTATTATATGCCAAGAACCACTAAAGTTCCTTGACCTACTTCCTTAAATATATTCTAAGAAAACTACCAACAGAAGGGAAAACTTGTAGATGTAAAAAAATATTTACTGCAATATGATTCAGTATACCAGGAAAAATGACCAACCAACCAACAGAAGTTTTTGGTTTTTGTATTTTAAGTTTCTTACATTTATTTTACCGAGTCACCTCTTCATTCCACAAAGGATTTGAGATAGCTAACAACAGAGCATAATATATTCATTATACATGTATAAAACGTGGATCAAGAAAAAAAACAATTTAAATATGCCAACCAGGTAAGGTTCAAACCAGTTGTTATGGTTGCATTTCAACTTTTGTTCTGTTTCTGGGTTGCCATGGTAAAAAATGCAGTGGCCATTAAATAATTCTCATTAGAGGAAAAACTAAAGCATAGTCCTCAGGGAAAACAAAAATTGTTAATAGATGGCATAGCTTCTGGATGGTGGATTTATGTGGACATAAAAAATAATAACAAAGATTATACAACAAGGAAAAATACTTAAGATAATGTTAAGGAAAAGATACGAATTAAATATACATTCCAACTGCAATGATATAAAAACATAATATATAGGGAAAAAAGACTAGTAGGCCATATACATAATCTTCCCCTTCCTCCCCACACCAAACTACGATTTCTTTGACCACAAGGACCATATCGTACTCTTGTGTACCACAACCACACCTAGGCAGAATGCTAGGCATACTGGACTAGTTTAATATTTTCAACTGTATTAAAATATCTATACTTGCTTGACTCAAATTTTAGATAATATTTGGCATACAAGATAGAAATACACAACACACAACAGAGACGATGAATATAAAAAGTACTTTCTGACAAAGACCTATTACTGTCACACTATGAACAGCAAAGTTGATTACACTCCTTACACACTTGAAAAGCACCAAGGCTTTCTCAATTCACAACTTCCTTATTCCACATAATATCAATTACAGACTTTTCCTTAAGGTTCGTATTAATTAACAGGAAGTATTATTGCTACTCCTAGATAAGGAATAATATACAGCATTTTAAAAAATCCTTTATTCATGTTGGAAAAAGTAAAAAATATTTCTTATATTGGTTTAGATTTTGAAAAGTAATCAGAAATCTCCAAAATCAAACATGATCAAAATTGTTTAAAATGTATTATAGACTCAACTTCTCAACATTGTTAAATCATGCAACGTGATAGATTCCATACTATCAAAAGCTATAAAGTGTGTCTTTTAATTCAGTTCCTATTTCTTTACTTTTTCTTGCTTCTGAAATAGCAAATAACTTTAACCAAAATTTCCCCTTTTAACAAAGGAAGTAGTCTTTAGAGCAGAACTTGAATTTTCATTGTGGCTATTTTTTAAAAGGGATATGTGCCCTAAAATATGTTCATGAGAATTGACAAACTCGGTCTTTTAAAATTAAAGACACTAATACACTGTACAAATATAAACACAAAAACTAGAGAAGGTACAGTTAGTTATCATCCAGCACTCAAACAAATGGCACTCAGCAAAAAAACTGTATCCACCTCTCCTCCCACTACAGATACTGCCAACAGTCATCTCAGTGGCCCTAAATAAATGTTTATTTTAAAATAAATGTTGGGTTACATTTACTTTATCACAAAATTCATATTTTCTTTTTTCGTTTTAGATGGAGTCTTGCTTTGTTGCCCAGGCTGGAGGACAGTGGCTCGATTTTGGCTCACTGCAACCTCCGCCTCCCAGGTTCAAGCATTTTCCTGCCTCAGTCTTCCAAGTAGTTGGTATTACAGACAAGCGCCACCATGTCCAGCTAATTTTTTTATTTTTAGTAGAGATGGGTTTCCCTATGTTGGCCAGACAGATCTTGAACTCCCGACCTCAAGTGATCCGCCCACCTCGGCCTCCCAAAGTATTGGGATTACAGGCGTGAGCCACTGCACCTGGTCTCATATTTTATTTAAAAAACAAAAAATCAGGCCGGGTGTGCTGGTTCATGCCTGTAATCCCAGCACTTTGGGAGGCCGAGGCGGGCGTATCACCTGAGGTCAGGAGTTCAAGACCAGCCTGGTCAATAGGGGTGAAATCCCATCTCTACTAAAATACAAAAATTAGCCAGGTGTAGTGGCACACGCCTGAAGTCCCGGCTACTCAACAGGCTGAGGCAGAAAGAATCGCTTGAACCTGGGAGGCAGAAGTTGCAGCGAGCTGAGATGGCGCCACTGCACTCCAGCCTGGGTGACAGAGCAAGACTCTGTCTCAAAAAAAAAAAAAAAAAAAATCAGTTATATTAAGATTAGATAGGCCGGGCGCGGTGGCTCAAGCCTGTAATCCCAGCACTTTGGGAGGCCGAGACGGGCGGATCACGAGGTCAGGAGATCGAAACCATCCTGGCTAACACAGTGAAACCCCGTCTCTACTAAAATACAAAAAACTAGCCGGGCGAGGTGGCGGCGCCTGTAGTCCCAGCTACTCGGGAGGCTGAGGCAGGAGAATGGCGTGAACCTGGGAGGCGGAGCTTGCAGTGAGCTGAGATCTGGCCACTGCACTCCAGCCTGGGTGACAGAGCGAGACTCCGTCTCAAAAAAAAAAAAAAAAAAGATTAGATAGCCCAGATCCTCTGTTTTCTATTATACCAAACAAGAATTAGTGAACTCCTGACATAACATTTATTTAAATTTGTTTTCGTCTTTTAAAAAGCACTCATTCCCAATCTTGGTTTTCCAATAGTATAGGGAACTAATGACACTTAAAGATGACTTCCTACATCACCTTTTTAAAAACTAAGAAGTCTTTAGACTATGCGCAGTGGTTAATGCCTGTAATCCCAACATGTGGGAGATCAAAGCGGGCAGATTGTTGAGTCTATGAGTTTGAGACCAGCCTGGGCAACATGGCAAAACCTTGGCTCTACAAAAAATACAAAAATTCGGCCGGGCACGGTGGCTCATGCGTGTAATCCCAGCACTTTGGGAGGCCGAGGTGGGCAGATCACCTGAGGTCAGGAGTTCGAGACCAGCCTGGCTAACATGGTGAAACCCCATCTCTACTTTAAAAAAATGCAAAAATTAGCCAGGCGTGGTGGCGGGCGCATGTAGTCTCAGCTACTTGGGAGACTGAAGCAGGAGAATGGCGTGAACCCGGGAGGTGGAGCTTGCAGTGAGCCAAGATAGCACCACTGCACTCCAGCCTGAGCAACAGAGCAAGACTTTGTCTCAAAAAAGAAAATTGGCCACATGTGGTGGCATGCACTTGTAGTCACAGCTACTCGGGGATGAGGTGAGAGAACTGCTTGAGCCTGGGAAGGTGAGGCTACAGTGAGCCATGATCCTACCACTGCATGCTAGCCTGGGCAATAGAGCTGGAATGTCTCAAAAAAATTAAGAAATAAGTAATTTTTAAAATTAAAATAAGAAGTTTTGATTCATATTGGAGATTAAAAAAAAAAAGCTACGGTGGTAAAGTGAAAAAACAGTCAAATAATTTAAAACAGTCAAATAATTTCCCCCCAGAAAACTGGGGGAATGTTTAAGTGTGGTAAAATAAAAACTACGAAGAAAATTTAAGATATACTTAGAATTCATATTACACCAGTTAAGGCTTACAAAAAAAAAAAAAAAAGAAGGAAGAGAAAAGAAAACAATTTGCTAGAAAAGAGAAAAAGACTGCAAGATCTCAAAAACAGGAGAAGTGAGTAAGTTCCAAAGCATTAATTAATAAAAGATGACTCAGGCCAGGCGCGGTGGCTCACGCATGAAATCCCAACACTTTGGGAGGCCAAGGTGGGCGGATCACAAGGTCAGGAGCTCGAGACCAGCCTGGCCAATATGGTGAAACCCCATCTCTACTAAAAATACAAAAATTAGCAGAGTGTGGTAGTACATGCCTGTAATCCCAGCTACTCAGGAGGCTGAGGCATGAGAATTGCTTGAACACGGGAGATAAAGCTTGCAGTGAGCCAAGATGGTGCCACTGCACTCCAGTCTAGGAGACAGAGCAAGAGTCCAGCTCAAAAAATGACTCAGTTAATGGAAAAAGATTTCGTGTTATCAACTTTGTGCATCTGAATGGTCAATGTTGATTAACCTCAGTTTGTAAGTTCCTTAATTGTTCTTTATACAGCAAGCTTTATTTCGGAATGGAACAGCAGACTCCCAGGAGGAGAAATTCTTTGGAGGATAATATATTCATAACAAAATAAAGTTTTAGATCAAATTAAGCTCAAGACCATATATAATACTTGATAAAGAATTTCTTCCTCCCCTCCCTAGAGTATTGTCAATTATTTTTAAATGATCTAATTTTTATAAAGTCTTCGAATTAAAATGGAAAACATAATTAATGCTTTTGGAGAGAGGAATGAGAAGACAGATACCACAGAATATGACAATTCCAAAAAAGGTATGACTCTCTGGACTGGATAACAAATCTGGGGCATACTCAAATAGTCTCCTAAATTGATTACCTCTCTTAATTAAGAAACCACTAGGCCGGGCACAGTGGTTCATGCCTGTAATCCCAGCACTTTGGGAGTCCAGGGCAGGTGGATCAACTGAGGTCAGGAGTTCAAGACCAGCCTGGCCAACATGGTGAAACCCCATCTCTACAAATACACAAAAATTAGCCAGGCGTAATGACAGGTGCCTGTAATTCCAGATACTCGGGAGGCTGAGGCAGGAAAATCGCTTGAACCTGGAAGGTGGAGGTTGCAGTGAGCCAAGATCATGCCATTGTACTCCAGCCTGGGCAAAAAAGCCAGACTCCATCTCAAAAAAAAAAAAAAAAAAAAAAAAAAAAAAAAAAAAAAAAAAAAAAACCACTATATTTTGTTTACATTTACTAGAAAGGATCAGGAAACAGATTTTTTAAATTTAGTAATAAAAGGGCTAATATATGTGAAATAATTAGTCATTCATTCCACTTACTTTTGTGAAAAAAAGCACTATCTTCTGCTTTTTTGAGTGTGAGACATTTTAAAGGTACTTTGATATCAAAAATGCAATTTCAAGTACAAGGTAATTCTTCCTTTAATCACAGAAGCCAAGAACTTAATGCATAAAAGGATTTTAGACAAGGAATTCCTTTCTAAGTCAAAAAAGGAATTCTGATCGAGCACAGTAGCTTACACCCGTAATCCCAGCACTTTATGGGGGGCCAAGGTGCAAGGATCACTTGAGACCAGTAGTTCGAGACGAGCCTGAACAACATAACAAAACCCGGTCTCTACAAAAAATTTTAAAATTAGCTAGGCATGGTGGCTCATGCCTGTAGTTCCAGCTATTTGGGAGGCTGAGGTGGAAGGATCACTTGAGCCTGGGAGTTTGAGGATTCAGTGAGCTATGATCGTGTCACTGTACTCCAGTCTGGGAGACAGAGCCAGACTCTGTCTCTAAGAAAAAAAGAAAAAGATACAGCACTTTGGGAGGCCGAGGTGGGTGGATCATGAAGTCAGGAGATCAAGACCATTCTGGCTAACACAGTGAAACTCCGTCTCTACTAAAAATACAAAAAATTAGCTGGGGGTGACGGCAGGTGCCTATAATCCCAGCTACTCGGGAGGCTGAAGCAGAAGAATCACTTGAACCTGGGAGGCAGAGGTTGCAGTGAGCCGAGATCGCACCACTGCACTCCAGCCTGGGCGACAGAGCAAGACTCCATTTCGAAAAGAAAAAAAGAAAAAGAGAAAGAAAAAAAAAAATTTTCAGTCTGGGCAAGGTGGCTTATGCCTGTAATGCCAGCACTTTGGAAGGCTGAGGTGGGTGGACTGCTTTGAACTCAGGAGTTCAAGACCAGCCTGGGCAACATAGCCGACCAGCCTGGGCAACATAGCGAAACCCTATCTCTACAAAAAATACAAAAATCAGCCAGGCATGGTGGCTTATGACCGTAGTCCCAGCTACTCAGGAGGCTGAGGCTAGAGGATCGATTGAGCCCAGGAAGCGTAAGTCACAGTGAGCGGAGATCCTGCCACTGCACGTGTTAGACAGATTAGACAGACTGAGATCCAGTTTCAAACAATAAATAATAATAATTTCTTATTGAAAACTTGGTACCCAGGCTGGGCACGGTGGCTCACGCCTGTAATCCTAGTACTTTGGGAGGCTGAGGCAGGTGGATCACCTGAGGTTGGGAGTTTGAGACAAGCCTGGCCAACATGGTGAAATACCATCGCTACTAAAAATACAAAAATTAGCCAGGCATAGTGGCGCATGCCTGTAGTCCCAGCTACTTGGGAGGCTTAGGCAGGAGAATCGCTTGACCCCAGGGGGCGGAGGTTGCAGTGAGCCAAGATCACACCACTGCACTCCAGCCTGGGTGATAGAACAAGACTCTGTCTCAAAAAAAAAAAAAAAAAAAAAAAACAGAAAGAAAACTTGGTACCCTACAGATATTAACAAGAAAACTTAATACGTAAAACAATGAAAGGTAGGCTGAGTCTGTCAACTGTGTCTTTAGTGTTTGGTTCTAAAATATTACCTAACCCCTTTAGGCCAGGCATAGTGGTTCATGTCTGAAATCGCAGCACTTTGGAGCCCAGAAGTGCAAGACCAGCCTGGGCAACATAATGAGATCGTGTGTGTGTGTGTGTGTGTGTGTGTGTGTGTGTGTGTGTGTGTGTGTGTGTGTCTGTCTATCTATCTATCTAACCTATCTAAGACAGAGCTTCACTCTTGTTGCCTATCTATCTATCTATCTATCTATCTATCTATCTAATCTATCTAAGACAGAGCTTCACTCTTGTTGCCCAGGCCGAGTGCAATGGTGTGCTGAGATTACAGGCATGAGCCACCATGCCTGGCCTTGTCTCTATCTTTAAAAAAGTACGATCAAATTAGGATTTAAATATTACATTCAATAGTTAAATTTTCTTTCTTGAACAGAAAAGGCTCAACTTTTGAAATGTACCAAAAGCTTGCAACTGCCACAAGACCATTTCTCCAGATGAGTGGTACTTATAGTAATGCGACTCCAGTGCTATATCTATTAGTGGATGCCCTGTGGAGTCACATCATGCAGACTTCAAATTTTTTTCTTCTTTTGAGACAGGGTCTCACTCAGCCTGGAGTGTAGTGGCGCAATCTCAGCTTACTGCAACCTCCACCTCCCAAGCTCAAGCGATCCTCCCACCTCAGCCTCTCAAATAGCTGGGACTACAAGTGTGCGCCACCACACCCAGCTAATTTTTGTATTTTTGGTAGAGATGGGGTTTCACCATGTTGCCCAGGCTGGTCTCGAACCCCTGAGCTCAAGCAATCTGCATGCCTCAGCCTCCCAAAGTGCTGGGATTACAAGTGTGAATCATCGCGCCTGGCCTCGTTTTCTTAATTTTTTTTTATCGTAAAGACAGGATCTCGCTATCCTGCTCAGGCTGGTCTCAAACTCCAAGGCTCAAGCAATCCTCCCACCTTCACCTCCCAAAGTGTTGGGATTACAGCTGTGAGCCACCACACCCAGCCAACCTCAAATTTCTGTGGTAGAAATCACAGAAGTCACTCAATGTATTCAATGTTAACAAAGGTATCCAACAACTCTGGGTATCCACAAGTCTAAAAACACAAAGCATGACACATGGCTCATTTTGTCTCGCTAAAGTTGGCTTCTGTTACCAAACATCCATTGGCCCTCTTCTAGGACATCTGCTTAATAGCCACTTGAGCGCTCCTTGAATTCTAGAATACTTGAACTCCAGATTTCTAGTGGTTTTAATTTAGCTCTATTCCATCTTTCCAGAGTACTAGAGAGAGAACAGTCAGTTCTCACACATGCTCCAAGACTGCTGGCAAAGGCTTTCCATCATGAATGGCTGTACCTTTATAGCTGGTGTCACTATGTAGTCTTAATGAGTAATGTGGATAGAGTAGCTACCTGGCCATCCTTTGCTCCCTAGGATTCTGAAAGTTTACGATGCTGGGAGAGAAAGGCAGAGAACTGTCTGCTTACCTATATCAGACATGAAAATAGGCCATAAAGTTTCTCACCTTTTTTTTTTTTTTCTAATTTTGACTTAATTAGGTCTGTTTTATTAGCCAAAAGGGGAAAATCAACCTTGAGGTTTGAAACAATAATTTTAAAACCAAGAAAACATGAAATTATATTAAAATAAAATGATTCTGAAAATGAAGTTCTGTTCCCCAAATGGCCCCACTTTTCCATTAAAAGGAGCAAAAAAGAGGATTCAGTATTTTTTCTCTAGTATCTAACTACATGCTTAGGTCATTTTTAAATACATACTTCAAAGCTATAAGTTTATCTTACATTTTTACATTTCAAAGCAAAACAGAAAAAATGGAACTTTGTGTACTTGGTCAAAATTAGAGGAAATGATCCACACGCACACACTTGCATAATGGTTACAGCATAACGTTACCTGCAAACAAAGGCTGAGAGCTAAACTGAAGAAGTTGAGTCTGACAGGTTTAGTTACTTCTGCATACATGGGCACCATGTGAAAATGTAAATAAAGAACTAACCCTAGTTCCTAGGTCTCACTCCAGTCTGGGATGACAATTCCAAGTTTGTATTTAGAACCTTAGTCAAATTTCAGGATGAGTCATTGCACCATTAGAGCCCACTCTTTTTTTTGGTGGTGGGGGTGGGGAGGGGGAACACAGTTTCATTCTGTTGCTCAGGCTGGAGTACAGTGGCACCATCCTGGCTCACTGCAGCCTCCGCCTCCCAGGTTCAAATGGTTCTCATGCCTCAGCCTCCCAAGTAGCTGGGATTACAGGTGTGCACAACCATGCCCAGCTAATTTTTGTATTTTTAGTAGAGACAGGGTTTCACCATGTTGACCAGGCTGACCTCAAGTGATCCTCCCACCTTGGCCTCCCAAAGTGCTGGGATTACAGGCATGAGCCACCACGCCTGGCCGAGCCCAGTCTTTAGTGTACTTATGAGAAGAAATGTTTTACTTACTCTGGTCAGCATAGTTTTTTGCTTTGAGCTCAAGTTGTCTTGTTTGAGATTCTAAAGATTCCACTCGGGTCTGTAAGTCCTTTTTTTCCTGTTCTTGAGAGTCTTCAAATTCAATGAATTTCTAATAAAGAAGAACAATATAAATTTCATCAGAGAAATTAAACGTTACATTTTCAACTCCTGTATTTCTTGGAATCAATAATCACAATTAGGTATTAACTACTTAGATCTCAAAATTATGAACTTGGGTTGATTTTAGTTTTCTATAAAATTAAGTTTTAAAAGCTCCCAAATATAGAAGAAAAAAATAAAATAATTAAGGTGTTTCCACTTCATATTATAGGCATTCCATATGATATATATATCTTCCTAATATACAAACCCTTTTGTATACTTGCATATGCATCTTGATTTTCAGACAATTTAAAAATCTATAACATGTACAACAGAGAACAAAAGAATGATGGAATACTCAATAAATATTTGTTAAATGGTTGTGTGAGTAAGTCATAGATTCACCTGAACCATGGAGTTTAAATTCCTAAGAAAAGGATGTGTTCTAGGAATAACTCCACCACTCAAATCTGACTTACCAAACCTGTTCTCATCAACGACAGTAACACTAAGTGCAATCATTAAATCTTGGTCTTCATCTTGATTGTTGTATCAGCAACATCTGACAAGTAAGTGATCGCTCTCTCCTTAAAACTTTTTTTTTTTTAATTTGGCTACTAGGATATTTTCTCGTTTGCTGCTGGTTCTTGATCTTCTTTGGTAGCACCTCCTTTTCTCCCCAACTTCTCGCTCTGTGCTGGGACACATCTTCACTTCCTTGTTTACACTTATTCCCTAGTGATCGCATCCAGTTTCATGGCTTTAAGTATGAACTACATGCTGACAACTTCCAAATTTCTATCTCTAGCCCAGACCTGAATTCCAGATTTGTATGTCCAACTGCCTACTAGACAACTTCAATTGGATGTCTAAAAAGCATCTTAAGGCTGGGCGTGGTGGCTCATGCCTGTAATCCTAGCACTTTGGGAGGCCAAGGCGAGCAGATCATGAGATCAGGAGTTCAAGACCAGTCTGGTCAACATGCTGAAACACTATCTCCACTAAAAATACAAAAATTAGCTGGGCATGGTGGCGCGTTCCTGTAATCCCAGCTACTTGGGAGGCTGAGGCAGGAGAACTGCTTGAACCGAGACCCGGGAGGTAGAGGTTGCAGTGAGCTGAGATCATGCCACTGCACTCCAGCCTGGGCTACAGAGCAAGACTCTATCTCAAAAAAAAAAAAAAGTATCTTAAATTGAGCATGTGAAAACTTGCTCCTCTCCTGGTCTTCTCTAGCTCATTAAATTATTGTGGTCAGTTGCTCAGGACCAAAACACTGGAGTCAGCTTTGACTCTTCTGTTTCTCTAGTACCTCACATATCCAATCCATCAGCAAATCTACCTACAGATCGGACTGCTTTTCATCATTTCCACCACCATCCTGGTGTGTGCCACCATCATCTAATACCTGGATTACTGCAACAGTGAAAGTCTCCTAATTAGTCTCCTTACTTCCACCCTACCCCTCTACAATATATTCTAGAGGATCTAGGAGGATTCTTTAAAAAGAAAGTCAGCCAGCCTGGCCAACATGGTGAAATTCGATCTCTACTAAAAATAGAAAAATTAGCTAGGTGAGGCCGGGCGCGGTGGCTCACGCCTGTAATCCCAGCACTCTGGGAGGCCGAGGTGGGCAGATCTAGAGGTCAGGAGATCGAGACCATCCTGGCTAACATGGTGAAACCCCATCTCTACTAAAATACAAAACATTAGCCAGGCATGGTGCCAGGTGCCTAGAGTCCCAGCTACTCAGGAGGCTGAGGCAGGAGAATGGCGGGAACCCGGGAGGCGGAGCTTGCAGTGAGCCTAGATCGCGCCACTGCACTCCAGCCTGGGTGATAGAGTGAGACTCTGTCTCAAAATACATAAATAAAATAATAAAATTAGCTGGGCATGGTGGCAGGCTCCTGTAATCCCAGTTACTGGGGAGGCTGAGGCAGGAGAATCGCTCGAACCCAGAAGATAGAGGTTACAGTAAGCTGAGATCATGCCACTGCACTCCAGCCTGGGCAACAGAACAAGACCCCTCTCAAAAAAAAAAAAAGGAAAGAAAGTAGGCCAGGAGCGGTGGCTCACGCTTATAATCCCAGCACTCTGGGAGGCCCAGGCAGGCTGATCACCTGAGGTCAGGAGTTCAAGACCAGCCTGACCAACATGGAAAACCCCATCTCTACTAAAATACAAAATTGGTCGGGCCTGGTGGTGCATGCCTGTAATCCCAGCTACTTGGGAGGCTGAGGCAGGAGAATTGCTTGAACTCAGGAGGTGGAGGTTGCGGTGAGCCGAGATCACGCCATTGCACTCCAGCCTGGACAAAAAGAGCAAAACTCTGTCTCAAAAAAAAAAAAATGTAAAAACAATTTACTCCTCTGCTCAAAACGCTCTAGTGGTTTACATTCTTTACCATAGCCTCTAAGGATCTACACAATATGCTTCCACCATTCTCTTCTTTGACATCATCTCCTGCTTCTCTTTCTACCCTCCTCTCCTTCCCATTCTGATTCCAGTCTCCATGCAGTTCCTCCAACACTTCAAGCCTTAGCACCTGCTTCCTACTACCTAGAAGTTTCTTCTTCCAGATATCCAAACGGCTTGCTCTCTACTTACTTCCTTCACATCTTTGTTCAAATGTCACCTTCTTGGTGAAGCCTTCTTTGGCCATCCTATTTAAAACTGCGATACCAGGCCAGGCACAGTGGCTCATGCTTGTAATCCTAGCACTTTGGGAGGCCAAGGCAGGTGGATCACTTAAGGTCAGGTGTTTGAGACCAGCCTGGCCAACACTGAAACCCCATTTCTACTAAAAATACAAAAATTAGCCAGGCATGGTGGTGCACGCCTGTAATTCCAGCTACTTGGGAGGCTGAGACAAGAGAATTGCTTGAACCCAGGAGGCGGAGGTTGCAGTGAGCCTAGATCGTGCCACTGCATTACGTTCTAGCCTGGGCAACAGAGCGAGACTCTGTCTCAAAAAAAAAAAAAAAAAACTGTGATACCTACTCCCTATCTCTCCTCCCTGTTTATTTTCTTTAGAGTACTTAACCTCATCTAACATGCTAACTATTTTAGTAATTGATGTTATTTATTACTTGTCTGTCCTCACTAGAATGTGGGTTCCATGAAGTCAGGAATTTTTTTTTGTTCACTGCTGTATACCCAGTGCAAAGAATGATGATAGCGGGTTCTCAAATATTCATTAAACAAATGAGTAAATGAAGAAAATTTTCCAAGTTAAAAAAACTGAAACCCTTATAGAAAAATTTATAATTCACCAAAAACTTAGGTATCACTACAATATATCCTAGTTTTAATATGAAATTGTCAGTCTATTACCTATTTTAACTGTCCTCAAACTTTTCAATCACTGCAGAGGACACTGGGTTGTTGTTTTGTTTTGTTTTGGTTTGGTTTGGTTTTTTGTCTACATACATTACGTTCCTTTGAGGAACCTTCTATCTCCAGTTTCATGCTAATTATATTCAGTCCATGTAATTTGATTGGTGATGACTCCATCTCCCTAGAGGTAGGCACAGGACTTGAACCAGACTGATCAGAGTCCTCTCTAAAAACCTAGCAGGCCTAGGCTGCAGACTGACATCTTTTTCCAGCATAGAGAAGAGCAAGCCTGAGACTAAAGCCAATATAGAGAAAAGAGCAAGGGGAGAAAACTTTAATTCAAGATACTATTTGTACCCAGGATTCCTGGATCCAGAATTTTCCCAGTGTTTTTTGTTTTTTTTCAGTTACAAAATACAATAAATTCCTTTTTTACATAAGCTTGAGTTGGTTTTCTTTTTTTGAGACTGAGTTTCGCTGTGTCCCCAGGCCAGAGTGCACTGGTACCATCTTAGCTCACTATAATCTCTGCCTCCCGGGTTCAAGTGATTCTCCTGCCTCTTTTTCTTTTTAAGATGTAGGTCTCGGCTGGGCGCGGTGGCTGAAGCCTGTAATCCCAGCACTTTGGGAGGCCGAGACGGGCGGATCATGAGGTCAAATAGATCGAGACCATCCTGGCTAACACAGTGAAACCCCATCTCTACTAAAAAATACAAAAAAAACTAGCCAGGCGAGGTGGCGGGCGCCTGTAGTCCCAGCTACTCGGGAGACTGAGGCAGGAGAATGGCGTAAACCCGGGAGTCGGAGCTTGCAGTGAGCTGAGATCCGGCCACTGCACTCCAGCCTGGGCGACAGAGCGAGACTCCGTCCCCCCAAAAAAAAATGTAGGTCTCACTATGTTGCCAGGCTGGTCTACAACTGCTGAACTGCCGGCCTCAGACTCCTGGGCTCAAGCAACCCTCCTGCCTCAGCCTCCAGAGTAGCTGGGACTACACGTGTGAGCCACCATGTTTAACTTTCCTGATCTTTGAAGCTTGGAACCCACAAACTCTGTAATGTTGGTTCTTAATCATTAGGGGATCCAAAGACCAATTTGGAAATTTGATCCATCTATGAACCATATTTCCCTAGAAAAAATGCCCCCACCCATGTCAAATGCCACCTATTTTCTCAGGGGCTTAGAGACACTGTAGTTCCTTCCACAAACCCCAATTTTAGCACCTCTACGCTATACATTTCTATGAAAACATTTCATATTTGTGGGACTTCTGGGGAAATCAAGTCATTGTTTATTTTTCAGAATATTCAAAAGATGACCACATATAAGAAAAGTAAAGGTTACAGTAAATATAGGAAAAGAGGCAAACTATTAATCATTCATTCATTCATTCAAGAAACATCTACTGACTACTTACTATGTACCAGGCACAGGGAACATGACTATGAGTATCCAACTAGCCCTGCCTTCCAAGTGTTCACTGGCTACAACTGAATGCAAGCAGATGATATAAGGTTACATTAAATAGAAAAGCAGAAACTATGAAGTCTGAGTAAGTTATTTCAACATTTTACCTGGATATATAAGCAAAGACTAACAATTAATAGGAAAACGTAATTATTATTTTTTGGCCTGCTTTGAAAATGATGCTCCCTTGGCTAACTTAACTACTGTATCTGGGAAAGTAACCAAAAAGAAACAATTTTTTTTTTTTTAAATGGAGTCTTGCTCTGCCACCCAGGTTGGAGTGCAGTGGTGCCATCTCAGCTAACTGCAACCTTCATCTCCTGGCTTTAAGCAATACTCCTGCCTCAGCCTCTGAGTGGCTGGGATCACAGACATGGGCTACCATGCCTGGCTAATTTTTTTTGTATTTTTGGTAGAGACAGAGTTTCACCATGTTGACCAGGATGGTCTCGAACTCCTGACATCAAGTGATCTGCCTGTCTTGGCCTCCCAAAGTGCTGGGATTACAGGCGTGAGTCACTGCACCCAGTCCAGATATTCTTATATTAGGCACCTCTTGTGTTATGGATAAAATGCTGTTTTAAAGAACATACAGCATTATGTTTACCAAGAAACACTTCAGATGCTGTGCTATTAAACTGCTAACAAAAAATTTTACCACTATTTTGCTTTTTTGTTTGGTTGGTTTTTTGGGGGATGGAGTCTGGCTCTGTTGTCCAGGCTGGAGTACAGTGGCATGATCTCGGCACACTGCAGCCTCTGCCTCCCAGGTTCAAGCAATTCTCGTGCCTCAGCCTCCCAAGAATCTGGGATTACAGGCATAAGCCACCATGCCTGGCTAATTTTGGTATTTTTAGTAGAGATGTGGTTTCACCAAGTTGGTGAGGCTGGTCTCAAACCCTTGACCTCAGGTGATTCCAGCACTTTGGGAGGCCGAGCTGGGATTACAGGCATAAGCCACCGCACCCAGCCCAGAAATTCTTATCTTAGGCACTTTTTGCGCTATGGACAAAAATGCTATTTTAAAAAGCATACAGCATTATGAGGATATTGTGCTACTAAACTGCTACCAAACAATTTTACCACTATTTTGCTTATTTACAACTTCTTTCTGCCTAATAGGAGAAAGGGACACACAGTTTCACATCTGCTTTGTTGCTTAGCGACAAAGGTCAGCTTCAGAAGATGGATACCACAGAATACGACAATTCCAAAAAGACCTACCTAGATGATTCAAGCTTCAGAATTTTTCACATTTCATTATGATTACTGAGGCTTCTTATCTATATCACTTTAAATAAATATGACACAGAGAAAAAGAGATTTTTTTAAAGTGATGTGATAGGTCTTGGATTGGCAAGGCTATTATCTCCAAAGAAATCTCGTTTCTTTAGTTTCCTTACATAGGAAAGTACGAGCAGTAATAAAAATATTCCAAAGCAAATACATACTTTGAGTCCTTTCCTTCAAACAAATTAGATAAACTTAGAGATTACAAAATGGAATGCTGTATTTCACAAACGTATGTACATTTTCTCCTTTCTTGAGTTCCAAGCAGCTCTTAAACTTCTTGGAATCATAAACACTTTTGAGTATATTGTGAAAACAGATCTTATACCCACAAAGATAAATATTTAAAACTCAAAGCTATATACATTCATCAGTGCATCTTCAAATTCTAAAAGAAATCAAGCAGGATTTTTCCCCATTTATAAACATTGTTGATGTTGATTTTGTAGAAATAATTTTTTATTGTCTTGAAAATCCCAATTTTATCTTTTTTTTTTTGAGACAGAGAATCTCACTCTGTTGCCCAGGATGGAGTGCAGTGGTGCAATCTCAGCTTACTGCAACCTCCACCCCTTGGGTTCAAGCAGTTCTCGTGCTTCAGCCTCTGGAGTAGCTGTAATTACAGGCATGTGCCACCACACTCAGCTAATTTTTGTATTTTTGGTAGAGACAGGGTTTCACCATATCGGCCGGGCTGGTCTCAAACTCCTGACCTCAGGTGATCTGCTTGCCTCGGCCTCCCAAAGTGCTGGGATTACAGGTGTGAACCACCACACCCGGCTGAAAATCCCAATTTTAAATGTGTATTGAGTCTTGGTTTGGAAACGTACAGCTGCCATCCTCATTTAAGATGCTAATCACAGCCATGTGCAGTGGCTCATTCCTGCACTCCTAGCACTTTGGGACGCTGAGGTGGACAGACTGCCTGAGCTTAAGAGTTTGAGACCAGCCTGAGCAACATGGTGAAACCCCATCTCAACTAAAAACATGATTAAAAAAAAATTAGCTAGGCGTGGTGGCATGTGCCTGTAGTCCTAGCTACTCAGGAGGCTGAGGCACAAGAATATCTTGAACCCAGGAGATGGAGGCTGCAATGAGCCGACATCCCACCACTTCACTTCAGCCCGGGCGATGGAGCAAGACTCTGTCTCCAAAAATAAAATAAAATAAAATGGCCGACACGGTGGCTCACGCCTGTAATCCCAGCACTTTGGGAGGCCAAGGTGGGTAGTCAGGAGTTCAAGACCAACCTGGCCAAGATGAAACTCAGTCTCTACTAAAAATACAAAAATTAGCTGGGCATAGTGGCAGGTGTGTGTAATCCCAGCTACTCAGGAGGCTGACGCGGGAGAATCACTTGAATCTGGGTGGCAGAGGTTGCAGTGAGCCAAGATGGAGCCACTGCACTCCAGCCTGGGTGACAGTGAGACTCCATCTCAAAAAATAAATAAATAAAATAATAAAATAAAAAATAAAATGCTAATCATTAATATGCATCTAAAATAAATATTCCTCAGTTCTGATAAGACATCCTTAATAGCTTACACAGGGCATTGAAAGCCTAGTAGGATAAATGTAATGCTAACTTTCTTTTTTTTTTTTTTTTTTTTTTTTGAGACAGAGTCTCACTCTGTCGCCCAGGCTGGAGTGCAGTGGCGCGATCTCGGCTCACTGCAAGCTCTGCCTCCCAGGTTTATGCCATTCTCCTGCCTCAGCCTCCCAAGTAGCTGGGACTACAGGCGCCCGCCACCTTGCCCAGATAGTTTTTTGTATTTTTTTAGTAGAGATGGGGTTTCACCATGTTAGCCAGGATGGTCTCGATCTCCTGATCTCGTGATCCGCCCGTCTCGGCCTCCCAAAGTGCTGGGATTACAGGCTTGAGCCACCGCTCCTAATGCTAATGCTAACTTTCAAAGAATAATCAAGAATCAAGAAAAAGTAACAAGTCACTGGAAGTTTCTCAATTGCTATCCAAGAAAAATATCCATCAAATAGTCTAGTTTTGGGCCATTGTTTTGAGAAATATCACTGACAATATAGGTAACCTCATGAACACAAGTTGCTGTAAGGTGGAACAGCTCAGAAAGCGGAACACTCATAATTACAAAAATACTTCAGAAATGGCGTAGCTCTATATAGCAATTAGCAACCACATGAAAGTGGGAAACATTGATATAAGAATTTAAGAATGAGAAAACTGGAATAGAAACAGAGACGGTGTCATGAAATTCAAACAGATGCCAAAACACAGCTCTTGGCAGAAAAACGTTTGGATTCATGGTCCTAATAAGAGTCCTCTTTTTTCCTGGGTGAGGGTTGGAGGTACAGCATAAGGGAAGTAATGAGAATAGTTTCTTTCTCTCTATACCTAACCTTTTCATATTATCAATAAAATATTTAGGCAATAAGTGGCATGGGTTACACTAAAAAGAAAGTTATCCAACAGGGCTTTCCGCTTCCCTTCTACGTTCAGAGATCTTAGTTGGGCTGGTAGCACGTGAGTTCTGCTAAACCTCATTACTCGATTTGTATAGTACAAGCATCGCTGACCTTCTTTATTTTTTAATTTAATTTTTAATTTTTATTTATTTATTTTTTAGAGATGAAGTGTTGTTCTGTCATTCAGGCTGGAAGTGAAGTGGTGCAATCATGGCTCACTGCAGCCTCAACTTCCTGGGCTCAAGCGATCCTCCCACCTCTGCCTTCTGAGTAGCTGGGACTACAGGCACGTGCCACTATACCCAGCTAAATTCTTTTTATCTCTTATTTTTAGTAGAGACAAGGTCTCACCATGTTGCCCAGCCTGGTCTCGAACTCCTGAGCTCAAGAGATCCTCCTGCCTCAGCCTCCCAAAGTGCTGGGATTATAGGCATGAGCAACGATGCCCGGCCCTGATCCTCTTTTTAAAGCTTTCTTGATTTACTTCAAAGAAACATATCTGCTTTCTACTTCTATAATTTCCACTTAACACACAAACTAACTGAGATAACATAAAAATAGAAAACATCCCAGTCTGTCACTTTGTAGTCAAAGAAAAATTCGTCATATTTAAGAGACTAGGAAAAAGTTGTTGTAATAGTTAAGTCACACACCCATTCACAATGCCTATTCTCCATATGTTAGGCAGTTAGGCAGTATGACGACATTTACTACAAACTAGGTCATGTCATTCATAAGATTTATTCTTAGATAAAATAACATGTTAAATATAAAACTAAAACTCTTTGCCCACCCATCCAATCGGAGTACTCACTGTATGAGAGCCATCAAAGACATACCATAAACATTGACAATGTAACATACTAAGTGCTATAATGAAAGCAGAGAGGAAGAAGTGACTAAATCTACTTTAAAAAAGGGAAGTCGGGGCCAGGCACAGTGGCTCAAGCCTGTAATCTCAGCACTTTGGGAGGCCGAGGGCGGATCACGAGGTCAGGAGGTCGAGACCATCCTGGCTAACACGATGAAACCCTGTTTCTACTAAAAATACAAAAAAATTAGCCGGATGTGGTGGTGGTGGAGCCTGTAGTCCCAGCTACTTGGGAGGCTGAGGCAGGAGAATGGTGTGAACCTGGTCAGTAAAGCTTGCAGTGAGCCGAGATCACACCACTGCACTCCAGCCTGGGCAACAGAGTAAGACTCCGTCTCAAAAAGAAAAAAAAAAAGGTGGAGGGGCCACAGTGGCTCACACTTGTAATCCCAGCACTTTGGGAGGCCAAGGCAGGTGGGTCACGAGGTTGAGAGATGGAGACAACTCTGGCCAACATGGTGCAACCCTGTATCTATTAAAAATACTAAAATTAGCCAGGTGTGGTGGCATGCGTCTGTAGTCCCAGCTACTCAGGAGGCTGAGGCAGGAGAATCGCTTGAACCCGGGAGGCAGAGGTTGCAGTGAGCCGAGATCGTGCCACTGCACTCCAGCCTGAGCAAGAGGGAGACTCTGTCTCAAAAACAATAACAACAAAACACACACACACACACACACACACACACACACAGAAATCGCGGACGCGATGGCTCACACCTATAATCCCAGCACTTTGGGAGGCCAAGGCAGGCGAATTACTTGAGGTCAGGAGTTCGAGACCAGCCTAGCCAACATGGTGAAGCCCTTCTCTACTAAAAATACAAAAATTAGTTGGGCAAAAAAAAAAAAAAAAAATTAGCTGGGCCTGGTGGTGGGCGCCTGTAATTCCAGCTACTCAGGAGGCTGAGGCAAGAGAATCACTTGAACCCAAGAGGTAGAGGTTGCAGTGAGCTGAGATTGTGCCATTGCACTCTAGCCTGGGCAACAAGAGCGAAACTCTGTCTCACAAAAAGAAAAAAAAAAAAAAAGGAAGTCGATAGGCGCATCTAAATCTTGGAAATCATCACTAAAGAACTTATCCATGTAACCAAAACTACCTGTTACCCAAAACTATTGAAATAAAATAAAATTATATATATAATTACAATATATATGTGTGTGTATATATATATATACTTTTTTTTTTTTTTGGATACGGAGTCTCACTCTGTGACCCAGACTGGAATGTAGTGGCATGATCTCGACTCACTGCAATCTGCCTACCAGATTCAAGCAATTCTCCCTGCCTCAGCCACCCGAGTGGCTGGGACTACAGGTGCCCACCACCACGCCCAGCTGTTTTTTTGTATTTTTAGTAGAAGACAGGGTTTTCCCATGGTGGCCAGGCTGGTCTCAAACTCCTGACCTCAGGTGATCCACCTGCTTCAGCCTCCCAAAGTGCTGGATTACAGGTGTGAGCCACTGCGCCCGGCCATATATACTATTTTTTTAAAAAGAGAGAAGTAATTTTAGCTTACTCTAAAAGGAATGGCTTGTGTAAAACTTTTACTGAGATAAAGACATTCCAGGCAGAGGTCACACAGCACATGCAAAGGTCTAAAGATCATGGCATGCCCAGGTAACTACAATTCACTATTAAAATTTGAGTCGATGTAAAGGTAAACTATAAACCAAAGAATAAGTTGAGAATCTCTCTGATTCACAAAGGGAGTAAAAAGACAAATAAGGTTCCGCGGTGGCTCAAGCCTGTAATCCCAGCACTTTTGGGAGGCAGAGGCGGGCAGATCATGAGGTAAGGAGTTCAAGACCAGCCTGGCCAACACAGTGAAACTCCATCTCTACTAAAAATACAAAAATTAGCCAGGCATGGTGGCAAGTGCCTGTAATTCCAGATACTGGTGAGGCTGAGGCAGGAGAATTGCTTGAACCTGGGAGGCGGAGATTGCAGTGAGCCGAGATCCCGCCACTGCACTCTAGCCTGGGCAACAAAGCAAGACTCCATCTCAAAAAAAAAAAAAAACAAAGATTACATTCATCCATCCATCTTTTCAAAACACAACTTGAGCCCCTCCTGTTTTAAATATTCCAAGGTACTGGGAAATGTAATAGGTTTGTTACAAGAGAGCCCTGTGTTCTATTGATTGAAATTTAACAGAAGATGAAAGGTCTTAATCATGGGTAATTGCATCTTACAAAAAAGATGGATTTGCAAAAGATCTTGCATAATTCAACAGTCACCTAATTTGAGGTTAAGGCTGATAAGAGACAACTTATATTTCTGTTACTGCCTAGGTAATACCTACATAGGATAACAGCATAACATTGGTTTACAGCTCAGTCAGGTTTGCATATAACAGGATTTCTGAAGACTTTCTGAAATGAAACGGTAACATTTCAAACTCTGAATATGAAATGAAACTTTTAACAATCACATAGTTCAAGTCTGTATATAAGTAACCACACTGAAATTATATACGTGAACAAGAAAAAGCACAGGCCAGGCACGGTGGCTCAAGCTTATATAATCCCAGCACTCTGGGAGGCCAAGGAGAGCTGCTCACTCAAGCTCAGGAGTTCGACACCAGCCTGGGCAACATGATGAAACCTTGTCTCCACAAAAAACATGAAAATTAGCCTGGTGTAGTGGTGTGCACCTGTAGTACCAGCTACTCAGAGGCTGAGGTGGGAAGGGATCACCAAGCCCAGGAGGCAGAGATTGCAGTGAGCTGAGAATGAGCCACTGCACTCGAGCCTGGGCGACAGATCAAGACCCGGTATCCAAAAAAAAAAAAAAAAAAGGAAATGAATGCTCATAAAAAGTCAAGGATAGTCATTACTGATTTAATGTGACTTAATTGATTGCCAGCGGCATTACTTTATAAAGTTGGTCACCCTCTGCTACACTTGGCAAACCTCAGAATAATCATGATAGAGTTAGGCCAACAGCAAAATCGTGGCAGGCGAGGGGCAGAATTTTTTTTATTTGTTTGTTTTTTGGTTTTTTGTGTTTTTTTTGGCAAATTATAAAACCATATTACTCCTGGAAATTCCAGCGAGCCTTCTCAGCACAAGAATTTGTCAGATCACTCAGGTATGTTGGTATAAAACACACATATTCTTCCCCTTTTCTGTTTTTCTCACACACATAAATACTTTTTTTTTTTTTAAGGCTAGGGGCATTAAGGGCCTGTGAATGAGCTTTTTCAGCATGTATAATAACACATCTTCACTAAATACCCCTCTTCCCTTTCAATAACTAACAGGCCAGCAACAACATTGAAGTGACTTCAGACATCTCTCCTGGGAGCAACTAGACATTGTTTTAAAAAAAAAATCAGTGGACAATACAGACTTATGTCAGGATCTAAAAGGAGTAAGCTTTGTGATGAAGCAAAATGCTTTCAAGTCCAGATGGCTTATAGGGACTGTTTCGCCCCACTGTTCTGGCGAAAAACAAAGGAATACTTTGAAAAGACAAGCTCCCAAAGTTTAAAAAAAAAAATTCCCTAGAGGTTGTTGCTTGTTGGAATAAAGATGCAGAAGAAAAAAGAAAAGAAAAAGAATAGCCATTTAAATACTTTGACGACAGAACTTGTCTAAAATATACCAAATAAAAGGCTGACTTATTAAGTGTCCATCAAGATATTATATTAAATAATTAGTTAAATGTAATTGTTTTTAAATGTAATTTATCTTAAGAAATAAGACAGGATTGAAGACCATATTAAATAACACTCAAAGGATGTAATCCTCCCAAGTCCAAAATGTGAAAAAATTTTAACACAAATAATTTGGTTTCTTCTACAATAAATGTCAAGTGGGAAAAAAGAAAAAAAGAACCATTATATATAAAGAGAAACTTGAGACATATTGAATCCAGTATAAATGTGTAGACTCTCTTGTTCAGATACTGATTGAAAACAACCAACTACAAAACTACATTTATGAGACAATTAGGGAAATGTGAACACTTACTAAGTATTAAATATTATTAAAGAGTAATTGTTTATAAATTTTAGATGTGATACTGATGTTGTGGTTTCCATATTTGTTAAACAGCCCTATCTCCTAAGGATACAATGATATAGTCTTGTCTGCCTTAATATTATGGTGAAAATGTTGAAGGGAGGTAGGGAAGCACAGGTGAAAAAAACATTGGCTTGGCCAGGTACAGTGGCTCATGCCTGTAATCTCAGTGCTATGGGAGGCCAAGGTGGGAAGACCACTTGAGGCCGAGAGTTTGAGAACAGCCTGAGCAACACAGAGAGACCCTTGTCTCCACAAAAAAGAAAAAGAAAAATTTAGCTGGACGTGGTGGCAGACACCTGTAGTTCTAGCTACTCAGGAAGCTAAACTGGGAGGACTGCTTTAGCCCAGGAGTTCTAAGCTGCAGTGAGCTATGATCACACCACTGCACAACAGCCTGGGCTACAGAGCGAACAAATCTCTCTTAAATTTTTTTTTTTCTAAAGAAAACTACTGGCATATTGTTAGTAACTGTTGAAGTTGAATGATGTGTATATGGGAGTTCATATATATTCTACTATTCTCTCTAATCTTCAATGTTTAGATATTTCTGTAAAAAAAAAAAAAAAAAGTTGGCCAGGCAAAGTGGCTCATGCCTGTAATCCCAGCACTTTGGGAGGCTGAGGTGGGCAGACTGCTTGAGCTCAGGAATTTGAGACCAGCCTGGGCAAAATAGCAAAACCCCATTTCTTTTAAAAAACAAAAAA
>NW_016815820.1:149967-152774 GCF_001698545.2 Rhinopithecus bieti | reverse complement strand
GGGAGGGGAGGAGAGGAGGAGAACAGAAAAAACTGTTGGCAAAGATATAGGAAAATAAGAAGTCTTTTCTACTACTGATAGGAATATAAATCACTGCACTCCTTTGACAAGCAATGTTACCATATCCAGTTAATTTTACAAATACATATGCTAAAACCTGGCATCCTATTTCTAAAATATATACCTTTGAGAAGATCTTACACATGCACCGAATGTTACTGCAACAACGTTTGTAATATATAATGTGGTAATGAAGAATGGATAGTGGTATAGTCATGTGATGGAATACACAGCAGTTAAAAGGAAAGAATTAGATGCATATGTATATCAACATGGACAGATCAACAGATAAAAAAATAAAATGCAAGATTATATAACAATGTTAACAGTGTCATATTGTGAAATACATATTTGGTCTCTAACCCAGTGTCCTAACCTATAATTCCTAAAATCCTTAGAATTTCCAGAGAGACGTCTTTGTATGTTAATGAGTAGATTCATGGCTGGCAGCCCCTATGTAGTAGCTTAAAGATGGGAGCTGGTCATTGGAAAGACCAAAAGCATAATTAGAGGGTTAGGACTTTCAGCCCACCCCATACAACCTCCCGGGAGGGGAAAGGGGCTGAGGGGAAAGGGGCTGAAGGTGAAGTTGATCACCAATGGCCAATGGTTTCATACCTACGTAGTGATGCCTCCATAAAAACTCAAAAGAACAAGGTTGAGAGATCTTCCAAATAGCTGAACACATGGAGGTTCCTGCAGGGTGACATGCACAGGGAGGGCATGGAAGCGCTGCACCACTACCCCCATACCTTGCTTTATGGATCTTTTCATCTACATCCTTTGTAACAGTAAACGTAAGTGTTTCCCCAGGTTCTGTGAACCACTCAGTAAATCAACTGAACCTGAGGAGGGGGGTTGTGGGAACCCCAGTTTATAGCCAGTTGGAGACTGTACTGGACACAGAGGATTCATCAGAAATAAAAGACAGTAGCTGGGCAAGGTGGCACATAACTGTAATCCCAGTGATTCGGAGGCTGAGGCAGGAAGACAGCTTGCACCCAGGAATTCAAGATCAGCCTGGGCAACACAGCAAGAAAACAAATTATAGTACCTATATTATACCCATCTGGCCGGGCACGGTGGCTCATGACTGTAATCCCAGCACTTTGGGAAACCGAGGTAGGCGGATCACCTGAGGTCAGAAGTTTGAGGCCAGCCTGGCCAACACAGAGAAACCCGTTCTCTACTAAAAATACAGAAAATTAGTCTGGCGTGGTGGTGGATGCCTGTAATCTCAGCTACTGGGGAGGCTGAGGCAGGAGAATTGCTTGAACCCAGGAGGCGGAGGCTGCAGTGAGCTGAGATCACGCCACTGCACTCCAGGCTGGGTGACAGTGAGACTCCATTTCAAAAAAAAAAAAAAAAAAGAATATGATGTACCATTAATACAGTGAAAAAGTGGCCGGGTGTAGTGGCTCACGCCTGTAATCCCAACACTTCGGGAGACCAAGGTAGGTAGATCACCTGAGATTAGGAGTTTGAGCCCAGCCTGAACAACATGGACAAACCCTCTCTCCACTAAAAATACAAAATCAGCCAGGCATGGTGGCGCAAGCCTGTAATCCCAGCTACTTGGGAGGCTGAGGCAGGAGAATTGCTTGAACCCAGGAGGTGGAGGTTGCGGTGAGCCGAGATAGCGCCATTGCACTCCAGCCTGGGCAATAAGAGCAAAACTCTGTCTCAAAAATAAAAAAAAGGAAAAAAAAAACAGTTAAAAAGTAGTACGTTCAAAGCAACTTGTGACATCATCTCAGCACTCAAAAAGTTTCAGATTTTGAAGCATTTCAGATTTCAGATTTTCAGATTAGGAATGCTCTACCTGTGCTACGATGTTTGCTACATCAGTCAAGTGATGCCTTACTTTGTTATGCAGTTTTGTGCTTCTGTAGGTATATGGCCAACATCTTATATTTCTGACTTTAATTTACAGATCTTCAATCCTGACACTCTGGTTTTTGCTTCAACACTTGACTGTTATGAAAATATTCTTCTATTAATAAAAAAAAAAAAATCACTAGAAATTGTTACCTTAAAAGAGAACCGGCCGGGCGTGCCTGTAATCCCAGCACTTTGGTAGGGCGAGGAAGGTGGATCACCTGAGGTCAGGAGTTCGAGACCAGCATGACCAACATGGAGAAATCCTCTACTAAAATACAAAATTAGCCAGGCATGGTGGCACATGCCTGTAATCCTAGCTAATTGGGAGGCTGAGGTAAGAGAATCACTTGAACCCGGGGGGCAGAGGTTGCAGTAAGCCGAGCTCATGCCATTGTACTCCAGCCTGGGTAGCAAGAGCAAAACTCCATCTAAAAAAAAAAAGTTAAAACTAAACAAAGCCAAAATGAGTGTGTAATTTCTGCCAAATGTGTCCCAAATCACATCAAACAAGTTCAAGTGGACTATTTTCATAAGGAAACCATAGGCAATCATCTTTTAAAAGTTACCCTTACGGGCTGGGCACGATGGCTCATGCCTATAATCCCAGCACTTTGGGAGGCCAAGGCAGGCAGATCACAAGGTCAAGAGATCGAGACCATCCTGGCCAACATGGTGAACCATCATCTCTACTAAAATACAAAATTAGCTGGGCTTGGTGGCGCACAACTGTAGTACCAGCTACTTGGGAGGCTGAGGCAGGAGAATCGCTTGAACCCGGGAGGCAGAGGTTACAGTGAGCCGAGATTGCGCCACTGCACTCCAGCCTGAGCGACACAGTAAAATTCCGTCTCAAAAAAAAAAAAAAA
>NW_016815820.1:98565-146303 GCF_001698545.2 Rhinopithecus bieti | reverse complement strand
AAAAAAAAAAAAAAAAAAAAAAAAAAAAGAAAGTATCTGTAAGGCCGGGCGTGGTGGCTCACACCTGTAATTCTAGCACTTTGGAAGTCCGAGGTGGATGGATCACCCAAGGTCGCAAGTTCAAGACCAGCCTGACCAAAATGGAGAAACCCCATCTCCACTAAAAATACAAAATTAGCCAGGTGTGGTGGCACATGCCTGTAATCCCAGCTACTCCAGAGCTGAGACAGGAGAATCGCTTGAACCCAGGAGGTGGAGGTGATGGTGAGGTGAGATCGTGCCATTGCACTCCAGCCTGGGCAACAAGAGTGAAACCCCATCTCAAAAATAAATAAATAAGTAAATAAATAATATCTGTTAGATGAGTGGGTTAAACATTTTGGAATAATCAACAAACGGTAAATTGAACCCCTGGGAACAGAGGACCTTAGAAAAAATGCCCAGGAGCACAACATTCATCTGAGTAAGAGGAATCCACAGAATGGTCAGGTAGGTAAGAGGAAAGCCAAGGAATTTCAAAGTCAAAAAACCTAAATATAATGTTTCTCAGAGGAAGAAGTAGCCAAAAAACAATGCTGAGACATCAAGTATGAGAAGGAATAAGATAGAAAACAAGAAAGGCATTTATGGGAACTTTTCTGAATGTTCAAGAATGAGTAGGAGACAATCTGAATATGTATCTAAAGTTTCAGATCTAAATAATTACCTTATAAGATGAAATGAATTATTTGCTGCAAGAGCAGCTTTAACCTTTTTTTCTTCCCTTTTATTCCCCAGTAGCTTGAAAAAATACTTAAAGCTTAACCTTTATTAACTTGTTTATTCCATTTAAAGTGCCTACCTCTTCACTGCTGCTTGCTTGGTTAAAAAAACTAAAATTATGGCCGGGCACAGTGGTTCATGTCTGTAATACCAGCACTTTGGGAAGCAGAGGCAGGAGGATCACTTGAGGCCAGGAGTTCGAGGCCATCCTGGGCAACACAGCAAGATCCCCCCAACTCTACAAACGCGCACGCGCGCGTGCACACACACACACACACACACACACTAGCTGGGCATGATGGCATACACCTGTATACCCAGCTACTCAGGAGGTTGAGGTAAGAGAATCATTAAAGCCCAGGAATTCTAGGCTACAGTGAGCTATGATCACTCACTCCGCTGCACACCAGCCTGGGTGACAGAGCAAGACCGTGTCTCAAAATAAATAGATAAGAAAAATAAAATTTAAAAAAAATTTTAAGTAAAATAAAGTGTCTGCCACTCTAGTCTTTATCCCATCACCCTGTTTATTTCCTGCATGGCATCTATCACCATCTGTAATTAACTGGTTTCCTTATTGTTTATTGCAATGTGAACTCCAAGAAAACATGCGCTACCTTCCCTGTCTGTTCCATTAGTGGCTACATCCCCAGGGCTCAGAACAGTGCCTTGCTCTGCCAGGCGCGGTGGCTCACGCCTGTAATCCTAGCACTTTGCGAGGCCAAGGCAGGTGGATCACCTGAGGTCAGGAATTCGAGATCAGCCTGCCAACATGGTGAAACCCTGTCTCTACCAAAAATACAAAAATTAGCCAGCTGTGGTGGTGGGTGCCTGTAATCACAGCTACTCAGGAAGCTGAGGTGGGAAAATCACTCGAAACTGGGAGGCGGAGGTTGTAGTGATCCGAGATCAAGCCACTGCACTCCAGTCTGGGCAGCAGAGCAAGACTCCATCTTAATTTAAAAAAAAAAAAAAAAAAAAAGGCCGGATGCAGTGGCTCACGCCTGTAATCCCAGCACTCTGGGAGGCTGAGGCTGGTGGCTCACAGGGTCAGGAGTTCAAGACCAGCCTAGCTGATATGGTGAAACCCCGTCTCTATTAAAAATACAAAAAGTAGCCAGGCATGGTGGTGTGCACCTGTAGTCCCAGCTACTTGGGAGGCTGAGGCAGAAGAATCGCTTGAACCCGGGAGGCGGAGGTTGCAGTGAGCCAAGATCCCACCACTGCACCCCAGCCTGGGAAAGAGTGAAATTCTTTCCGCAGGCTTAGCGAAAAAAAAAAAAAAAAAAAGGAAAAGAACAGAGCCTGGCTCAATAAATAAATAAATATTTGTTTTTTCTAACCATCTACGTTTCTGTTTTATCTTTCCACCTACTTGGGGAAATGGGATAAGATAGAACTAGAAAATCATTAAGTTCCCATCTAGCTCTTTAAAAGAAACTATAGGAAGGCCGTTCGCAGTGGCTCACGCCTGCAATCCCAGAACCTTGGGAGGCCAAGGCAGCAGATCACTTGAGACCAGGAGTTCGAGACCAGCCTGGGCAACATAGTTCGATCCCCATCTCTACCAAAAAAATAATAATAATAATTAACTAAATTAAAACTGCAGGAAGAGCAAGAGAAAACACACTTTAAAGGGCAATAATAGCCAGACACAGTGGCTCACACCTGTAATCCCAGCACTTTTGGGAGGCCAAGGTGGGCAGATTACAAGGTTAGGAGTTCGAGACCAGCTTGGCCAACATGGTGAAACCCCATCTCTACTAAAACTACAAAAATTAGCTGGGCATAGTAGCACACGCCTGTACTCCCAGCTACTCAGGAGGCTGAAGCAGGAGAATTGCTTGAACTCAGGAGGTGGAGGTTGCAGTGAGCCGAGATCATGCCACTGCACTCCAGCCTGGGCAACAGAGCAAGACTCCATCTCAAAAAAAAAGCTTAAAAAAATAAAAAGGCAATAATAGATAGGGTATGGTGGCTCACACCTGTAATCTCAGTTACTTGGGAGGCTGAGGTAGGAGGATAGCTTGAGCCTACGAAGTTGAGGCTACAGTGAGCTGTGATTGCAACACTGCCCTCCAGCCTGGGCAACAGCATGAGACTGTCTCAAAAAAAAAAAGGGAGGGGGGGACAATAACAGAATCCAGAATCAGGCCTGTACCCCAAAGGAAATCTTATCAGCAGGTAAAAGAATTTCTCAGGTTCTATAACCCTGGCAGAGCAGGTAAACAAGTCAGAAACAAGATATCCTGGAAATGATAAAAGTAAAAAAAAAAAAAAAAAAAAGATGGCCGTGGGGCAGTGGCTGGCACTGGTTATCCCAGTATTTTGGGAGGCTGAGGCAAGCAGGTCACCTGAGGTCGTAAGTTCAAGCCCAGCATGGTCAACATGGCGAAACCCCGTCTCTACTAAAAATACAAAAATTAGTTGGGTATGGTGGCCGGTACCTGTAGTCCCAGCTACTCAGAGGCTGAGGCACGAGATTAACTTGAACCCAGGAGGTGGAGGATGTGGTGAGATGAAATTGCGCCACTACACTCCAGCCTAGGTGACAAAATGAGACTGTCTCAAAAAAAAAAAAAGTTACTAGCAAAATATTAAATGTAGGGTCAGTTTTGTATTTCTATATCTCAAAGTTTCAAAAGGGGAAAAAAATTATTTTCTTTTTGAGACAGGGTCTTGCTCTGTCATCCAGAGCAAGTAGTACAGTGTGCCAGAGTGCAGTGGCACAATCGGGGCTCACTGCAACCTCGAACGCCTGTGCTCAAGGGATCCTCCCACCTCAACATCTCGAGTAGCTGGAGCCACAGGTGTATACCACCACACCTGGCTAATTTTTCTATTTTTTGTAAAGATATGGTCTCACTATGTTGCCCAGGCTAGTCTGGAACTCTGGGGCTCAAGCTATCCTCCTTCCTTGGTCTCCTAAACTGCTAAGATTATAAGCATGAGCCACTGTGCCTGGTCCATAACAGTTTTTATGTAATAATTTTATTTATTTATTTTGAGACAGAGTTTCACTCTTGTTTCCCAGGCTAGAGTGCAATGGCATGATCTCGGATCACTGCAACCTCTGCCTCCCGGGTTCAAGCGATTCTCCTGCCTCAGTCCCCTGAGTAGCTGGGATTACAGGCATGCACCACCACGCCTGGTTAATTTTATATTTTTAGTAGAGACAGGGTTTCTCCATGTTGGTCAGGCTGCTCTCGAACTCCTGACCCCAGGTGATCTGACCGCCTCAGCCTCCCAAAGTGCTGGGATTACAGGCGTTAGTCACCACACCTGGTCCTGGAAATGTTCTCAAACATAAATAATATGGTGGTTATATGGCAGAATATTCTCATTTTTTAGGAGATAAATATGTTAAGTTCCAAGGCAAAGTATCATAATGTCTGTAATTTAAATAAGTTAAGTACTGAGGGGCAAAGAATCATAATGTCTGCAATTTAAAATGGTTCAGCAATTAAATGTGTATGTGTGTGTACGTGTATCTACACCCATACATCCACATATACAGACAAATAAAACAATGACTGAATCTACACAGTGGGTATACAAATGACAAATACACTTTCCATTTTTCTATATGTTTGAAAGTTTTCCTAATAAAAGTTGGAGGGGTGGCAGAATTACTGAAAAGTGTACTAATCTTAAAAAAAAAAAAAAAAAGCCCTAGCTGGACACGGTGGCTCACGCCTGTAATCCCAGCACTTTGGGATTACTTGAGCTCACAAATTCGAGATCAGCCTGGGGAACATGGTGAAACCCCATCTCTACAAAGTATCAAAAATTAGCTGGGGATAGTGGTGCACACCTGTAGTCCCATCTACTTGGAAGGCTGAGACGGAACGATGGCTTGAGCCCAAGAGGCAATGGCTGCAGTGAGCCAAGATCATACCACTGCACTCCAACCTGGGCCAGACCTTGTCTCAAAAAAAAACATAAAATAAAATTCTATACCCTCAACTCAGCACTTCTCTATTACATTAATATATAAATTCCCATGGTTCAGTTCAAACATTTTTGGGTGTGCCTATTATGCCAAACTACTGAACGCTGTAATTCTTAAGAAAATAAAACACAGTATGGCCGGGTGCGGTGGCCCATGCCTATAATCCCAGCACTTTGGGAGGTTGAGATGTGAGGATCATCTGAGCCCAAATGTTCAAGATCAGCCTGGGCAACATGGGAAACCCATTTCTACAAAAAATACAAAAATTAGCCAGACATGGCAGCATGATCCTATAGTCCCAGCTATTTGGGAGGTTGAGACAGGAGGATCATTGAACCCCGGAGGCAGAGGGTGCAGTGAGCTGGGATCACACCACTGCACTCTGGCCTGGGCAAGAGTAAGATCTCATCTCAATCAATCAATCAAAAAATCTATAAAAATATAAAAATATGTGTTTTTTAGGCCGGGTGCGGGGGCTCACGCTTGTAATCCCAGCACTTTGGGAGGCTGAGGCAGGGGGATCACCTGAGGTCAAGAGTTTGAGACCAGCTGGGACAACACGGTGAAACCCCGTCTCCATTAAGAATACAAAAATTAGCTGGGCGTGCTGGCGCGTGCCTATAATCCCAGATACTCGGGAGGCTGAAGCAGGAGAATCGCTTGAACCTGAGAGGTGGAAGTTACAGTGATCTGAGATCGTGCCACTGCACTCCAGCCTGGGTGACAGCACAAGACTCTGTCTCAAAAACAAATTTTTTTAAAAATGGGCTGGGCACGGTGGCTCATGCCTGTAACCTCAGCACTGTGGGTGGCCAAGGTGGGCGGATCACAAGGTCAGGAGTTCAAGACCAGACTGGCTAACGTGGTGAAACCCCATCTCTACTAAAAGTATAAAAAGTAGCTGGGCATGGTGACGCACGCCTATAATCCCAGCTACTCAGGAGGCTGAGGCAGGAGAATTGCTTGAACCCAGGACGCAGAGGTTGCAGTAAGCCAAGATTTTGCCGGCCGGGCGCGGTGGCTCAAGCCTGTAATCCCAGCACTTTGGGAGGCCGAGACGGGCAGATCACGAGGTCAGGAGATCGAGACCATCCTGGCTAACACAGCGAAACCCCGTCTCTACTAAAAATACAAAAAAAAATTAGCCAGGCGAGGTGGCGGGCGCCTGTGGTCCCAGCTACTCAGGAGGCTGCGGCGGGAGAACGGCGTGAACCCGGGAGGCGGAGGTTGCAGTGAGCTGAGATCCGGCCACTGCACTCCAGCCTGGGCGACAGAGCAAGACTCCGTCTCAAAAAAAAAAAAAAAAAAAAGATTTTGCCTCTGCACCCCAGCCTAGGCGACAGAGCACAAGATTCGGTCTCAAAAATAAATAAAATTTAAAACTAAAATATCAAGTGTGGGCCAAGCGTGGTGGCTCACATCTGTAATCCCAGCACTTTGGGAGGTTGAGGCAGATGGATCACTTGAGGTCAGGAGTTTGAGACCACCCTGGCCAACATGGTGAAACCTGTCTCTACTGAAAATACAAAAATTAGCCGAGTGTAGCGGTGCACACTTGTAATCCCAGCCAGTCGGGCAGCTAAGGCAGGAGAATTGCTTGAACCTGGGAGGTGGAGGTTGCAATGAGCTGGGATCATGCCACTGCCCTCCAGTCTGGGCGACAGAGTGAGACTCTGTCTCGAAAAAAAAAAAAAAAATGAATGAGAACACTAAAACAAGAACAATGAATGTCAATACCTATTTTCCTGCCCATGAGTCTTATGGGTTCCATGTTCATACACTTCCAAAGATAAGAAGTGTCAAAAGTTGGCTGGGCACGCTGGCTCACGCCTGTAATCCCAGCACTGTGGAAGGCTGAGGCGGGCGGATCACGAGGTCAGGAGATCAAGACCATCCTGGCTAACATGGTGAAACCCCGTCTCTACTAAAAATACAAAAAAATTAGCTGGGCGTAGTGGCGGGCGCCTGTAGTCCCAGCTACTCGGGAGGCTGATGCAGGCGAAAGGCGTGAACCCAGGAGGCAGAGCTTGCAGTGAGCCAAGATTGCACCATTGCACTCTAGCCTGGGCAACAAGAGCAAAACTCCACCTCAAAAAAAAAAAAAGAAAATGAAAATGAAAGAAGATGGTGCATCTTCATTTTTATGTGCAATCTCCCTCTACCAAATGATGTTAAATGAGCTCTCACTTTGAGAATAACGGTGATAACACACAAGACCCACAGAATCACTAGGAACTAAATTCCAAAAGAAAAGATTCTTTAAACTCGTCTACTTTTCAGAAGTTTTTTTTTTTTTTTTTTTTTTTGAGAGGGAGTCTCACTCTATTGCCCAGGCTGGAGTATAGTGGCACGATCCCAGCTCACCGCAACCTCCACCTCCCAGGTTCAAGCAATTCCTCTGCCTCAGTCTCCCCAGTAGCTGGGATTATAGGCCGCCATACCCGGATAATTTTTGTATTTTTAGTAGAGACAGGGTTTCACCATGTTGTTAGTAGAGACAGGGTTTCACCATGTTGGCCAGACTGGTCTCACACTCCTGACCTCAAGTGATCCGTCTGCCTTGGCCTCCCAAAGTGCTGGGATTATAGATGTGAGCCACCACACCTAGCCCTCTTTTTAAAATTAAAGCAAATTATGCCTATTTTAAAAGAATCAGAAGTTGCAGAAAACCCCTAACATACCCAGTTATAACCTCTCTCTCCAGATCATTTTGTATCCAGATTTTTATTTTAAAAAGTCACTGGGCTGGGCACAGTGGCTCACCCCTGTAAGTCCCAACACTTGGGCAGGATCCACGAGGCAGGAGGATCACTTGAGCCCAAGAGTTCCAGACCAGACTGGGCAACATAGTGAGACCTTGTCTCTATAAAAAATTAAATTAGCCCAGTGTGGTGATGCATGCCTGTAGTCCTAGCTACTCAGGAGGCTGAGGCCAGAGGATAACTTGAGCCCAAGAGATTGAGGTGCAGTGAGCTGTGACTGTGCCACTACACCCTAGCCTAGGTGATTGAGTGAGACTGTCTCCAAAAAGAATTTAAATTTAAAAGTCACTGATTTAAAAATAAATTATTCAATAGGTTAACAGGGCTTATTCTGGACAGAGTCAACAGGATGTTCTGGCTGAAAAAGTCAAATTTAAACAGAGTAGAAAGTGAGGAGCTAGCTATGTAAAACTCTAAGGAGAGCATTCTAGAGCATGGGCAAAGGCATCTGATGGGTCTTGGTTAAAGGATGGAGAGGTGTGTCGCAGGCAGCCCGAAGGAGAGAGTGACGGGCATAAGATGACGGATTTCTTGATTAGCATCTGAAACAGGTCCAAATCTATCTAAAATTAGCCCTCCTTTAGGTCATTTTTAAAGAATCCCTAAAACAGCAGACTAGCTCCACACTAAAAATTCAAATAAAAGCAAAAAAAGTCAGAAGGTATTCAAAATATGTCCTATCAATATAAAGATTAAATTTCTGATGCCTTGCTGAGAATTCCTGCAAGAGATTATAGCACCTCACACACTCCCAAAACATTCTCACTATTTACATACCCACCGAAGTTTCCACAAAGGTGCTCAGAATTTACTTTACTCTCTCTGGTGATGGATAATTTCCTTGTTTTCAAATCATTTTTGCTGTAAATACGCTGAGGCACTTACTTTTTGCTATAATAGACTCTTGGTCTCCACATTAAATACACAAACAGGCCAGCATGGTGGCTCATGCCTATAATCCTAGCACTTTGGGAGGCCAAGGCAGGCGGATCATGAGGTCAGAAGACTGAGCCCATCCTGGCTAAAATGGTGAAACCCCGTCTCTACCAAACATACAAAAAAATTAGCTGGGCATGGTGGCACAGGCCTGTAATCCCAGCTACTCGGGAGGCTGAGGCAGGAGAATCGCTTGAACCTAGGAGGCGGAGGTTGCAGTGAGCCAAGATTGTGCCACTGCACTCCAGCCTGGGCGACAAAGCGAGACTCTGTCTTTATGGAAAAAAAAAAAAAAGGGCACAAAGCACTCACAGAAAACTAAACACAGAATTCACTCTACATATTGGCCAAAGGGAGACAATTTCTGGATACTGAGCAACACACGATTTATGATCTTACATGAAAACCGATGGCTGGGCCCAGCACTTTGGAAGGCTGAGGTGGGCAGATTGCCTAAGCTCAGGGGTTCGAGATCAGCCTGGGCAACATAGTGAAATCCCAACTCTGTTAAAACACAAAAATATATATGCATATTAGCCGGGTGGGGTGGCATGTGCCTGTAGTCCCAGCTACTCGGGAGGCTGAGGCAAGAGAACTGCTTGAACCCGGGAGGCAGTGAGCCAAGATCGTGCCACTGCACTCCAGCCTGGCGACAGAGAGAGACTGTCTCAAAAGGAAAGGAAAAGAAAAGAAAACTGATAACAAGATGTGTTTATGTTTGTGGCCTGGGAGTTGGCTCATTTAGCATTTCATAAATGTTCTCTGTTCTCAGGTCATGACCCTTTGCCCAATGGTTTCACTGCGGAGAATTTATAGATGTGACTGAAAAAATATAAACTACAAATAAATTCACTGGATAACCTATTTTTTTAAAGTCATTTACTTAAGAAATTAATATGGAACCCAGAGTCTAGCAGTCGGTCAGTTTTGTTTTCTGATTCTGCAACCTGTGGCATACGGTTTTCTTGGCACGTGTGACCTTGGCATTTTGCCTATATTTACACAGACTGACAGGAGTTTAAGGCTGGAAGGAGCATTTATTTTACGTGAGGTAAAAGGTCACGTCAGGCTTGTCACCTGTGTGTACATGTGGTTAATTCCCAGTCACTTCCATGTATATCCACACACTGGCAAGGGCCAGTGAGCATGAAGCAACAGCAAGCCCTCTCAGAAGTAGCATTTGACCTCTGTTCTATAAAGAGTGCTAACAAACAAGTGGAAATTTTGATCCTATCATTATTTGGTTTTTCATCCCATCCTTCCCTATATGAAAGGAAAAGCTCTTGAAATAGTCCATTCTGGCAGGGTGCGGTGGCTCACGCCTGTAATCCCAGCACTGGCATGGTCAGCCCCAGGCCAAAGTGGGCAGATCACTTGAGGTCAGGAGTTCAAGACCATCCTAGGCACCATGGAGAAATCCCGTCTCTATTAAAAACAAAAATCAGCGGGGAGTGTTGTCCCAGCTACTTAGGAAGCTGAGGCATAAGAATCGTTTGAACCAGGGAGGCAGAGGCTCACAGGGAGGCAGAGGTTGCAGTGAGCCAAGATCACTCCACTGCACTCCACCCTGGGCAACAGAGTGAGACTATGTCTCAAAAAAAAAAAAAGTCAATTTTGTTTGGCAATTTCAATACCATTCCCTTGAGAAAACTGGATCCCACAATCAGAACTAAAAATCATCACTACAGTCAAGTTTTAAAAAAGGAAAAGAACTATTTAACCAGATGCAAAGGTATACATGACAAAACAAAACAAAAATTTTTAATGGTGTTACTATTCAGTGTTAGGAAATGAGGTACAAATCTCACATCCTAAAAACTCTTCAAGTCTTTCTGAAAAATACCATGTCATTCCTTCAATAATTAGTTATTTCGCCTCCTTTGATCACCACGTATTTAACTAGGTGTACTAGGTGCTTGAGAAACAAAAATAGGACACTTCACCTGCCTTTGATAAGGTCCACAGAAATAACGCCAATGCAGGCTGAAAGCTAAAATCCTTGTCACTCTCAAAAGCCAAGGACCTATCACTTGCACCCTAGAACTCCAAAAGATTCACAGAGTCGAGGTGAAGGCGCCCAGGTCACTGCTCAGGTGCTAGAGTTAACAGGCGGCTAAATGCACGTATAAACAGCAGTCTGAGAAGGAAACTCAGACGGAAAAAGTGTTGTCAACTGTCACCTACATCTTCCCAACCCCGCCCCCCAATCCTTTTTATAAATAAATGGAGAGTTTCTGAAGGGAACTGTCCAAGGTTACTTCCTGATACTGTGGAATGCTCTGGTTTGGGATACCCATGAAATTGTTTATATATTTATTGAGTACTGCCACACAACATCTAAAAGTTGACAAAGTGTCAACCAAGGCACATAGAACATAAAATAAGACCTCTTTCTCAACAAGATTAAAACGTCAAGAAGAAACTGACCGAAAGAGGGAGATCTCTAACTTCCCAAAGCAAGGCAACCCCCTGGAAAGGTACTGGAACTAGCGGAAGTTACATATCCAGGACAGAAGTGTCCCCCTCCCCAGGGGTAAAACTTTGAACCGCCATCTGACTATCCCACGGTGGTCGGAAACTTCCCTCAACAACAAGAAGCAACCAGACACCCAACAATCTCCGCCCTTGGCTAACCCCATGTGTCCTCAGGCCAGGCTATCGCTTCCTCCCCGGGCCCTGCCTCCTCCATCTCGCTCCCTTCCCAGGACACTCAGTAGCCGGCCTCGGCTTCCAACGCCGGCCTGGGTCCCGGGGTACCTGGAGGCCGCCGGGCTCGGTCCCGGGGGGCATCGGCCTCAGGCCCGCTCTCCAGGAGGCCCGTCGCGCCTCTAGTCCCCGACCGGGCCGCGACCCCCACCCCGATCGCCCCCGGGGACGGATCCCGCGGCCCCCGCCCTGCCGCCGGCCTCACCTCCTCGGCGTGCTTGCGCAGCGCCTTCTCCCGCTCGTACTGGGTGATGAGCTGCTCGTTGTCGTCCCGCAGCAGCTCCAGCTCCACCTGGTGCTCCTGGTCCTGCGCGAACACCGAGTCCAGGTTCTCCAGTACAGCCACCACCAGCGGCATCAGCTCCTTGACCACCTCCTCGTCGTAACGCCCGATGAGCCGCTCGAACTCGCGGTAGATGGAACCGGCCAGGCCGGACACCCGCTCCGACATCACGGCTCCGGAGCCGCCGGGTTCCTCCTGATACACCACACCGTCCTCCAGCTCCATGGTGGCAAGCGGGCGGGCGGGCGGCCCGGGGCGTCGCCGGCTGAGGGGCGGCACCGGCCCGCACGGGACTGGCCCGGCTCGGGCTGGGAAGGGGACTAGGGCTGGAGCCCGGGCCGGGGGCTGGGGCTGGGCCGGCGGGGTGGGGTCGGGGCCGGAGGAGGGGCAGGGGTGGCGGTGTGCCGCTCTCACCCCAAACTGCCGCTGCCACAACTGCCGGGCGGCCGGGCCGCCGCGCGCCCATACGTCATCGCGGGGCGGGGCTGGCGACGCTGTCGGCCCGATGGGCGGGCGCCGCCGGAGCCAGCCGCCGGCCGGGGCGGGGCCGGGGCGGGGCCATGCGTCTTCGGGAGCCGGCGGAGGAAGCCGTGGCGTCAACACCCGGCGCCGCGATGCGGAAGCCAATGGGAATGACTGCGGTCGGAGGGTGGGGAAAGTGTCCATCCACGGCGGGATTCGCGGGGCGGGTCCCAGGGGAAAGGGAGGGGTTCGGGAAGAGTGACGAGTTAACTTCGCTGGCATTTCTATGGATTTTTAAAGCTCACAAAGCACCTTCTCACTTTATCCCCACAACAGGCGTAAAGCGGCAAATGTTTGGACCTCGTTTCACAGACAAAGAAACTAGGCCCAGAAAAGTGGTAGTGCTCTCAAGGTCACGCCCCTGGAACGGGAAACGGACTGAGCCGGGACTCAAACCAGTTCCACAGATTGAGAATTCCGGGCTCCGAAAAAAATGGGAAACTGAAAGGGAGGGGAAAAAACCATAACCAGGGTCTACCTAAGTGGAAAGGTGGTCTCGACTAGAATAGGGCTGTTTTGTGCTATGAAACAGCAAGGGTGAGATGAGGGGAAATTGGAGTTACTGCTAATAGGTATGGGATTTCCTTTTGGGATAATGAAAGTGTTCTAAAAATTGATTATAGTGATGAATACACAACTCTAAATATGCTAAAAGACATTCAACTTTACACGTTGAGTGAATCATATGGCGTTTGAATTATATCTCAAGTTATTAAAAAATAAACAGGAAGGGTGATAGCATTCTGGAGAAAGTTACATGTTGCACTTTCCCAAATAGTGTGTCTGCTACTTCTGGCCAACTTGGGACGGGGACATTTCCAGGCTCCAGCCACCCTCCTTTCCTCGTCTTGAAGTGGGGCGGAAAGGGTAAGTGGGAGGTTGGGGAGCAGAGGAGGAAAGGGGTGGAGTCACTGGAGTGAATAAGTCCCTTGACAAGTGAGATTTCTGCCGCCTGGGAGAGCGTCACGTGTGGGGAATGACACAACTCCCACGCCAGAGCGGGCTGAGTCAAGATCGCTTCCCGGTGTGCTCACCTAACGTCCGCAAATAGGACGGAAGACACTCTCAAAAGTCCCTTCTCCCCGCCTCAGGTGACTCAGTTCTCCGTCCCGACTCGTTTAAGAAAAGGGGGAGGAAAGGCTGGATAAACATAGGTTTAGGGGGAGAACTGGCCACCCACTGGGATCATAACTACCCTTAGCTTGGGGTTTACAAGTTCAAGTACTTCCCACCAAGTATGAAGTAGTTCCCTAAAGTTTCCTACGCATGACCCACCTGGAGACCCACAAAAACAATATGAAGGTTGGGCAAGAGCAAACCTATCAATTTAGAAGGACAAGGATGAAAATACTAAGTCTTATGAAGTGCCGGATGGGACTGAATTTGCTTCCTGTCTTTTCACCCATTCTCACCCTCACCCCACATTCACCTTTCTGTCATTTAGATGTTTGGGTAGTAGGAATGCCAACCAGCTGGTTGGCTGTGAGCCCCAAATGCCCTTTCTCTTCTTAACCTTTCATACTTGAAAACCAAAAAAAGTCTTATCTGAATCTCTCCTTTTATTTTCTCTTCCTGAGGGCTATCACTCACCTGATCTACCTACATACATGCCTCTCTTTTCCTGGGGGATCAGAAGAGCCGAAAAACATACGGGCAGGCTTTACTTTTCTTTCCACAACATTATCATACACATCAGAAAATTTAAAGAAAAAGGTGTCGGCCGGGCGTGATGGTTCATGCCTATAATCCCAGCACTTTGGGAGGCCAAGGCGGGCGGATCACGAGGTCAGGAGTTCAAGACCACCCTGAAAAACATGGTGAAACCCCATTTCTACTAAAAAATACAAAAATTAGCCGGGCATGGTGGCGCGTGCCTGTAATCCCAGCTACTCAGGAGGCTGAGGCAGGAGAATTGCTTGAACCTGGAAGGTGGAGGTTGCAGTGAGCAGAGATCATGCTATTGCACTCCAGCCTGGGCGACAGAGTGAGACTCCATCCCAAAAAAAATTTTTGAAAAGAAAAGAAAAAAGTATCGATTTTTCAAGTAGGAGATTTTAATTGTCATTCCTAATAAGTATACTTCTTTAGGTATAAGTTCAACATAGAAAGATACACACTCATGTCTTGATTATAAGCTTCTGCCAGTTATCAGAGATAACATTTAGTTAAAATTCAGCTAAATAACCATCAACCGATGAATGAATAAAATGTGACATATATATACAATGGGCTATTATTTGGCAATAAAAAGAAAGTCATTGGAGGGGAGGGGAGTGGGCGTGGTGGCTCGTGCCTGTAATCTCAGCACTTTGGGAGGTTCAAGTCAAGAGGATGGCTTGCGCCATGAGTTGGAGATCAGCCTGGGCAACATAGTGAGACCTTCATCTCTGACCAAAAAAAAAAATTTTTTTGGCCGGGCACAGTGGCTCACACCTGTAATCCCAGCACTTTGGGAGGCCAAGGCGGGCCAATCACCTGAGGTCAGAGGTTGGATATTCAAGACCAGCCTGACCAACATGGAGAAACCCTGTCTCTACCAAAAATAGAAAATTAGCCAGGCGTGGTGGCATGCGCCTGTATTCTTAGCTACTCAGGAGGCTGAGGCAGGAGAATCACTTGAACCTGGGAGGCAGAGGTTGCAGTGAGCCAAGATCGAGTCATTGCACTCCAGCCTGGGCAACAAGAGCAAAACTCCATTTCAAAAAAAAAGAGTAGAAAAGAAAAAAGAGGCCGGGCAAGGTGGCTCACGCCTGTAATCCCAGTACTTTGGGAGGCCAAGGCAGGTGGATCACCTGAAGTCGGGATTTCAAGACCAGCCTGACCAACATGGAGAAACCCCATCTCTACTAAAAATACAAAATCAGCCAGGGTGGTGGCGCATGTCTGTAATCCCAGCTACCCGGGAGGCTGAGGCAGGAGAATCGCTTGAACCCAGGAGGTAGAGGTTGTGGTGAGCCGAGATCGTGCCATTGCACTCCAGCCTGGGCAAAAAGAGCAAAACTCTGTCTCAAAAAATAAATAAATAAATAAAAGAAAAGAAAAGAAAAAAGAATTTTAAAGTACATGCCATGACATAGCTGAATTTTTTGAGACAGAATTTCGCTCTTGTTGCCTAAGCTGGAGTGCAATGGTACAATCTCAGCTCATTGGAACCTCCGCCTCCCGAGTTCAAGCGATTCTCCTGCCTTAGCCTCCCAAGTAGCTGGGATTACAGGTGTGTGCCACCACACCCAGCTAATTTTTTGTATTTTTAGTAAAAATCGGATTTCACTATGTTAGCCAGGCTGATCTCAAACTCCTGACCTCAGGTGATCCACCTGCCTCGGCCTCCCAAAGTGCTGGGATTACAGGCGTGAGCCACCGCACCCAGCGACAAAGCTGAATCTTGAAAAAGCTAAGTGAAAGAAGTCGGTCACAAAGGACCACATATTATACAATTCCATTCATATGAAACGTGAATTTAGTGATTGGCTAGGTCTGAGGGGCATGACAGGGTGAGATGAGGGGAAATGGGATGCCTGCTAATAGATATGGGGTTTCTTTTTGGGATAATGGAAATGTTCTAAAAATTGATTATAATGATGAATACAGAATTCTGGAAATATGCTAAAAGACATTCAGCTCTACACATTAAATGAGTGAATCATATGGTATGTGCATTATATCTCAAGCTATTAAAAAACTAAATGAAGTAAAAGGTATGGCTGGCCGGGCATGGTGGCTCATGCCTGTAATCCCAGCTGGGCCATAGACCGAGACTCCATCTCAAATAAATAAGTAAATAAATAAATAAAATTTATGGCTATAATGATTTTTATAGTAGACCCAATGAAAGCACATCACTCAGTATGATTGAGGTGAAAGAAACTGGTGTTGAAATTAGGAAGCTTATATTCTAATATGGACTGGTCATTTTGAACAACTTAGGCCATAAACAAAAGAGCTAGTAGTTGCTGATTACCCACTCAGTGACAGTCACAAGGATAAGGACTGTAAACTTCAGCTTATTCATCTGTATGATGAAGGGGTTTATTAGAAAATCTGTCCCAGCACTTTGGGAGGCTGAGGTGGGAGGATCAGTTGAGGGTAGGAGTTTGAGACAAGCCTGAGCAACATAGCCGGACCATTTCCAAAAATAAAAATAAAAAATAAAGCCCAAGTTGTGATTGTGCAGGCCTGTAGTCCCAGCTACTACTTGGGAGGCTAAGCCATAAGGATCACTTGAGCCCAGGAGGTGGAGGCTGCAGTGAGCTGTGATGGCACAACTGCACTCCAGTCTGGGCAACAGAGCAAGACCACAACTCCATCAAGAAAGAAAGAAAGAGGAAGAGAGAGAGAGAGAGAGAAAAGGGAAAGAAAGAGGGAAAGAGAAAGAAAGAAAGAAAAGAAAAATCTGTAAAGGCTTTTTTTTGTTTAGTTTTGTTTTGTTTTTTGAGACGAAGTCTCGTTCTTGTCCTCCAGGCTGGAGTGCAATGGCACGATCTCGGCTCACTGCAACCTCTGCCTCCTGGGTTCAAGTGGTTCTCCTGCCTTGGCCTCTTGAGTAGCTGAGATTACAGGCGCTTGCCACCACGCCCAGCTAATATTTGTATTTTTAGTAGAGATGGGGTTTCACCGTGTTGTCCAGGCTGATCTCAAATTCCTGACCTCAGGTGATCTGCCCACCTCAGCCTCCCAGAGTGCTGGGATTACAAGCGTGAGCCACCATACCTAGCCCCCCCATTTTTTTTTTTTTTTTTTTTCTGAGACAGAGTCTCACTCTGTCGCCAGGCTGGAGTGCGGTGGTGCGATCTCGGCTCACTGCAACCTCCGCCTCCTGGGTTCAAACGATTCTTCTGCCTCAGCCTCCCAAGTAGTTGGGATTGCAGACATGTGCCACCACGCCCTGCTAATTTTTGTATTTTTAGTAGAGACGAGATTTCACCATGTTGGCCTGAATGGTCTCGATCTCCTGACCTCGTGATCCGCCCGCCTTGACCTCCCAAAGTGCCGGAATTACAGGAGTGAGCCACCGCGCCTGGCCTGTAAAGGGTTTTTGCAGTTCTAAAATCCTATCATTCTCTTGTATAATAGGTTGTAATGACAGACAGGAGACAGGGTCTTGATATTGAATCCCGTTAGTGAACTCCTACTTATATAGGCAGTACTACTACCTCCTATATTCAGTTGGCTAGATAGATTCCCAACTTCCACCCCTGACCCTCAATGAGAGTATCATTAAGTAAGAGTTGTTAAGGGAAAATCGGTTATCTTGTGGACTTCAAGTGTTTACTTTTGATTCCTAAAGGGAAGGAAATTCCATTTCAAGAGATTCCTTGGCCTTGCAAAAATAGTGAAGACAGTCACGGGGGCAGCAGAGGGGAGCACTTAATGAGGGCAGGAAGGGAGGAGTTTCTTCCTAAGTACAATAACTATAATCACTGGAAGGCTGAAATTACTAGTCCTGTTGTTTGTCCAGCCTTCTGGAACATACACAGTTATTTCTATGTGAATCAATTTCTCTGGTTTCACAAACGACATTTTCCCACCTGCAAGGAGAGAGTCACTGAAAAAGGAAGAGAAGACAGGGTTCCCCAGTCACAAGGCCCTCTGGTCGTGGCAGTGTGAAATGATAAGTAATTCATCACTGGGTACAAACTAAAACATGTTTGGTGAGGCAGTCTAACTAAGGAATTCCAGGCTCAGAATGAAAAACACAAGGGTATTTTTCTGAGGCCTCAGTGTTTCCTTTGAAAGTCTTGTTTTGTTTTGTTTTGTTTTTGAGATGGAGTCTCGCTATGTTGCCCAGGCTGGAGTGCAGTGGTGCGATCTCGGCTCACTCAACCTCTGCCTCTGTGGTTCAAGCAATTCCCCTGTCTCAGCCTCCCAAGTAGCTGGGACTACAGGCACACGCCACCACACCCAGCTAATTTTTTTGTATTTTTACTAGAGATGGGGCTTCACTATGTTGGCCAGACTCAACACAAACTCCTGATCTCAGGCAATCCACCCGCCTTGGCCTCTCAAAATGTTGGGATTACAGGCGTGAGCCACTGCGCCCAGCCTTTTTTTTTTTTTTTTTTTTGAGACGGAGTCTCCCTCTGTTGCCCAGACTGGAGTGCAGTGGCATGATCTCAGCTCAGTGCAAGCTCCACTTCCCAGATTCAGGCGATTCTCATGCCTCAGCCTCCTGAGTAACTGGGATTACAGGTGCATGCCACCACGCACAGCTAATTTTTATATTTTTAGTAGACAGGGGTTTCTGTCATGTTGGCCAGGCTGGTCTCGAATTCCAAGCCTCAAGTGATCAAGTGGCCTCAGCCTCCCAAAGTGCTGGGATTACAGGTGTGAGCCACCATCCCTGGCCAAAGTCTTTTTTTTTTTTTTTTTTTTAAGAGACAGGGTCTCACTCTGTCACCCAAGCTGGAGTACAGTGGCACGATCTCTGCTCACTGTAGCCTTGACCTCCCAGGTTCAAGGGATCTTTCCCCCTCAGCCTACCAACTACAGATATGCCACAACCCCGGCTAATTTTTTTTTTTACTTTTTATGGAGACAAGGTCTGGCTCTGTTGCCCTGGCTGGTCTCAAACTCCTGGGCTCAAGTGATCCTCCCACCTCAGCCTCCCAAAGTGCTGGGATTACAGGAGTGAGCCACTATGCCTGTCCTTGAAAGCCTTTTTAACATGCCAAAACAAGATGGGTAAATGTATCCAGGTGGAAGTTAGAAGGCCTCTAGACAATAGCCATTCTGTTTTACTCCCTGTTCCTCAAGAGCTTTGGATTCACAGGAATTGCCTCCAAGAAGAGTCTGTACACGTGTTGAAGCAGGAATCCCAGTATTGAGGCTGTTTTTGATGGGGCGAAGGAATATTGGTCATATTTGTGTGCAGGTCTATTTTCTGTCTCCACTTTTTCTGACTTGGGCTGAGTGGACGAAGAGGAGGCCCACCACCACTTCTCAGTATACTTTGTACACATAGAGCTGCATTCATCTGGGAATAAAGGACATGTTTTCAAAACAGTAGGTTTGATACAGGACAGGCAAGCTCCCAAATTGGGGCTTAGCCAGGGAGGGTCGTTGGCTTCTCCCAGGAAAGAATTCAAGGGCAAGCTGGTGGTGTTAAACAGCAACTCGTATTGAAGTGGCAGTGTATAGCAGCAGCAGAGGTGCTGTTCCTAGCAAGCAGGGATACCCCATAGTGTGCCCAGAATAGCATCTCAGAAGCAGTTCTGCACTCATATCTATACCCACTTATAATCATATGCAAAATAGGGGGCAGTTTATGCAGACATTTCTAGGAAAAGGGTTGTAACTTCTGGGTTGTCGGGTTATTGCCATGGAAATGGGTGGTAACGTCCGGGTGTTGCCATGGCAATGGTAAACTGACAGGGCACGCTGATAGGTATGTCTTATAGAAAGCTGCTTCTGCCTTGGGGCTTTTTAAAGCCATTCCTCAGTTTGGTCCAGTGTCCAACCCCTGCCTCTGGAGTCCAGTCCCTGCCTCCTACCTCAGGTTGCTTGGGTTTTTCCCTCCCAGTTATAGAAGGAATGCATATTCACTATAGAAAATTTGCTAAATATGGACCAGGGACAGTGGTTCACGCCTGTAATCCCAGCACTTCAGGAGGCCAAGGCGGGCGGATCACGAAGTCAAGAGCTCGAGACCATCCAAGCCAACATGGTGAAACCCTGTCTCTACTAAAAATACAAAAATTGGCTGGGCGCGGTGGCACACGCCTGTAGTCCCAGCTACTCAGGAGGCTGAGGCAGGAGAATCGCTTGAACCCGGGAGGCAGAGGTTGCAGTGAGCCAAGATCGCACCACTGCTCTCCAGCCTGGCAACAGAGTCAGACTCCGTCTCAAAAAAAAAAAAAGAAAAGAAAAGAAAATTTGGTAAATATGGCCAGGCATGGTGGCTCACGCCTGTAATCCCAGCATTTTGGAAGGCTGAGGTGGGCGGATCACAAGGTCAGGCATTCAAGACCAGCCTGGCTAACATGGTGAAACCCTGTCTCTACTAAAAATACAAAAATTACCCAAGCATGGTGGCAGGCACCTGTAATCCCTGCTACTCGGAAGGCTGAGGCAGGGGAATTGCTTGAACCCGGGAGGCACAGGTTGCAGTGAGCGGAGACTGCGCCACTGCACTCCAGTCTCGGCAACAGAGCAAGACTCCGTCTCAAAAACAAAAAAAAGAAGAAAATTTGCTAAATATAGGCCAGCCGTGGTGGCTCATGCCTGTAATCCCAGCACTTTGGAAGGCCAAGGTGGGTGGATCATTTGAGGCCAGGAGTTCAAGACTAGCCTGACCAACATGGTGAAACCCAGTATCTACTACAAGTACAAAAAAATAGCTGGGCATGGTGGCAGACACCTGTAATCTCAGCTACTCAGGAGGCTGAGGCAGGGGAATCACTTGAACCCAGGAGGCAGAGGTTGCGGTGAGCCAAGATCGTGCCACTGCACTCCAGACTGGGCAACAGAGTGAGACTCTGCCTCAAAAAAAAAAAAAGAAGGGGGAGTGAAATATGGCTTCTGTTACTTGATCAAAGTAGATAAAGATTTATGGAGCCTTTCGATTCATATAGTGACCTTTGCTCTGTGTCTTCTGGTCTCGAAACAATGTTCCTTGTTTTCTTGGTCTCTGAATATCTAACTGGCCTTGAGAGTTGTAGCTGTGAGCTACCAGAACTCAGAATCCATTCTTTTAGCATTGTTTCCTATCTAACTTGGCCTCTTTTGACTCTAATGCTACCCAAGACATCTCTGAAGTGAAGTGTGGCTGTGATGGTAGCCTTCACTGCAGCCCTTTCCTCAGAGCCACCTGCTGTCTACCACCCACCCCACCCCAGCATCCATGCTAGACTGTGGAAAGATAAACCTCTGAGCCTTCCATGGCCTGATCCCACAGCACAGCCAGTTTGGTATGCTTGTTTTTTAGATTGGTATCAGGTAGTCTTCAGGGCAGCATCTTTCTGAGCCCCAGATGAGAAGAGGGTAGGACCCTCAGGATTACTTTCCGTTATCCAGCCCATCTCCTACTCTCTGGGATGAAACCTGGACTTCCAAAAATGTGGGCACATATCTTGACAGTTTTATTCTCTTCTTTTTTTTTTTTTTTTTTTTTTTTTTTTTTTTTTTTTTTTTTTTTTTTTTTTTTTTTTTTTTTTTTTTTTTTTTTTTTTTGTTTTTTTGTTTTTGAGTCAGAGTCTTACTCTGTTGCCAGGCTGGAGTGCAGTGGTGCAATCTGGGCTCACTGCAACCTCCGCCTCCCGGGTTCAAGTGATTTTCCTGCCTTAGCCTCCCAAGTAGCTGGGACTACAGGCACCCGCCACCACGTCGGCTAATTTTTTTATATTTTTGGTAGAGATGGGGTTTCCCCATGTTGGCCAGGATGGTCTCGATCTCTTGGCCTCGTGATTCACCTGCCTTGGCCTCTCAAAGTCCTGGGATTACGGGCGTGAGCCGCTGCACCCAGCCCATTCCTGTTTTTTTGCTTCCATCTTGCCAATCTCCCAGACTAAAAAGTGAGGCCAGGCATGGTGGCTTACGCCTATAGTTTCAGTATTTGGGAGGCCGAGGTGGGAGGATTGCTTGAGGCCAGGCATTGGAGGTTGCAGTGAGCGATGATTGTGCCACTGCACTTTATCCTGAGTGACAGAACAAGACCCTCTTTCAAAAACAAACAAACAACAACAACAAAGCTGTGGCTGGTGCTGAAGTCTTGGTGCATATGTTTAAGCTGATCTTACTTAGATCTTTCTCTTCACATTCAGTCTCTGTCTGTCTAGTCTTCCTAGATGCCTCCCCATCCTCTATGCTAATATGTATTTTTTTTTCCTAGATAGAGCCTTGCTCTGTCACCCAGGCTGGAGTACAGTGGCACAATCTCGGCTTACCGCAATGTCCACTTCCCAGGTTCAAGCAATTATCTCACCTCAGCCTCCCAAGTAGCTAGGATCACAGGCGCCTGCCACCGCACCCGGCTAATTTATGTATTTTTAGTAGAGACGGGGTTTCACCATATTGGCTAGGCTGGTCTCGATCTCCTGAACTTGTGATCCACCCGCCCCCCGTAGGCCTCCCAAAGTGCTGGGATTACAGGCGTGAGCCACCATGCCCAGCCCATCTATGCTAATATTAATATAATGGCAATAGTATGGGTATGAGAAACATTTGAGAGATCTACTGAACAGACCTTGGTAGTTTTAGATGGTGATAGAAAGGGGACTCACAGATTTCTGGTTTGAGTAAATGGGTAAATGGTAGTGCCACCAATCAAAAGAGCTAATTCAGGAAGGACAGCAGCTTTTGAAAATAAAACAATGAATTCATTTTGGACTCCTTTGGTTTGAGATACTTCTAGATTAAATCTCAAAAAATGATGGTGGCTGTACAAATCTTTTAAAGTCATTAATTTATAAATGTAGTAAAGTCTTATTTGTAAATAATACTCCTAGGAAGAATTATTTTATGAAACACATCATCCAACACTTACCCTTTTTATTTTTATTTTTTTGAGACAGGATCTCACTCTGTCACCCAGGCTAACTCCAGTGCACTCCCAGTGGCACTGTCATCCCTCATGGCAACTTTGAACTCCTGGCCTCAATTGATCCTCCTGCCTTAGCCTCCCAAAGTGCTGGAATTACAGGTGTGAACCACCATAGCTGGCCCAATATTTACCTATTATATATATATTTTGTATTTTTTTTGTAGACACGGTTGGGGGGGGGGAAATCTCATCATGTTGCCCAGGCTGGTCTCGAACTCCTGGGCTCAAGTGATCTGCCTGCCTTGGCCTCTCAAAGAAGATATGCTGGGCGCAGTGGCTCACACCTGCTGGTACTACAGGCATGATCCACTGCACCTGGCCTACCCTTTGCATTTTCTTTAGTCAACTGTTTCTACCAAATAGCTATTTGGAATCAGCTGCCCTAAGGGAATGTGAATTTTGCTGGGTAAGGGAAAGAAACCTGAGATAATTTTGGAATTCATGTCACTACTTAGGAAAGCAAATTTGGGGGAAAAAATGAAGATTAAGAAAGAACTTGGGGCAGGGCTCAGTGGCTCACCCCTTGTAATCCCAGCACTTTGGGAGGCCGAGGCGGGTGGATTGCCTGAGGTCAGGAGTTGGAGACCCACCTGGCCAACATAGTGAAACCCCGTCTCTACTAAAAATACTAAAATTAGTGGGGCGTGGTGGCACGTGCCTGTAGTCCCAGCTACTCAGGAGGCTGAGGTGGGAGAATTGCTTGAACCTGGTGAGTTGAGACCATGCCATTGTACTCCAGGCTGGGTGACAGAATGAGACTCCATCAGAAAGAAAAGAAAGAAAGAGGGAGGGAGAGAGAGAGAGAGAGAAGAGAGAGGGAGGGAGGGAGGGAGGGAAGGAAGGAAGGAAGGAAGGAAGGAAGGAAGGAAGGAAGGACCAACGGAAGGGAAAAGGAAAGGAAAGGAAAGAGGGAGGGAGGGAAAGAAAGAATTTTAGTGTTTTTCTTCCCAACCTTTCCTCCCATTTTATTGCTGAGAAAATTAGGGCCTAAAGCGTTCAAGGTTTTGAGCAGAAAGCAAAAAGACAGCACCGGCCCTGGGGAGAGGGGAGCAGACAAAGGAGATTCGAGAAGGTGAGAAATAATCTCCAAAAGCTGAATAGAAAAACTGCCCTACAACAAAACCCTAGGATGAGTCCTGTTCCAATAAGACTTTACCACCTTAAGTGAATACCGGGAACTTGTCCTCGCGTTGCCCATCACCAGGGGATGACCAACTGTTCCAAAGAAACCATGTATATGAAATCACTTTGCAAAGTCCAGTTACCAGTGTTGCTAATATCAACCATTATTCCTCAAAAACATTAAAAAACCCAGGTCTAGGCTGGGCGTGGTAGTTCACGCCTGTAATTCCAGCACTTTGGGAGGGCGAGGTGGGTGGGTCACCCAAGGTCAGGAGTTTGAGAACAGCCTGGCCAACATGGCGAAGCCCTGTCTCTGCTAAAAATACAAAAATGAAGGCTGGGTGCGGTGGCTCACGCCTGTAATACCAGCACTTTGCGGGGCTGAGGTGGGTGGATCACGAGGTCAGGAGATCGAGACCATCCTGGCTAACACGGTAAAACCCTGTCTCTACTAAAAATATAAAAAATTAGCTGGGTTTGGTGGCGGGCGCCTGTAGTCCCAGCTACTTGGGAGCCTGAGGCAGGAGAATGGCATTAACCTGGGAGGCGGAGGTTGCAGTGAGCCAAGACCGTGCCACTGCACTCCAGCCTATGCAATGGAGCGAGATTCCGTCTAAAAAAAAAAAAAAAAAAAAAAAAAAAAAAAAGACATGACACACAAAAACAAAACGAAAAAAATCCCAGGTCTAAGGACAAGTTCAATCCACAAGCAGAGAGGAGGATATGAACAACTAGAACACAATAACATGCTGTGGAATATATGTTCTATTTAAGGTCTACAGCTTATCTGAAATACAACAGAAAAAGAGGGACTAGTTGGGAACAAGGGGTGGTGTCTGATCAGAAGGGAAATAATACGTAGATCCTCTGTGACCTTTGTCACTTTTTTCCTCCACATATTCATGTATGAAAATGACTCAGCCCTAACACCCTGTGGTTTATTTTTAGTAGGGGCAACAGAGCCAGTTGAGAACCTAAGCATAGTAACTATTACCCATCAACAGCCTCACACATCAGAAGCAGCGAACAAATATTTATTCATTTCAACTAATATGTGTGACTCAAGGGGCACCAGAGAGGCTGCGCCTTTCAAGATATATATTTGCTCTTTCTTTCTTTCTGCCACGGTATTGGAACCTCCCAATGGAAGAATGACTCCTTTGGACCTGAAATTTCAGTATTAGGAGGCCCTTAGCCAACAGTGAGTGGAGTCCATTTCTCTCATTTTACAACTGAGGAATCATCCACAGTCACATGTAAGTTTGTGGCTATGTTGGACTGTCAGCCCAGTGCCTCATTGTACCTCCATTGTTCCACATTCCTAAGTCAAAAGCTAAATAATAGCACATGTTTGACATGAGACCATAGTTCCAGAAGAAGAAGACATATCCAGGGCTGATGTCCCATTATAATGTAAATTAAATGTTGAATATAAGGAGATAACATTCTGTTGTTCACTATGAAATGAGTAGACATGAAGACCCATAGGGATATATTCTTTTCTTTGTTTTGAGATGGAGTTTTGCTCTTGTTGCCCAGGCTGGAGTGTAATGGAATGATCTCGGCTCACTCTAACCTCCACCTTCCGGGTTCAAGCAATTCTCCTGCTTCAGCCTCCCAAGTAGCTGGGACTACAGGTGTGTACCACCACACCTAGCTAATTGTATTTTTAGTAGGGACAGGGTTTCACCATGTTGGCCAGGCTGGTCTCGAACTCCTGACCTCAGGTGATCCACCCCACCTTGGCCTCCCAAAGTGCTGGGATTACAGGTGTGAGCCACCGTGCCCAGCCCCAGAGGGATGTATTCTTTACTGTTTTGTTAAAATTCAAAATCTTCATCAAGCATCAGCAACAAACAGCAGCAGCTGAGAGTGCAAGGATCTGGGGTTAGCTGCGGAGTCTGAACGGTGCTTCTGCCACTTACTAGCTGTGAAGTTACTCTTTCTACTTGTTTTCTCACAAAATGAGGTTGAGAAAAACAGTACCTATCTCATAGGGTTTTTGTGAAGGTTAAATGAGATAATATACACACAGCGCTTAGATTAGTGCCCGACATATAAATATTCAATAAATGTGATATGATTTGGCTCTGTGTCCCCACCCAAATCTCATCTTGTAGCTCCCATAATTCCCACGTGTTTTAGGGGGAACCTGGTGGGAGATAATTGAATCATGGAGGCAGGTCTTTCCCATGCTGTTCTCATGATAGTGAATAAGTCTCGTGAGATCTAATGGCTTTAGAAAACAGAGTTTTTGTCGGGTGCCGTGGCTCACGTCTGTAATCCCAGCACTTTGGGAGGCCGAGGCGGGCGGATCTCCTGAGGTCAGGAGTTTGAGACCAGCTTGGCCAACCTGGTGAAACCCTGTCTCTACTAAAAATACAAAAATTAGCTGGGCATGGTTGCAGGCATCTATAATCCCAGCTACTTGAGAGGCTGAGGCAGGAGAATCACTAGAACCCTGGAGGTGGAGGTTGCAGTGAGCCAACATCGCGCCATTACACTCCAGCCTGGGCAAGAAGAGTGAGGCTTCATCTCAAAACAATAAAATGGAGTTTTCAGCCAGATGCAGTGGCTCATGCCTGTAATCCCAGCACTTTGGGAGGCTGAGGCGGGTGGAATAACCTGAGATCAGGAGTTCGAGATCAGCCTGGCCAACCTGGTGAAACCCTGTCTCTACTAAAAATACAAAATGTATTTTTAGTAGCTGTTGTCCCAGCTACTTGGGAGGCTGAGGCAGGAGAATCGCTTGAACTCAGGAGGCAGAGGTTGCAGTGAGCCAAGATCAAACCATTTGCACTCCAGCCTGGGTGACAGAGCAAGACTCAGTCTCAAACAAAAAACAAAAACAACATAGTTTGCCTGCCCAGCCTCTCTCTTCTCTTGTTTTCTGCCATGTGAGGCATGCTTTTCACCTTCTGCCATGATTATGAGGCCTCCTCAGCCACATGGAAATGTGTCAGCATTGTGAAAATAGACTAATACAAAATGTAAGCTATGATCTTCCCAGGCTGGTCCTGAACTCCTGGGCTCAAGCAAGCCTCCCTCCTCAGCCTCCTGAGTAGCTGAGACTACAGGTGCATGCCATCAAGCCCAACTAATTTTTTCATTTTTTCTGTAGAGACAGGATCTCATTATGTTGCCCAGGCTGGCTGGAATGACTGACCTCAAGTGATCCTCCCACCTTGGCCTGTAATCCCAAAGTGCTGGGAAGGATGCCCTATTTGCTTTTTAAGTGTTAATGCCAGCTGACTTTTATCCCTTGAAAACTACAGTGGCTAGGTATTTTTGAGGAAAGTGTCCTGGTTGGAGAGGGGACTTGAAGTCTTGAGAAGAAAGTTTGAAGTCACTGGACACGATTATGCTATTGAAGAGCAGCCTGTGACATTAGTGAGCTGTCTTCAAATAGTGTGTCATATAGAGAGAAGGCTAGAGGGAGGATGATAACCAACGCTTTCAAGACGTGCATTTTTTCTCAATATAAGAACTTTAGGCTGGGCGCGGTGGCTCATGCCTGTAATCCCAGCACGTTGGGAGGCTGAGGCAGGCAGATCACTTGAGGTCAGGAATCTGAGACCAACTTGGCCAACATGGTGAAACCTCATCTCTACTAAAAATACAAAAATTAGCTGGGCATGGTGGCGTGGGCCTGTCGTCCCAACTACTTGGGAGGCTGAGGCAGAAGAATCGCTTGAACCCAGGAGGCAGAGGTTGCAATGAGCAGAGATCCCGCCACTACACTCCAGTCTGGGTGACAGAGTGAGAATCGCCTCAAAAAAAAAAAAAGAAAAAGGTCGGGTGCGGTGACTCACACCTGTAATCCCAGTACTTTGGGAGGTCAAGGTGGGCTGATCATGAGGTCAGGAGTTTGAGACCAGCCTGACCAACATGGTGAAACCCCATCTCTACTAAAAATACAAAAATTAGCCGGGCATGGTGGTACACGTCTGTAATCCCAGCTACTCAGGAGGCTGAGGCAGGAGAATCACTTGAACCTGGGAAGTGGTGGTTGCAGTGAGCGAGATCACGTCACTGGCACTCCAGCCTGGGCGACAGAGCGAGACTCTGTCTCAAAAAAAATAAAATAAAAAATAAAAGAACTTAAAAAATATCAGTGGGAGTTGTCCAAAATTAGTTACGGGGATCTTGGGAAATAGCGGAGTCTCCACCACCGCAGTTTTCACACCTGACTTAGACAGCATATGGCAGGGATATGGTCAAGAGAAGTGCAACATGGGAATTGGAATAGGTAAGGATTTTGTTTGTTTTGTTGTTGTTGTTGTTGAGATGGAGTTTTGCTCTTGTTGCCCAGGCTGGAGTGTAACGGTGCAATCTCGGTTCACTACAAACTCTGCCCCCGGGTTCAAGCGATCCTCCTGCCTCAGTCTCCCGAGTAGCTGGGATTACAGGTGTGAACCTCCATGCCCAACTAATTTTGTACTTTTAGTACAGATGGGGTTTCACCATGTTGGCCAGACTGCTCTTGAACTCCTGGCCTCAGGTGATCTGCCCACCTTGGCCTCCCAAAGTGCTGGGATTACAGGCGTGAGCCACCACCCCAGCTGGAATAGGTGTGCTTTAAGATCCTGTTCACCAAATCTTAAAATGTTTGGTTGGCCAAATTTGCTTTTGAAGCCAACTGTTTCCCTCTTCTGCTCCTTTTTCTAATTCTGATATTCTACCCCCATGGCCTCCATTCCCCAAGACCTAAGGATTGCTTGTTGCCATGAGTTACCCAAAGTCTCAAATGCAGTACTTCCCACCAACCTATCAGCTACCCCTCCCCTGCTTTTCTTTACCCAACTTTTAGTGTACAGATTCCAATTTTGGTTGTTAAAGAAAAAAAAAAGGCTCCCTTAGCTAATTCCTACTACTATGTAAACGATTAACACTTTATCTGTTCTCTTCTCAGGGATACATACCATTTAAAGGAATTGCTTATTGGCTAGTTGTATGTTTGGTATAATTACCAACATATAAAAATCAAGACTGGAAAGAAGTATGCAAACAATGACAGTTTTTAGGTTGGGAGGATTAATTTTTCTTTCTTTTAAGTTTCCTGGCCCGGCGTACTGGCTCATGGCTGTAATCCCAGCACTTTAGGAGGCCAAGGTGGGTGTACCACCTGAGGTTGGGAATTTGAGACCAGCCTGACTAATATGGAGTAACCCGTCTCTACTAAAAAAATACAAAATTAGCCGGGGCGCGGTGGCATCAAGCCTGTAATCCCAGCACTTTGTGGAGGCGAGACGGTGCGGATCACGAGGTCAGGAGATCAGAAACCTCCTGGCTAACCGCAGTTGAAACACCGTCTCTACTAAAATAAAAAAAAAACTGCTGGCGAGGTGGCGGGCGCCTGTCAGTCCAGCTTACTTGGGAGGCTGAGTGCAGGAGAACGTGTAAACCCGGGAGGCGGAGCTGCCGTGAGGCCTGAGATCCGGCCACTGCACTCCAGCCTGGCGACAGAGCGAGGACTCCGTCTCAAAAAAATATATATATATACAAAATTAGCGGGTGTGTGTGGCAATTGTCTGTAATCCAGCTTACTCGGGGACTGAGGCAGGAGAATTGCTTGAAACCCGGGAGGCGAAGGTTTGCAGTGAGGTGAGGTTGCACCATTGCACTCCAGCCTGGCAACAAGAGCAAAACTCTGTCTCAAAAAAAAAAAAGTTTCCTTAAATCAGGAGTGTCCAATCTTTGATTCCCTGGCATACATAAAAGAAGATTGTCTTTGGCCACACATCAAATATTACTAACACTGGCTCAGGCACAGTGGTCAACTGTAATTCCAGACTTTGGCGAGGTTGAGGAAGGCAGATCATTTGAAGGTCAGGAGTTTGGGCCAGCCTGGCAGTTATGCGAAACCTGTCCTCTACTAAAAGAAAATACAAAATTTGCTGAGGTGCTGTGGCATCTGCCTGTAAGTCCTGGCTACTGGGGAGGCTGAGGCATGAGAATGCTTGAGCCTGGGAGGTAGACAGTTGTAGTGAGCCGAATTGGCATCACTGTACTCCAGCCTGGTGCACAGCAAGGACTTCTCAAAAAACAAAACAAAACAAAACACTAATGATAGCTGATGAGCCTTAAAAAAAATCACCAAACAAACTCACCAATGTTTAAGAAAGTTTACGAATTTCTGTTGGACTGCATTCAAAGTTGCCTGGCTGTGGGTTGGACCAAGGTTGCTATAAAGTATGTTTAATCTTATAGTGTGTTTAAACAAAAGCATAAACATTAATAATCACTGGACTAGTGTATAAACTGCTAAGAGGAAGACCCTTTTCTGCCAGAGTCTATGTGGCCTTTTCCCTTTATGTCTGGACCTAATTAAACATGTCTAAGGCAGCACTGGGCGACAGAGTGAGAACTTATCTCTACTAAAAATTAAAAAAATAGGGCCCAGGCGCGTGGCTCAAGCCTGTAATCCCAACTATTGGGAGGCCGAGCATGGGGGATCACGAGGGTCAGGAGATCAAGACCATCCTGGCTAACACCGTGAAACCCCGTCTCTACTAAAAATACAAAAAACTAGCTGGGCGAGGTGGCGGGCGCCTGTAGTCCCAGCTACTCGGGAGGCTGAAGCAGGAGAATGGGCGTAAACCCGGAGGCGGAAGCTTGCAGTGAGCTTGAGATCCGGCCACTGGCACTCCAGCCCTGGGTTGGACAGAGCAAGACTCCATCTCAAAAAAAAAAAAAAAAATATTAAAAAAAAATAATAAAATAATAAAATAAAATTAGCCAAGTGTGGTGGCCTGCACCTGTAGTCGTAGCTACTTGGGAGGCTGAGATAGGAGGATCACTTGAGCCTGGGAGGTCAAGGCTGCAGTGAGCCATGATTGCACCACTGCACTCCAGCCTGGGAAACAGTACGAGATCCTGTTACAAAATAATAATAAACTGTCCTAGGGACATAGTGGACCAGGAATGGCTCTTGGACCTGGCTTCCAGAGGATTTGTTCAACCTGCTTTTATCCCTTCAGTGTTTCTTCCCTCTCTCTTTCTTCACCCTACTTCAGAGAAAGAGTGTTTCTTGCTCTTAGTAACCAACTGGCTGGGAGCAATGACTCATGCCTGTAATCCCAGGACTTTGGGAGGCCAACGTGGGAGGATGATTTCAGACCAGGAGTTCAAAACCAGCCTGGGCAACATAGTGAGATCCCATCTCTGTATAAAACCGTTTTTTTTTTTTTTTGGCTGGACCAGGTGGCTCACGCCTATAATCCCAGCACTTTGGGAGGCTGAGGTGGGCAGATCACCTGAGGTTAGGAGTTCAAGACCAGCCTGGCCAACGTGGTGAAACCCCATCTCTACTAAAAATATGAAAGTTATCCAGGCGTGGTGGTGGGTGCCTGTAATCCCAGCTACGTGGAAAGCTGAGGCACGTGAATCGCTTGAACCTGGGAGGCGGAGTTTGCAGTGAGCCGAGATCGCATCATTGCACTCTAGCCTGGGCAACAAGAGCGAAACTCCATCTCAAAAAAAAAAACAAATTATTTTTTTCAAAAGCTCCAATTATAGAAAATTCAGGGGTCTTTTCAGACCACTGTCAGCTAGGTAACTCCTGATAAATGACAAGATTCAAAGCTAGACATGGGGAAGAGGGAGAAAATATCTCAACTGTAAGGCATGTAAGTTAAAGAGCTTTGGCAGTCATCTGGCAGGAGGTTAAAACACTCCAAAGAACAAGAATTGGATTAAGCTATAATTAGTGGATTTAGAGGTAGAAGGTTAAAGCCCAAAGTACAAGTGCATGGGCTGGGACTAGACTGGGAAAGGAAGAGATAAGATCATGGTGTTTCAGAAATAGATCAGAAAGCTGAGAAAAGGAAAAAAAAATTAGAAAATAAAAAGATGGCAGTGTGTTTGGCGGGGGGCACAATGGCTCCCCTGGTGTAATCCCAGCACTTTGGGAGGCCAAGGAGGGTGGATCACTTGAGGCCAGGAGTTTAAGACCAGTATGGCCAACGTGGCGAAACCCCATCTCTACTAAAAATACAAAAATTGCTGGGCATGGTGGTGCACGCCTGTAATCCCAGCCACTGGAGAGGCTGAGGCAGGAGAATCGGTTGAACCTGGGAGACAGAGGTTGTAGTGAGCTGAGATCATGCCACTGCACTCCAGGCTGGGCAACAGAGTGAGACTCTGTCTAAAAAAAATAAAAATAAAAAAAATAGTCCGGGCACGGTGACTCACATCTGTAATCCCAGCACTTCAGGAGGCCGAGGTGGGTGAATCACCTGAGGTCAGGACTTTGAGACCAGCCTGGCCAACATGGCAAAACCCCGTCTCTACTACAAATACAAAAGTACAAAAATCCTCCCAGGCATGGTGGCGCTTGCCTGTAATCCCAGCTACTAGTGGGGGCTGAGGCAGGAGAATCGATTGAAACTGGGAGGCAGAGCGAGGATCGCTTGAACCTGGGAGGCGGAGGTTTCAGTGAGCCGAGATGGTGCCACTGCACTCTAGCATAGGCAACAGAGCGAGACTCCATCTCAAAAAACAACAACAATAAATAAATAAATAAAGACTGCAGTGTCTGACATATTTGTTTTGTTGGTGTTTTTTTGTTTTGTTTTGTTTTGTTTTTGAGACAGAGTCTTGCTCTGTTGCCCAGGTTGGAGTGCAGTGGCGTGATCTCAGCTCACTGCAACCTCCACCTCCTAGGTTCAAGTGATCCTCCTGCCTCAGCCTCCTGAGTAGCTGGCATGATTTCAGCTCACTGCAACTTCCACCTCCAGGGTTCAAGCGATTCTCTTGTTTCAGCCTCCTGAGTAGCTGGGACTACAGGAGCATGCCACCATGCCCAGCTAATTCTTGTATTTTTGGTAGAGACAGGGTTTCACTGTGTTGGCCAGGCTGGTCTCAAACTCCTCACCTCGTGATCCACCGCGTTGGCCTCCCAAAGTGCTGGGATTACAGGTGTGCACCACCATGCCTAGCAATTTTATATTTTATTTTATTTATTTATTATTTATTATTATTATTTTTTGAGATGTAGTCTTGCTCTGTCGCAAGGCTGGAGTGCAGTGGCACAATCTCAGCTCACTGCAACCTTTGCCTCCCAGGTTCAAGTGATTGCCCTGCCTCAGCCTTCCAAGTAGCTGGGATTACAGGCGCATGCCACCAAACCTGGCTAATTTTTTGTACTTTAGTAGAGACGGGGTTTTACCATGTTGGCCAAGATGGTCTAGATCTCCTGACCTCGTGAACCGCCCGCCTCAGCCTCCCAAAGTGCTGGGATTACGGGCGTGAGTCAGCACACCCGGCCTATTTTATTATTATTTTTTGAGACGGAGTTTTGCTCTGTTGCCCAGGCTGGAGTGCAGTGGTTCTATCTTGGCTCACCGCAACTTTCACCTCCCGGGTTCAAACGATTCTCTTATTTCAGCCTCCTGAGTAGCTGGGACTACAGGAGCATGCCACCATGCCCAGCTAATTTTTGTATTTTTAGTAGAGACAGGGTTTCGCTATGTTGGCCAGGCTGGTCTCGAACTCCTCACCTCGTGATCCACCCGCCTTGGCCTCTCAAAGTGCTGGGATTACAGGTGTGAGTCACCGTGTCCAACCAATTTTTGTATTTTTAGTAGAGAAAGGGTTTCACCATGTTGGTCAGGCTGGTCTCAAACTCCTGACCTCAGGTGATCTGCCTGCCTTGGCCTCCCAAAGAGCTGGGATTACAGGCGCTAGCCACTGTGCCCAGCCAGTGCGTGATATATTAGTGAGAAAAAGGCAAAGTCATCTCTGTCTCACAGAATGCCAAGTATTCCCGCATATTTCTTAAATCCTTTAGCTTTAGGCAGAGCCATTTGACTAGTTTGGTCAATGGGCTGGAAGGAAAAGTGATAGGTGTCACCTGGAGGCCAAACCAACCATTTAATAGGTATTGTGTGATCCTCCAGCTTTCTTTACTCCACAGTGGTACACTTAGGCCTTGTACTGAGATGGCAGAACTACATGTTTGAAAGATTCTTAGAGTCGTTGCAGGGGTCAGCTAACTGAACAGATTCTGGCCCTTGATTTCAGGTGAATGAGAAAGTTTGGTTCTGTTAAACCACTGAGATGTGGGAAGTCTCAGGATACCTAGCGTATCCTGATAAATACAAAAAGGCACTTCAACAATAGTATAGTAGCTGGGCTTGCAGTCGTTTACACCTATAATCCCAACATTTTGGGAGGCTTAGGCGGGCGAATTGCTTGAGGCCAGGAGTTCAAGACCAGCCTGGGCAACATGGTGTAACCCTGTCTCCACTAAAAGTACAAAAAATTAGCCGGGCATGGTGGCGCATGCCTGTAATCCCAGCTACTCAGGAGGCTGATGCATGAGAAACACTTGAACCTGGGAGGTGTAGAACACACTGAGCTGAGATTGCGGCACTGCACTCCAGCCTGGGCAACAGAGCGAGACCTCATCTGAAAACAAAAACAAAAACAAAAATAGTATTCTAGAAATTATAGATTACATGATATTCAGCTCCAAACTAGAGAGGCTGAAGGGACAAAGAAGAGCTGGAGCCAGTCAAGAATCACCATTGGTAAAGACAAAATATATCAGGCCTATGTCAAAGACTCCCAATAGCGTCTAGGGTCAAACCACATCAAAGCAAGAAGATTAATGCTAAATCACTACGCTGAATGTTGAGCCTCTTTATCTACATAATCCTTTTCCCCAGAGAAGTTTATCCTAAAAGACTGTACCAGGGTCAAAGTAAGTAGAGAGACTATTACAGGCAAAGAGCCCGTGGTTTTGCTAAAGGCTTTACTGTACCTAATCTCAGAATATGGAAACAAGAAGAAAGTTATTGGAGAATATAACAATAAACAGGCTGGGCGCGGTGGCTCACGCCTGTAATCCCAGCACTTTGGGAGGCCGAGGCGGGCGGATCACAAGGTCAGGAGATCAAGACCATCCTGGCTAACACGGTGAAACCCCATCTCTACTAAAAAAATACAAAAAATTAGCTGGGCGTGGTGGCAGGCGCCTGTAGTCCCAGCTACTCGGGAGGCTGAGGCAGGAGAATGGCGTGATCCTGGGAGGCGGAGCTTGCAGTCAGCTGAGATCGCACCACTGCACTCCAGCCTGGGCGACAGAGCGAGACTGTCTCAAAAAACAAAAAAAACAAAAAAAACAAAAAGCAAAACACAAACAAACAAAAAACAATAAATGGAGAGATGGTCAAGGAGCTTAGGGAGAAAATGTCGATGGTATTAGAATCATTGTTGATAACTAAGAGCAGAAAATGAAAGGCTTTCAAAGCAAGGTAGTATAGTTCAATAGAAGGAAAAACATGACTGATGTAATTTGGTTTGGATTGTGACCGTTAAGGTTTCATTATACCAGGAAAGTCTGATTTCTGAGGACATCATAGCCTATGGTACACAGTATGGTGGTTAAGAATGTGAGCTCTGGGCTGGGCATGGTGGTTCATGCCTGTAATCCCAGCACTTTGGGAGGCTGAGGCAGGCAGATTACCTGAGGTCGGGAGTTTGAGACCAGCCTGACTAACATGGATAAACCCCATCTCTACTAAAAATACAACATTTGCCGGGCATGGTAGTGGGCGCCTGTAATCCCTACTACTTGGGAGGCTGAGGCAGGAGATCACTTGAACTCGGGAGGCAGAAGTTGTGGTGAGCCGAGATCACGCCATTGCACTCCAGCGTGGGCAACAAAAGTGAAACTCAGTCAAAAAAAAAAAAAGAATGTGAACTCTGGGCTGGGCGTGGTGGTTCATGCCTGTATTCCCAACACGCTGGGAGGCTGAGGCAGGAGGATTGCTTTAGCCCAGGAGTTTGAGACCAGCCTAGGCAACATAGTGAGACCCCATCTCTACAAAAAAACAAACCAAACCATTAGCTGGTTATGGTGGCACACACCTGTGTTCCCAGGTACTTGAGAGGCTGAGGTGGGAGGATCCTTTGATCCCAGCAGCTCAAGGCAGCAGTGAGCCAAAATTGCACCATTGCACTCCGGCCTGGGGTGATAGATCAAGATCCTATCTAAAAAAAAAAAAATAACAAAAAGGAATGTGACCTCTGGAGCATGAGTAAGAAGGGTTCATAACCAGGCTCTGCCACTTATTAGTTTTGTGGCCTTGGGCAGGTTATTTAACCTTCCTGTGCTCAGTTTTCCCATCTGTAAAATAGAAATAAGAATAGTGCCTGCCTCATATGATTGTAGCACCAGACTATGTGAGTAGTCCCTCATGACTACCTTCCCCAATCAGCAAGTAATGCACATTTCCCAAAAAACGCTCCTCCTCCCTCCCTCCCTCAGGAATCAGGGCCTCAGAAGCGTTGAGGAGGTAGTTTACCTATGCATATTCCAGAGCAAGAAGCAGACAGATGACCTATGTGTGGGTTTTGTAAAGCACAGGCAATTACCCTCACCAAATGATCCTGCTGTTTGATTTGTTGGTTGACTCTGGAGTCAAAGGTGGGAGGGCTCATACTTCATTCTTGATTATGAGCAGTGAATTCCCTGGGCGCTCATTCTCAATTGGTGTTATGAATGTTCTCTCTTTGCCCTGCATCCCAAGATGTTTTTCTCTTCTCACACACAGGCATAATGCATTAGTTGTTCTGATTCCTTAAATCATTAATAACAGGGAGTCACGTCCTGAATCAATTCCATTCTTTGTACAGTATTAGAGCTAGCTGTCTTGTTGGTCTCAAGTTGCATTTAAAAACAATTATGTTGGCCAGGCATGGTGGCTCACACTTGTAATCCTAGCACTTTGGCAGGCTGAGGCAGGAGAATCCCTTGAGCCCAGGAGTTCGAGACCAGCCTGGGCAACAGGGAGACAGTGTCTCTATATAATAATAATAAAAAACAAATAAAAACCAATTATGTAATTTCCTTGTCTCTCACTATGATTTATTTGCACCCCATCTCACTGCATGGCAGTGAAACCCAAGAATAAAGCCTTGTGCATCATGATGCAGCACACACATGGTTAAGGGCCTGGGTTCTGGCACTGTACAGACTGGGTTGGGCATGGTGACTCATGCCTGTAATCCCAGCACTTTAGGCGGGCGAATCACGAGGTCAGGAGTTTGAGACCAGCCTGGCCAACATGGTGAAATCTCATCTCTATTAAAAATACAAAAGAATTAGCTGGGCATAGTGGTAGGTGCCTGTAATCCCAGCTACTCAGGAGGCTGAGGCAGGAGAATCACTTGAACCCGGGAGGTGGAGGTTGCAGTGAGCCGAGATCACGCTATTGCACTCCAGCCGGAGCGACAGAGTAAGACTCCCTCTTGAAACAAAACAAAACAAAACAAAACAAAAAAATTGGCTGGGCACGGTGGCTCACGCCTATAATCCCAGCACTTTGGGAGGCCGAGGCAGACGGATCACTTGAGGTCAGGAGTTCGATACCAGCCTGGCTAACATGGTGAAACCTTGTCTCTACTAAAAATACAAAAACTGGCCAGGCTTGGTGGCATGCGCCTATAATCCCTGCTACTCGATTGCAGTGAGCCGAAATCATGCCACTGGACTCCAGCCTGGGTGACACAGTGAGACTGTCTCACACACACACACACACACACACACACACACACACACACACACACATCAGCCTGGCTTGTTAGTATGTATCTGTAGTCCCAGCTACTAGAGAGACTGAGGTGGGAGGATCTTTTGAGTCTGGGAGGTCAAGGCTGTAGTGAGCCGCGATTGCGCCAGTAAGCCGTGATCGCGCCACTGCACTCCAAGGTCAGCAACAGAGAGACACTGTTGCAAAACACACACACACACACACACACACACACACACACAAAACCCCCACAAAACCCTGGTTCTACCTCTTCGAGCTGTCTGCTCTTGCGCAAGTTACTCTGTCTCCATGAGCCTGCTTCCTCACATAAAAAAATGAGGATAACAGTTGTATTTACTCACAGAGTAGCTGTGCAGCTTAAATGAATTAACTCAGGCAAGGTACTTTGTGCCTGGCACAGAGCAATCTTTCAATCACTGTTGGCTATTATCAACTGTTACGTAACAAATGAATGGTAATTATCACCCCTTCTAAATCTTTTTAGACCTTTATGCAGAAAATTCAGACCTTTTAAGATCACCTTTATGCAGAAAATTCCCACTTCTCTCCTCAGGGATAACATCTCTTCTGAACCCCAGATAAATGTCTTCCATTGATGACTGCACACTTTCTCTCTGTATCATCTTCCATCATTCCCATTACATCAAACTGAGTCCTCCGGCTGGCTCCTTTGGTCTTCCCTATTTCTGTTAATACTATTATTGTTTATAGCTTTTTAGAGGTAATTTTATCACCCAAAACTATTTTTTAAAAAGCCCAAACAAACAGCTGACATTTATTATTTACTGTGTGCCAGATACCATGTTAAATCTTTATTGGATTACTTATATATAATTCTCACAACAATTTTTTGATGTAGGGGCTATTATTACCTCCATTTAGCAACTCTAGCAACTCTAGAAACTGATGCTTAGAGATGGTTCAATGACTTGTCGACGGTCATGTAGCTATTAATAATAAGTGACTCAGCCAAGAGTTACACCTACATGTTTTGAAAACAGACCCGTGCTCTTAGGCACTATCATGGTATGCTTGTTTTTTTTGTTTTGTTTTGTTTTGCTTTTTTGAGTCAGAGTCTTGTTCTGTTGCCCAGGCTGGAGTGCAGTGGCGCCATCTCGGCTCACTGCAACCTCCGCCTCCCAGGTTCAAGCGATTCTCCTGCCTCAGCCTCCCGAGTAGCTGGGACCACGCCCAGCTACTTTTTGTATTTTTAGTAGAGACTGGGTTTCACCATGTTGGCCAGGCTGATCTCGAACTCCTGACCTCAAGTGATCTCCCGGCCTTGGCCTCCTAAGCGCTGGGATTACAGGTGTGAGACAACATGACCAGCCCTAATTATTGATTATGTCAACAACTTCCTATTGGGTCTCTTTGCTTCCAGCCTCTCCCTGTCCAATTTATCCTCCAGACTGTAGCTAGATTCTCCATGGAAAACATAGCCTCCCCATAGACCACTGTAATCTTTTTTCTTTCTTTTTTGCATTAATTTTTTTTTTTTTTTTTTTTTTTTTTTTTGTATTTTTTGTAGACATGGGGTTTAACCATGTTGCCCAGGCTGGTCTGGAACTCTGGAGCTCAGGCAATCCGCCCGCCTTGGCCTCCCAAAGTGCTGGGGATTACAGGTATGAGTCACTGCCCCAGTATAATCTTAAATAAATGGGTCATTTCTTTTAGTCTGTTTCTCTGTGAAGTGAGCTAATTTTTGTATTTTTAGTAGAGATGGGGTTTCCCCTTGTTGGTCAGACTGGTCTTGAGCTCCTGATCTCGTGCTCTGCCCGCCTCGCCCTCCCAAAGCACCGGGATTACAGGCGTGAGCCACTGCGCCCAGCCTTCAATAGTTTTATTGAGTCATAGAATGTTAAGATGTTTCTCGTGTCACTGTCCTATTTCTAGACTTTAATGGCTTCCTATTAACCACAGTTCAAGGTCTATACTTCTTAGCATTCAAGGATTGTCACTCTGGTGGTTTTACCCCTTCTGATCCATAGGATTCTATGATTCCCTGTGCGATATCCTTATGAATACGGCCATGGCTTTTCCCCGTCTCCTTAATTTAATTTTATTTTTTTTGAGATGGAGTCTTGCTCTGTCGCCCAGGCTGGAGTGCAGTGGCATGATCTTGGCTCACTGCAAGCTCCACCTTCCGAGTTCACACCATTCTCCTGCCTCAGCCTCCCGAGTAGCTGGGACTACAGGTGCCCACCACCATGCCTGGCTACTTTTTGTATTTTTTTTAGTAGAGATGGGGTTTCACCGTGTTAGCTAGGGTGGTCTTGATCTCCTGACCTTGTGATCCACCCACCTTGGCCTCCCAAAGTGCTGGGATTACAGGCGTGAGCCACCGCGCCCAGCCTCATTTTAATATTGTTTTGAGTTGGGTCTTGCTCTGTCACTCAGGCTGGAGTGCGATGGCGTGATCATGGCTCACTGCAGCCTCGAAATCCTGGGCTCAACTGATCCTTACGCATCAGCCTCCTCTGAGTAGCTTGGCCTACAGGCATGTGCCACCATGCCCAGCTAATTAAAAACATTTTCTTCCTTTTTTTTGGAGCGACGGTATTGTTACCAGAAAGGGGTCCTGATCCAGATCCCAAGAGAGGGTTCTTGGATCTCGTACAAGAAAGAATTTGAGGTGGGAAAAAAAAAAAAATTCAAGGCAAATCCATAAAGTGGAAGCAAGTTTATCAAGAAAGTAAAGGACTAGGCTGGGCGCGGTGGCTCATGCCTGTAATCCCAGTACTTTGGGAGGCTGAGATGGGTGGATCACGAGGTCAGGAGATCGAGACCATCCTGGCTAACATGGTGAAACCCCGTCTCTACTAAAAATACAAAAATTAATTGGGCGTGGTGGTGGATGCCTGTAATCTCAGCTACTCGGGAGGCTGAGGCAGAGAATTGCTTGAACCCAGAAGGCGAAGGTTGCAGTGAGCCGAGATCCTGCCACTGCACTCCAGCCTGGAGACAAAGGGAGACTCCATATGAAAAAGAAAGAAGTAACGGAATAAGAGAACAATGGCTACTCTACAGGCAGAGCAGTTATTTCTTGATTATATGCTAAACAAGGGGTGGATTGTGAGTTTTCTGGGAAAGGGATGGGCAATTTCCCCTCTCCCCCAACTGAGTGCTCCTCACCTTTTTAGACCATATAGGGTAACTTCTGGTCGTTTCCATGGTATCTGTCATGGTGCTGATGGGAGTGTCTTTTAGCATGTGAATCCATTATAATTAGCATATAATGAGCAGTGAGGGTGACCAGAGGTCACTTTTGTTGCCATCTTGATTTTGGTGGGATTTGACCAGCTTCTTTACCACTATTTGATCACCAAGGTCTTTGTAATCTGTGTCTCATGTCGATCTTTTTTTTTTTTTTTTTTTTTTTTTTTTTTTTTTTTTTTTTTTTTTTTTTTTTGAGGCGGAGGTTTGTTCTGTTGCTCAGGCTGAAGTACAGTGGTGTGATCTCAGCTCACTGCAACCTCTACCTCCTGCGTTCAAGCTAGTCTTCTGCCTCAGCCTCCTGAGTACCTGGGACTACAGGCGTGCACCAGCACACCAGGGTAATTTTTGTAGTTTTAGTAGAGACGGAGTTTCGCCATGTTGGCCAGGCTGGTCTCAAACTCCTGACCTCAGGTAATCCCCCACCTCGGCCTCCCAAAGTGCTGGGATTACAGGCATGAGCCACCGCGCCCAGCCCTTGTGTCGATCTTCTATCTCATCCTGTGACTAAGAATGCCTAGCCTCCTGAGAATGCAGCCCAGTAGGTCTAAGCCTCTTTTTACCCAGCCCCTATTTAAGATGGAGTTGCTCTGGTTCAAAAGCCTCTGATAGTATCTTCTTATACTGTGCAGGCTGGTCTTGAGCTCCCGTCTTCAAGGGATCCTCTTGCCTCAGCCTTCCAAAGTGGTGGGATTACAGGTGAGAGTCACCATACCTGGCCCTTTCCCTTATCTCTAATTTCTGGCAACCACTAAACTAGTCTATCCTCTGTGTCTATACTTATGTTATTAATATTTCACAAATGTTAAATAAATGCAATAATACAATAGGTAACTTTTTATGATTGACTTTTCTTCAGTCAGCATAAGTCCCTTGAAATCTATCCAAGGGAATTATGTATATTGCATGTATTAATAGTTTATTTTTTTCTTTTGTTGAGTAGCATTCCACGGTATGGATGTAGCATAGTTGGTTTAACCATTCACATGATGAAAGACATTTGGGTTGTTTCAAGTTTTCAGTTATAACAAATAAAGCTACAATGAACATTTGTGCACAGGTTTTTGTATGAACAGAGCATAAGTTTTCATTTCTTTTTTTTTTTTTTTGAGACGGAGCCTTGCTCTGTCGCCCAGGCTGGAGTGCAGTGGTGCGATCTTGGCTCACTGCGGCCTCTGCCTCCCAGGTTCATGCCATTCTCCTGCCTCAGCCTCCTGAGTAGCTGGGACTACAGGCGCCCACCACCACACCTGACTAATTTTTGTATTTTTAGTAGAGACGGGGTTTCACCATATTGATGAGGCTGGTCTCAAACTCCGGACCTTGTGATCTGCCCGCCTCGGCCCCCCAAAGTGCTGGGATTACAGGCGTGAGCCACTGCGCCCAGTCAAGTTTTCATTTCTGTTGGATAAACGCCCAAGAGTGCAATGGCTGGGTCATATGGTAAGCACATGTTTAGTTTTAAAAGAAACTATCAAACTTTTTCAGAGTGGCTGTACAATTTTACATTCCTACCGGTAATATGGATCCAGTTTCTATACCGCCTAAGCGTTTGGTGTATCACTACTTTTCATCTTAGCATTCTGGTAAGCAGGTAGTAATATCTGATTTTGGTTTTAATTTGAATTTCCCTGGTGGCTAATGATGTTGAACATCTTTTCATGTGCGTTCTTGCCTCTGTATATCCTGTTCAATGAAATGTCTATTCATGTCTTTTTCCTATTTTCTAATTGGATTTTTTTAACCTGTTGAGTGTTCAGAGATCTTCAAATATTCAAATCTTCAAATGAAGAGAAGGCCTTTATCTGATATGTGGTTTGGAAATACTTTCTTCCACTCTAGCTTGTTTTTTCGTCCTCTTCAAAAGGTCTTTCACAGGGCAAAGGTTTTAAATTTCTTTTCTGCAGGGCACGGTGACTCCCACCTGTAATCCCAGCACTCTCTGAGGCCTAGGTGGATGGATCACCTGAGGTCAGGAATTTGAGACCAGCCTGGTCAACATGGTGAAACCCTGTCTCTACCAAAAATACAAAAATTAGCCAGGTGTGGTGGTGCACGCCTGTAGTCCCAGCTACTCGGGAGGCTGAGGCAGGAGAATGGCTTGAACCCGGGAGGCAGAGGTTGCAGTCAGCTGAGATCTGCCAAGGCACTCCAGCGTGGGCGACAGAGCAAGACTGCGTCTCAGTAAATAAATAAATAAATAAATAAAAGGCCGAGCACAGTGGCTCATGCTTGTAATCCCTGCACTTTGGGAGGCCAAGGCAGATGGATCGCTCGAGGTCACGAGATCGAGACCAGCCTGGCCGACGTAGTGAAACCCCGTCTCTACTAAAAATACAAAAATTAGGGCAGGGTGTGGGGGCTCATGCCTGTAATCTCAGCACTTTGGGAGGCCGAGGCGGGTGGATCACGAGGTCAAGAGTTTGAGACCAACCTGGCCAACATGGTGAAACCCCGTCTCTACTGAAAATACAAAAATTAGCCGGGTGTGGTGGTGGGCGCCTGTAATCCCAGCTGCTCAGGAGTCTGGGGCAGCAGATTCGCTTGAACCCGGGAGGCGGAGGTTGCAGTGAGCCGAGATCGCACCACTGCACTCCAGCCTGGCAACAGAGTCAGACTCCGTCTCAAAAAAAAAAAAAAAAAAAAAAAAAGCTGGGCGTGGTGGCGGGCGCCTGTAGTCCCAGCTACTCGGAGGCTGAGTCACCAGAATCGCTTGAACCCGGATGGCGGAGTTTGCACTGAACCGACATCGTGCTACTGCGCTCCAGCCTGGGCGACAGAGCGAGGCTCGGTCTCAAAAAGAAACAAAACAAAACAAAACAAAACAAAACAAAAAAACAGGAGAATAATGAAATTTTACTTATTTTATTTTATTTTATTTTATTTATTTTTTAGAGACCGAGTCTCGCTCTGTCACCCAGGCCGGAGTGCCCTGGCGCAATCTCGACTCACTGCAACCTCTGCTTCCCGGGTTCAAGCGATTCTCCTGCCTTAGCCTCCCGAGTAGCTGGGACTAAAGGCGCCTGCAACCACGCCCGGCTAATTTTTGTATTTTTAGTAGAGACGGGGTTTCAGCATGTTGCCCAGGCTGATCTCGAATTCCTGAGCTCAAGTGATCCTCCTGCCGCCGCTTCCCAATGTGCTGGGATTACGGGCGTGAGCCACCATGCTAGGCCAAAAGTTTTAAATTTCAGTACGTTCCAATTTATCAACTGTTTCCTTTTATAGATTTGTCTTTTGGTGTCGTCTAAAAACTATTTGCCTGGCCCTAGGTCCTGAGAATTTTTAACTCTTTTTCCCCCCATCAGTGATTTATTGTTTTATATTTAAATCTATGATTCATTGTGAGTGAATTTTGTATAAGGTGTGAGGTTTAGGTTGAGGTTCTTTGGGTCTATATTTGTCCAATTTACCCAGCATCGTTTGTTGAAAAGGCTCCTGATTCCATTTTTGTACCTTTCCCCTTCGAGCAGTGGGAATGTTTTTTTGAAAAAGTATGTCAGTGATGATGTGATGCCTTGTGCAAAATCTGTATTGGCATCTCACAACGTAAGACTTGGCTCTATTCCAACGGCATTTTCTACCACTCGATGTCCACCGTAATACTTGGCTCTCAGGGAATCACTGGGCTGGCTCGCTCACTTCATGGAGGTCTATTCTATTATCACTTCCTCAGAGATTTCTCTGGCCTTTTCTTCACAGCACTTACATAACGAGATCTATTACATATTAATTTGCTTATCTGTTTCTTGTTTTCCTATACTCCTATCCCTCCCAGAAGCTCTAAGAAAGCATACTTTTGTATCCCTAGGGCCTAGAATAATGCGTCCACATAGTAGGTGTAGGTACTCAATAAAATCTTTTGCTTGACAGGTTAGAAAAGGTGAATAAACAAAGCGGGAGCGAAAAGTTTACTTCTAGGTCAGGCGCTTTTTGGACGTCATGCAAAGTGAGAGCGCCACCTCTCGGGAAGCCAATTTGCTCGCGAACAAAGGAAGTGAGTCAGAGAACCCGGGGGTGGAGGGAAGAAAGCAAGTAGCTAACCGGAAAGATCTGAAAAAGCTAGCGCCGGAAGTTAAACGCAGAAAGTTGTTCCCTAGAATGACTGCCTACTCCCAAGAGGAAGCGTGGGCGAGCGGTGTTCTGCAAAATGGGCTCTCCGGCAGCGGATCTGCGCAGAAGCGTTCCGTGCGTGCAAGTGCAGCGAACCACGTGGGTCCCTGGCGCGTTTCGGGTTCCGGCGGCTGCAGCCGGAGTTCAATCCTAAGCAGCTGGAAGGGTAAGAGGTGTTCGGGATCCTGAGAGGGAAAGGAAAGGAGTGTAGTCGCGGGAGAGGGTTAGGTGAGGGGTTAGTGAAGAGGTGAGTTCAGCTCTAAGGGGCGGCGAGGAGGATCGGATGGGAGGAGGGGCAGGGAGCCCCTGTGGACAAGTGCAGACCGGTCGGCGCACGTCCCATGCCACGTGGAGTAGCCTTTGTCGGTGGCCGCCTTTCTCGTCAGGCGGCGACGACAGGGCTATGCCTTATTTGTCTCTGTCGAGAGCAGTGCCGGGAACGGAGTTGGCGTTCTATAAGGCCTTGCTGAATAAATGACGGGCGTGTGTGTCATTCATTCAGCAAGGACTGAGTGCTTACTGTTGTGTCACCGGGATCGATGTGGAGGGACATTTTTAGGGTCTATTTCTGGCGCTTTAGTCCTGTTTTCTCCAGGACAATATTCTTGCCCCGCACCCCATCGGGCGATTCTCCGCAGTCTTTGGGCTTTGTCTCTTTTTTTTTGGAAGTTGCAGAGTGATGATAAATGATTTTCTTTGCTCTTATTGACTGCTAGGCCCTGTGGCTAGGTACCATAGACCCACACAGGAGTAAATCAGCTTGGTATGCAGGCCAGAGACCGGTGGGGAGGCAGACATACAAACAGAAAATTGGGCTACAGTGCTAAGATGCTGTAAGAAGAGGTTAACTAAAGGACAGGAAGGTGGGGCCAATAGGTGGAGCTGCTGTCTACATCAGAGATTGTCTTTCAAGGCGAGGGGCCTCCCATCTCAAGATGTGATACAGGGTAGGTCATGAGCCAGTCTTCTGTAAAATGAGGGATCTGGACAGAATAGGTGCTCTCTAGGCTTCCTTTCAGTATGATGTCCCGTATCAGGTATTCCTAATGTATGTAGCTCTCCCACACCCCACCCTTTATTGGTTAGTCAAAATATTCTTTGCATTGTAAAGTGTAGCATACATTACAAGAATGGATTAATGGGTTGGGAATGCTGGGTTTTGGCCTTCATTCTGGTGCTCTGGTCCTGTTTCCTCATTTGTAAAATGAAGGGGGTTGTAAAGATATATTCTCTAAAACCCCTAATGCTATGGATGTGGCATTAAGTCAAACTATTATTTCTTACTGCTTTGTACCAGACATCACTTTCACATTAGTAAAACTTTTTATCAGTGTAGTTTCTCCCAAGCTTGATTATTGAGAAAGATAGTTTTTACCTCCTGTATCCTAGTTCCACCACAGTGTTTGGTACACAGTAGATGCTTAAAAGAAGCTTATTACATCAAATGGTGGCCAGGCACGGGGCTCATGCCTGTAATCCCAGCACTTTGTGGGGCCGAGGCTGGTGGATTACTTGAGGTCAGAAGTTGAAGACCAGCCTGGCCAACGTAGTGAAACCCCATCTCTACTAAAAAAAAAAAAATACAAAAATTAGCTGGGCGTGGTGGCACGCGCCTGTAGTCCCAGCTATTCAGGAGGTTGAGGTGGGAGAATAGCTTGCCTGGGAAGTGGAGGTTGCAGTGAGCCAAGGGCGCGCCACTGCATTCCATCCTGGGTGACAGAGCAAGACCCCATACCAAAAAAAAAAGGGGGGGGGGCTGGGCACGGTGGCTCATGGCTGTAATCCCAGCACTTTGGTAGGCTGAGGTGGGTGGATCACTTGAGGACAGGAGTTCGAGACCAGCCTGGGCAACATGGCGAAACCCCATCTCTAAAAAAACCACAAAAACCAAAACCAAAATAAAATAAATCAAATGGGATAGAAATTATAGTCTTTGCTTTTGGATCCTTTCCCACATTGACATATTAGTTCATAGATGAGGGGACTGGGGAGGAATTGGGTTTTTACCAGAGAGAGGCTTGCAGCTGACCTGACAGATTTAAACCAGCTTTATGGGATAATCCGCTTGAGAAGGATGACGATGTAGGCAAGTGATTCAGCGCAGTTTCATTCCTCTACCTGCCTATCCCCAGGACCATGGCCAACTGTGAGCGTACCTTCATCGCGATCAAACCAGATGGGGTCCAGCGGGGTCTTGTCGGAGAGATTATCAAGCGTTTTGAGCAGAAAGGATTCCGCCTTGTTGGTCTGAAATTCATGCAAGTAAGTGGACTTCATTGTTCCCATTTTGATTCCTTCATAGTATAGAAGAACACTGATTAACCTGTTTCTCCCCGGCTTTCTTGTTTAAACTTCTTCATGGTAGAGTGGACGCAAGTGTCTTGAGATCTGGAAACACCTCAGTGCCCTAGCGTTTGGCTACATCTTGGAACAAACCTAGTTATTTAGGATTTTCCAAAATAGTCTCTGTAATATGAGGTGCATTGCTATGGGAAAAGCAGTGCAGAGTTTCACATATGACTGCATCTCTGTAATTTGTGACTCAGCTGAGCATGTTTGAGTTCTTGGTCTTGAGCTTCCTGAGCACATAATTTTAGAGAGATTTTTTCCCCCTTTGAGACAGGTTGTTTTTTTAGCAAGAAAATCTTCTATCATCAATTACTAGACACTCATCAATGCTTATTGTCTAGCATTTATCAGGTACCATAGGAGCTTGTGGAGGAAAACTATGGTTTTGGTTTTGGGAAGGTTCTCCTGAAATAGCAGAGAGCAGATGTACCTGCAAGCTACTTACAAAGCAATCTTCTGAATAATACAAGGGATTCATTGACCAGTAACCCCTCTTTAAACACATTCTAGAGATAAGAATTCAAATTCTTGGCTGGGCAAGGCTCAGTGGCTCATGCCTGTAATCCCAGCACTTTGGGAAGCCAAGGTGGGCTGGTCACTGGAGGTCAGGAGTTCAAGACCAGCCTGGCCAACATGGCGAAACCCCATCTCTACTAAAAATATAAAAATTAGCCAGGCTTGGTGGCATGCGCCTGTAATCCCAGCTTCTCGGGAGACTGAGACAGGAGAATTGCTTGAACTGGGGAGGTGGAGGTTGCAGTGACTGAGATCGCATCATTGCACTCCAGGCTGTGCAACAAGAGCGAAACCCCATCTCCAAAAAAAAAAAAGAATTGCTTTTGAACCCAGGAGGTGGAGGTTTCAGTGAGCCGAGATTGCACCACACCGCAGCCTGGGCAACAGGGAGACTCTGTCTCAAAAA
>NW_016815820.1:75133-98112 GCF_001698545.2 Rhinopithecus bieti | reverse complement strand
AAAAAAAAAAAAAAAAAAAAAAAAAAGAATTCCAATTCTCAAATCAAATAGGGGATAGTATGTTTTCCTAAAAGGGCATCAATTTTGGACCTTTCTAGTGCATTTTAAAATTTAGTTTGACTTTCAATTTACTTACTATGTGATGTTTTAGAAAAATTGCTTTAGGGCCGGCGCGGTGACTCGCCTGTAATCCCAGCACTTTGGGAGGCTCCATCTCCAAAAAAAGAAAAGAAAACTGCTTTAACGTAAAAGAGGGTAGACTGATAGTCATGCCGAGAGGAGAATATGGTGTCCAAGCTCAAGGAGCTGGCATGTAATGTAGGTTTTCTTGCTGCATCATCCCGTAACAGAATAGAAGGGCAAGAGAGTGCAAGAGTGAGAGAGAGCTAGAGAGAGAGCAAGAGGGGGTTGACCTTGATTTTATAACAAACCCACTCCTGAGATAAGACATTAATCTATTCATGAGGGTGAAGCCCTCATGACCTCAAACCTCCCATTAGGCCCCACCTCCCCACATTGTTGCATCGAGGCTTAAATTTCCAACATGTGAACTTTTGGGGACACATATAGATCACAGCAGAAGGTAACATGAAATGCATGTGTTGTTGATCAGGCATTTACCATATGCTGGGCACATATGTTTCCTGATTTAGTCTTCATGCCAGCCTTGAGAAGTACTTCCTCCTGTTTTCGTGGTTGTTAGTGATGAGCAACCTAAGGCTTCAAGAGGTTCAGTGATGTGCCTGATAGCATACAGTGATGCTGCTGGGATTTTAACTTGAGTCTCTCTGACCCCTGAGTGCAGACATTTTCTCCTTTACATTGAATTTCCTATTAAGGATATATGGGTTTGGTGAAGAATGGACGGAAGGATAGCTGCCATGACTCTAAAGGGCTATTTAAATCTGCTGTGGAGGTAGGAAGCAAGGGAGAACTTGAGGTTCCCAACCCCCAAGCCCTTAAAAAAGCCTATGATCTGTTTTGCAGACTAAAGATCATCAGTTAGGGCCTGGTGTGGTGGCTCACACCTGTAATCTCAGCATTTTGGGAGGTCACGGTGGGCGGATCATCTGAAGTCAGGAGTTTGAGACCAGCCTTGCCAACATGGTGAAACCCCATCTGTACTAAAAATACAAAGTTTAGCTGGGTGTGATGGTGCATGCCTGTAGTCCCAGCTACCAGGGAGGCTGAGGCGGGAGGATGGCTTGAACTTGGGAGGTGGAGGTTGCAGTGAGTGGAGATCGAGCTACTGCACTCCATCCTGGGTAACAGAGCAAGACCCTGTCTCAAAAAAAGATAATCAGTTAGTCGGGTGTAGTGGTGCACACTTGTAGTCCTAGCTACTGAGAATCTGAGGCAAGAGGATTGCTTGATCCTGGGAGTGTGAGGCTGCAGTGAGCTATGATCATGCCGTTGCACTCCAGCCTGGGTGGCAGAGAGACGCTGTCTCAAAACAAACAAACAAACAAACAAACAAACAACAAAACCAACAAAAAGATAATTGGAACCAATTAATAGAATTAAAAGAGTATTGTGGTAAGGGAGGGTCACCTCAGTGTCTGTTAGGAGACTTCACGACAAAAGTCTTCCATTTGGATAGGAAAGGACAGGGCGAGGGTTGGATCCCTACCACGGAATGATTATGTGGCCATATAATTTTACTTTGGCAAGTGATAACTGGTGGCTGAATGATGGGGCTTTTGGGCTGCCAGTCTCCACATTTGTGTGTGTCTCTAATGTGTGTAATACGCGTCATACAGTGCAGTACCACAGAGCTGGAAAAACCATGGGATCCTGTTAGATTTTAACAAGCATATATGCAGTACAAGAGAGAACACAGCCAAATTGAGTTGAAACTGTTAAGCAGATGGTTTGTTCTCTAGCTAACTTGATTTGTTCCCACATATTGGCCTTGCAGTATGAGAAGTTCTAATTCATTTTTTTTTTTTTTTTTGAGATGGAGTCTCGCTCTGTCACCCAGGCTAGAGTGCAGTGGTGTCACCTCGGCTCACTGCCAGCTCTGCCTCCCGGGTTCATGCCATTCTCCTGCCTCAGCCTCCTGAGTAGCTGAGACTACAGGCGCCCGCCACCACGCCCGGCTAATTTTTCATTTTTCAGCAGAATTATTTATTGCTAGATGCCATTTGCTTTTGGATGATTTGCAGATACCTTTGGGAATCACATCGTCATCATGCTGGGCTTTTATTCTCTGAGTAAACGTGAAGCATCCCTGGGTAATGGCCTGGTTTAGTTTGCTGCTCATCAAATGCCAAGACTTGCTCCCTGGTGTCCTTCTAACATTTTATTTGGGGTTTGCTCTGGGAATGGAAATTTATTGTATTGTTGATTTTCCTGCCTAAAATGAGATGGTTGAGGGCCAGGCATGGTGGGTCACGTCTGTAAGCCCAGCACGTTGGGAGGCCGAGGCTGGAGGATCACTTGAGTCCAGGAGTTTGAGACCAGCCTGGGCAACATAGTGAGACCTTATCTCTACAAATAATTTTTTAAAATTAGCCAGGTATGGCTGGGCGTGGTGGCTTACGCCTGTAGTCCCAGCATTTTGGGAGGCCGAGGCAGGCAGGATCACCTGAGGTCAGGAGTTTGAGACCAGCCTGGCCAACAACCCTGTTTCTACTAAAAATACAAAAATTGGCTGGGCATGGTGAGGCAGGAGAATCACTTGAACCTGGGAGGTAGAGGTTGCAGTAATCAGGATCGCGCCACTGCACTCGAGCCTGGATGACAGAGGGAGACTCTGTCTCAAGATAAATAAATAAATAAATAAATAAATAAATAAATAAATAAAATTAGCCAAGTCTGGTAGTGTGTGTCTACAGTCCTACCTATTTGGGAGTCTGAGGCAGGAGGAACACTTGAGCCCAGGAGTTTGAGTTTTTTTTTAAATGAGATAGCTGAATTTAATTTTAATGTTCTGTGGTTTTATTATCAGTCAATGCCAATATGGAGACAATTGATATAAAATTGGAGAATTACTTTTAGTCCTGTCACTGCTCCCTTCCAGTGTGGAGAATGAACTGGGTTATAACAGAATCAGTGAGCCCAACCACTCATGTTTTACATAGCAGGGTGGTGAGGGGGAATTACATGGATGATATGTTCTTAGATGGTTTGGGGCCATTCTCATTCTCCGTCCTGTTGAATAGGCTTCTGAAGACCTTCTCAAGGAACACTACATTGACCTGAAGGACCGTCCGTTCTTTGCTGGCCTGGTGAAATACATGCACTCAGGGCCGGTAGTTGCCATGGTGAGTGTGCCTGTGTGAGCTACTCCAAGTATGCATTGCTTGTCGTCTGTGCTAGGCTCTCTACTAGACACTGGGGACACAGTCATGAGTGAGAACAAATAGATATCTGTTTTCATATATCAGCTAATGGTTAGTGATAGGCTTCAGAAATGACATAGGTTAGTGATAGGCCCAGAAATGAATAGGAGTAGCAAGTGATCACTTTAGATTGGATGATCAAAGAATGCAATTTTTAAGCTGCAATCTGACAAGCAGCAGCCAGCCATGTACAGAATCACAGTGAAAAACATTTCCAGCCAAGCAAACAGCATGTGCAAAGGTCCCAGGGTGGGAATGAGCTTGGCTTTTTGAAGTATGGGAGGAGAATTGAAATGCCCGAAGCCTGATGGATGGGAGGGAAGTTGAGATGTGAAGAGTTCAGAGGCATGGGCAGGGGCCTCCTCTCTTAGGGGTGTGTTGACCATGTAGTTCCTGAGTGCTGGGAAGCTATGGGACACCTCACACTTGGCCTTTTTTTTTTTTTTTTTTGAGACGGAGTCGCTCTGTCGCCCCAGCTGGAGTGCAGTGGTGCAATCTCGGCTCACTGCAAGCTCCGCCTCCCAGGTTCACGCCATTCTCCTGCCTCAGTCTCCTGAGTAGCTGGGACTACAGGCGCCTGCCACCACGCCCAGCTAATTTTTTTGTATTTTTAGTAGAGACGGAGTTTCACCGTGTTAGCCAGGATGGTCTTGATTTCCTGATCTTGTGATCCACCCGCCTCGGCCTCCCAAAGTGTTGGGATTACAGGCATGAGCCACTGCGCCCAGCCCACACTTGGCATTTTAAGGAGGCTGCTCTGGTTGCTGAATGGAGAGTACATTGTAGAAAGGCAAGCGTCAGGGCAGGGAGACCAGGATCCCTAGTGCTGGAATAAGTGGATACTCTAAATACTTGTTCAGTGAATGAATGTCATCTTAAGGGGCCTTTTCATTTTTCCTCTTTTTGGATTAATAGTTGCCAGATTTTCTTTGACCATATCTTCTTCTGTCCTTGGAGGTCTGGGAGGGGCTGAATGTGGTGAAGACAGGCCGAGTCATGCTCGGGGAGACCAACCCTGCGGACTCCAAGCCTGGGACCATCCGTGGAGACTTCTGCATACAAGTTGGCAGGTGAGATTTTGCTCTTTTTCCCCCTTTTCCAAAATCTGATTTAGTTGCCACAAGGATTTGGGTTTCTGAGGCTGGAGGTAGACATGATACCATATGCAGGTTGATTTTATCGGAGTTTATTGTTTTCCTCCCCCTTAAGTTGGCGTTTGGCTTTGGTTTTTAAAATCACTGTAGTTGTACCTCTGTTACACGAAGTGTAGAACCTGGTACAACACACTTTGCTGGCCACAGTCTTTCCTGAAGGCTCTTACTGTTTGCACCAGTGTGACCGGGAGGGCTGGATGTGGGGAGGGCGTTTTTCACCCTTACATGAATGGCCATTGTAGGCTTTTTCTTTTAACATGGTCTAACGTCCACGGAGCTTCAGCTTTTATGCTGCCGTGGCTGTAGATTTCTGGCAATGGGCGCATTTTAATCCTTCTGGTCTTGGTCATGTGACTGTCTCTTTCCCCACCCAGGAACATTATACATGGCAGTGATTCCGTGGAGAGTGCAGAGAAGGAGATCGGCTTGTGGTTTCACCCTGAGGAACTGGTAGATTACATGAGTTGTGCTCAGAACTGGATCTATGAATGACAGGAGAGCAGGCCACAATGCTTTCACATCCATTTCTCTTCTTCCCCTGGGCAGAGGACCAGGCTCTAGGAAATCTAGTTATTTAAAGGAACTTCATCATAATTTGGGAGGAAGCTCTTGGAGCTGTGAGTGCTCCCTGTACAGTGTTACCATCCCCTACCATCTGATTAAAATGCTTCCAACGTAGGATTCATTGAGTTGGTTACTTTGTATTGTATTTTTTTTTCTTCTTTTCATGTGCACTGAATAACCTGACCTAATAGAGAATGTAAATACTATAAAAATTATTTATATTGAGATCTCACATACACACAGGCATTCTTTGCCTGCCCTTCTTAACCCCTGCATCCCTTCCACTCTTGGCACTGAGCTACTCAACAGGGATCTATGGAGCATCTGCTACATGGCCAAGACTGGACTAGGTGCAGAGGATTCATCAGAAATAAAACATGAGGGCTGGGTGTGCTGGCTTGTGCTTGTGATACCAGCTACTTGGGAGGCTGAGGTGGGAGACCAGCCTGGGTAACAGCAAGACCCTGTCTCACTAAAAAAAAAAAAATAGGCTGGGTACAATGGCTCATGCCTTTAATCCCAGCTATTCAGGAGGCTGAGGGGGAGAATCGCTAGAGGCCAGTACAAGTCCAGCGTGGGCAACATAGCAAGACACTGACTTTACAAAAAAAAGAAAAATTAGCTCTGGTGCTGTGCACCTCTAGTTCTAGCTATGGGGAAGGCATAATAGGCAGGAGGATTGTGCCCGGGAGTTCAAGGCTGCAGTGAACCATGATCATGCTACTGTACATCAGCCTGGGTGACAGAGTGAGACCAGTCTCTTAAATAAAAACATACCCATCCCGTTCTTGAGAAGCTCTTGGGGATTCAGTGAATGGGGGAGTGTGGGAAGTTGTAATTCCTCCGAAAATTGGAAAAGCTAGGTAGACAGTAGGCCTGGGTCCCTGGGGTGGCCTCAAATGAAGCAGGAGGTCTTGTAAGTAGCTTTGATTTGTTAGGATATTGATTTGGTTGCTTTAATGGAGACAAGATAGAAATGTACTTCTCTTTCATTTGAAAGTTCAAGTGTGGTCGGGTGTGGTGGCTCATGCCTATAATCCCAGTACTTTGGGACAGTGGCTCATGCCTATAATCCCAGCACTTTGGGAGGCCAAGGCAGGAGGATTGCTTGAGCCCAGGAGTTTGAGACCAGCCTGGGGAACAAAGTGAGACCTCATCTCTTCCAAACATTAAAAATTAGTCGGGTGTGGTGGCACATTCCTATAGTCCTAGCTACTCAGGAGGCTGAGGTAGGAGGACTGCTTGAGCCCCAGAGGTTGGAGCAGTGAACTGTGATCCCGCCTCTGTCCTTCAGTCTGGGTGACACAGTGAGACCTGTCTTCAAAAGAAAGCCCTGACTACGCAGTAGAGGTGGTGATAGTGGTAAGGCTCTGATCTTTAAGGTGGTCTACACACACCTGGTTCCTTCTAATCAGTCCTACTCGGATTACCACCCCATGTCCCTTCCTGCAAGTTGGGAAAGGAAGTGGAAGAAGTATCCCTTTTAAAGAGACATCTCTGAATTATAACCTTTACTTCCTCTCACATCCCATTGGCTAGAACTTAGGCATATGGCTGCATCTAGCTTCAAGGGAAATTGAAAATTTTTTTTTTCTTTTGAGACAGGGTCTCACTCTGTCGCCTAGGATGCAGGGCAGTGGTGTGATCACAGCAGCTCACTGCAGCCTCGACCTCTCTGGGCCCAAGTGATCTCCTACCTTTGCCTCCGGAGTAATTGGGACTACAGGCACGTGCCACCACCCCCAGCTAATGTTTGTATTTTCTGTAGAGATGGAGTTTCATCATGTTTCCCAGACTGGTCTCCAACTGCTGGGCTCAAGGGATCTGCCTGCCTGGGCCTCCCAAAGTTCTGGGCTTATAAGCGTGGGCCATCGTGCTCAGCCTGAGGGTTTTTCTTTCTTTTTTTTTTTTTTTGAGATGAAGTCTCGCTTTTGTCGCCCAGGCTGGAGTGTAATGGTGCGATCTTGGCTAACTGAAACCTCTGCCTCCTGGGTTCAAGCGATTCTCCTGCCTCAGCCTCCCGAGTAGCTGGGATTACAGGCGTGTGCCACCATTCCTGGCTAATTTTTGTATTTTTAATAGAGACAGGTTTTCACCATATTGGTCAGGCTGGTCTTGACCTCAGATGATCCACCTGTCTCAGCCTCCCAAAGTGCTGGGATTACAGGTGTGAGCCACTGTGCCCGGCTGCTGAGGGTTTTTCTTATCTTTTGTGTTCATCCGGCTTCGTTAGAGGCAATAGAGGGGAAGGGACTTCTCAGGAGGGGGGAGAAGAGGATAGTTGGGGTGGGCTGCCTTTATGGACAGATGAGGGCGAGATGATTTTTTTTTTTTTTTTTTTTTTTTTTAATTTTGAGATGGACTCTCATTCTGTTGCCCAGGCTGGAGTGCAGTGGCACGATCTCAGTTAACTGCAACCTCTGCCTCCTGGGTTCAAGCGATTCTCCTGCCTCAGCCTCTTGAGTAGCTGGGATTACAGGCATGTGCCACTATGCCTGGCTGATTTTTGTATTTTTAGTGGAGACGGGGTTTCACCATGTTGGTCAGGCTTGTCTCGAACTCCTGACCTCGTGATCCACCCGCCTCGGCCTCTCAAAGTGCTGGGATTACAGGTGTGAGCCACTCCACCTGGCCTGAATTTCTGTTAATATTTTACACAAAGTGTGGCCTGTTTGTTTTGGGGCGTGAGATGAGCATACCAGGACTTGGGGAATGAACATGTGTGTAGTGAAGCTGGAGGGTTACAGCCTCCCCAGTTAAGGACAGTCTTCCCAGGAAGGAAAGAAGAGGTGAAAGCAGAGGGGTGGCCCTGACTGTACCCTAAGTAGCCATCAGTGACCTGACCAAGCGGCAGATAGCTCTCCCCTGGACAGAGAAAAGTCCGTGAAATTTCCAGACCTGTTTCCACAGTTGACATTTGGTAATCCAAATGATAGTGTCCTTCAGATTGAAGCCAAAAAATACAGTGCCCCCAAATGAGGGCACATGACAGTCATTGTCAATGTCTGGTGGGCTAATTCTCTGTAACTAGAAGTTTGGAAAGCAGATAAGGTGTAACAGAGGCCAGGTTGTCATCTATCTGGCCAGTGACAGGTAATCAGTGCAGTGGCAGGGGCACTCGGGTGATGGCTGATAGCTGTGGTCAGCTCAGAGTCCTGAGGGGAAGCAAGCGGGCTCCCACCATCTCAGGGCAGTACCACTGCTGTGCGGCTGTCAGTCAGTGCTGCAGGTGCTGAGAGGAGGGGCTCGTGACCACCCCAGGGAAGTTGGGCATCACCAAAGGGAGCTTGTTTGCCAGGGACACTGCAAATAGGAAGTGTGTACAGGTCGATGACAGGTGTGATCTCTATGACAGGGTCTAGGCTTTCCTCAGGGTCCAGGGGCGCGCCTCAGGGTGAACTGGAAAGCTCGACCGCACTTTAGTGCCAGGTGGGCAGGGATCCCTATCTCAGGGTGGGAATGGGGCAGCTGATTGGGGCTGGAAATGTAGGTGGGGAGGCGGCAGCCAGGGAGCAGGGCATCCTGCGAAAAGAGCATCTCGCTAAGGAGTCTGAACGCCATCCTGTAGGAGGGGGAGTCATCAAGGCAGGGCAGGGGCAGGACCAGATGGCCGTCTCAGGTGCTGAGCTAGGCTCCCGGTTTGCGGGGAGAGGTGAGATCGAGGCCCGTTGGGAGGCCGAGGCTTAACCAGGGCTCAAGCAGAGGGGAGGGAAGGCTGGATTTCAGAGGTAGGGAGATAAGGACTGTGGGTGCACGACGGGGAGGGAGAGTCAAGTCAAGGTTAATGCCGGTGCTCGGGCGGATGGTAAAAGCAGCAGATGGCCTTGACCGGGGTAGAGAACTCGAGCACAGGCGCAGGTTCTGTGTGTGTGTGTGTAGGAACTTTTGGGGTCACGGAAAGCACTGAGAGGTGAGGAGTGGAATTTGGGACGTGCGTAGTTGAACTTCCTGTCTCTGGATTCGTTTCGATCACTGCCCGGCGAGGGCGCGCCCCGGCTGGGTGAGGACACCGTTCTCGGGCCGCGTCCGGCCGGGCGGGTGGGGCGTTCCTGCGGGTTGAGCGGCTAGGTCGTCCGGGGTGTGGCCACGCCGCGCTCCGCCCCGCACCCCTCCTCCGCTGCCGGCTCCCGGGTGTGGTGGTCGCTCCAGCTCTCTGCTCTCGCAGCGCAGCGCCGCCACCCGGCCCCTCCAGCTTCCCGGTAAGGCGGTGGGGCGCATCCCTTGGCGTCTCCTCCGGCTCCCTCTTCCGCTTGCGCGGCCGCAGGTGGACCCGGTCTGTGGGCGCCCCCCGATTTCCCGCAGGTCTCGCGCGGGGTTGGAGCGGGAGATTCCTTTGCCGCTTGCGCCCCGCGGGCCTTCGGACTCCGCAGAGTGACGCCAGCCCTGTGCGGGGCGGAAGCACCCGGGAAGCCACGTGTCCCCGCGGCCGCGCGTGGTGGGGGAGGCGGGCCCGGCGGCGCCCACGTGGCCTCCGTCCGGACCCTGACCGCACCTCTCGCCTCTCAGGACCATGGCCAACCTCGAGCGCACCTTCATCGCCATCAAGCCGGACGGCGTGCAGCGCGGCCTGGTGGGCGAGATCATCAAGCGCTTCGAGCAGAAGGGGTTCCGCCTCGTGGCCATGAAGTTCCTCCGGGTAACTCGCCCCGGTCTCCCCTTCCCCGGCTGCAGCCGGCTCGCGGGTGTTTTTCCCTCCCGGCGGCGGTTTGTCGGCGTCTCCTTTCCGAGTCCATTTCGCGGCCGCGAGAATCCCTTTGCCGTCTGCCCCCGCCCACGGCGGCTCTGGCCCGCCGACCATTTCCCGGGGCGGTGGGGACAGACGCCCTTGGGAAGGTGAAGCGCGGGTAGCGTGACTCGCCCTCCGAGTCTGGCTTCCTTCCCGCGGGCCGCCACCTGCCCACCGGCCGCAGGGAGGCAGCAGGGAGCGGAGAAACCCCGCGTCCTAGACCCCCTGCGCCTGTCCACGCGGGTCCACCTAGGCACGGAATGGAGACTTAGAATGTCCTTTGCTTTAGTCTGAAACTCCGAGTTCCAGTGCGGTGCTCCTCCTTTAGCATAGGGTAGGAACTATATTTTCCACATTAAATTTGGGGCACAGATCTGAATCCCTACACTTAGGGATACGCATCTAAGTACTGAAATTCAACCAGGCTCATCGGTGAGGAGAATGTGCTCAGTTACCATCTGAAATATTTAAAAGGGCATTGTGAGTAGCCCAGGGGAGTTTAATGTGACCTCTGCCTGGCATATGACCTAACATATGTACTTCAGTTGCAGCCAAAATTTAATTCCCTAAATGTAGATCTTCAGACCACCTACTTATTAGGATTACAAAACCCCTAATGTCATTGACAGTATGAGGGTGTCTTTACGATTAGAACAGTCTTGGCCAGGCCCGGGGCTCACGCCTATAATCCCAGCAATTTAGGAGGCCGAGGTGGGTGGAGCCCAGGAGTTGGAGATCAGCCTGAGCCACATAGCAAGCCCTTGTCTCTACAAAAAAAGAAAAGAAAAGAAAATTAACTGGGTATGGTTGAGGGCCTCTGTAGTTCCAGCTATTTGGGAGGCTGAGATGGGAAAATCACTTGAGCCCTGGAAGTTGAGGCTGCAGTGAGCCATGAATGTGCCACTGCATTCCTGCCGGGGTGATGAGAGTGAGACCCTGTCTCCTAAAACAAACCAAAACAACACAGCAAAAAAGAACAGTCTTTCTGTTAAAATGACGTTAGTTTCATGGTTTGGATGGGATTTAAAAAATATTTATGTGTGTGAGTATATATATATTTGCACACACCGCTTATGAACGTGGGCTAGAATATAAAACCAGACTTGCTAATGGGAGGTTCAGAGGGTGGGATGGAGTCTTTCCAGCTTAGCTCCTAACTGGCGCGTCCTCTCCAATGCCAGGCCTCTGAGGAACACCTGAAGCAGCACTACGTTGACCTGAAAGACCGCCCGTTCTTCCCCGGGCTGGTGAAGTACATGAACTCGGGGCCGGTTGTGGCCATGGTGAGTGGTTGTGGGGAATGAGGGAAAATGGGGAATAAGTGCTCAGTGTTCTTTTTTAGACATCTCCCTCAGCTAAATTATTTTATGAATGGAACCTGCTGAAGTTACTTAACTGAGCAACTAGGAGCTTGGGAGGAGAAAGCAAATCAGACCTTAGAAATGAGAAGGACGTTAGCTGGGTGTGGTGGCGCACGGCTGTAGTCCCAGCTACTCCGGAGGCTGAGGCAGGAGAATTGCTTGAACCGGGGAGGCGGAGGTTGCAGTGAGCTGAGATTGTGCCACTACACTCCAGCCTGGGCAACAGAGCGAGACTCTGTCTCAACAAAGAAAAAAAAAAAAAGATAAGGGAAGGACGTTTTCAGGTAAATTTCTCGAGGGTTAAATAGAATCTCACTGCCTAGAAGAGTGGTAAATTTCTGGGCCAGGCTCCGTGGCTCATGCCTGTAATCCCAGCACTTTGGGAGGCTGAGGTGGGTGGATCACCTGAGGCCAGGAGTTAATCCTAGTTAGGAGGCCAGTTACTCAGGAGGCTGAGGCAGGAGAATCACTTGAACTTGGGAGGCAGAGGTTGCAGTGAGCCGAGATCGCCACTGCACTCCAGCCTGGGCGACAGCAAGACTCCATCTCAAAAAAAAAAAAGAGTACTAAATTTCTTGTTTGACAAGTGTTCTAGACCTTAATGTTTCCTAGATTTAAAACTTTTCCTATTTTCTCATGAAAAATTCAAATGTAAGTATTTAAGAAGTTCTCAAATCCTATACTAGAAGCAGTTTCTTCTGCATGGTGCTAATGTCCAACTGGGAGTGGAAAGAATAGGAGAGAGTAAAATAGGGAGGCAGTGAAATTGTTGAGAAAGTAGACCTATTTCCTGTTCCCTTTTTTCTTCCTTCTGCTCTTCCCTGGAATCCTTACTCTAGCACGTTAGACTTTCTTTTCGCTATTCTAGCAGTCTTCTGGGATGCCCTTCCCACTAATCCTATTCCAGACTGGCCACTTTCTCCTTTCTTAACTAGTTTTTCTGTGTTGATGGCTGCGTAAGGATTCTTCAACATTGTTTATCTCTGTCTCAGCTAAACTGGGAAGTCCCCAAGTTGGGCAGACCTTTCTTTGAATCCTAGCAATACATTTGGAATGGAGTTTTTAGGTAGGTCCCTACTCTCTGCTGGGGTTAGCTGATAATCATGTCACTGGTTGGTCTCATTGATGCGTCCTGTCAGGTAGGAGTAAATGTTAGACACTACGTGTCCTGAGTGGCAGATCTGATTATAAATCCATTTTCACACTTCTGAGGTCTGGGAGGGGCTGAACGTGGTGAAGACAGGCCGAGTGATGCTTGGGGAGACCAATCCAGCAGATTCTAAGCCAGGCACCATTCGTGGGGACTTCTGCATTCAGGTTGGCAGGTAAGTCCGGGGACAGGAGGGTGGATGACTTTTATGCAACACCATTTAAAGCAGACATCAGGTGCATCCTACTTTCAGAAGAATCTGTGCATTTTATTTATTTATTTTTTTCTTGAGACGGACTCTCCCTCTGTCGCCCAGGCTGGAGTGCAGTGGTATCATCTCAGCTCATTGCAACCTCCACCTCCCAGGTTCAGGTGATCCTCCTGCCTCAACCTCCCAAATAGCTGGGATTACAGGTGCATGCCACCACACCCAGCTAATTTTTGTAGTTTTGGTAGAGACAGGGTTTCACCACGTTGGCCAGGCTAGTTTCGAACTCCTGACCTCAGGTGATCAGCCTGTCTTGGCCTCCCAAGGTGCTGGGATTACAGACATGAGCCACCGCACTTGGCCTGAACTTTTTAAATTAGTTGGCGATTATCATTGTATAAAAACTTTCAGGCTGGTTATATCATTGTATAAAAGCTCAGGCCATGCCTGGCCCAAACTCTTAAATTAAGTGGTGATTATCATTGTATAAAAGCTTTCAGGCCACACTTATGCCTGTAATCCCAGCACTTTGGGAGGCCGAGGCGGGTGTATGACCTGAGGTCGGGAGTTTGAGACCAGCCTGGAGCCTGGCCAACATGAACCCCGTCTCTACAAATAAAAAATTAGGCAGGCATGGTGGTGCATGCCTGTAATCCTAGCTACTCAGGAGGCTGAGGTGAAGAATTGCTTGAACCCGGGAGGTGGAAGCTGCATTGAGCTAAGATCTCGCCACTACACTCCAGCCTGGGTAACAAGAGCGAAACTCTGTCTCAAAAAACAAAACAAAACAAAACAGTTTTCACACATAGCTTCTTCTCTAGGTTACTTAATTTTAAGCAAGACAAGGGAGCCGTATGTGGTAATTCCTGTGTAGCACAGCAGAAAATGCTAGGTGTGGAGAAGGGAAGCGTTCTAGCCATATCCATGAGTACTTTGTCCACGGGTGTGTCATTTAACCTTTTGATTGGGAAATCACCTCTACACAATCTGTTCAAAACCTTTACAAACTTGTGAGGTTCAAGTGGAATAAAGGGATTGTTATTAATAAGCAGTGTTATGTCATGGTTGGGCTTTGCAAACCAGTGTTACAAGAAAATGCAGCAGAGCTGGCCTATGATGACGCATGCATCATATCTAGTTGGGATGTTGATCTGGAGTGGGTTTGAATATTACTGTATTTTCCAAAATTTGAGGAGGAGTGTTTTATGTCATCAGCAATCTTGGGGTACAAGCGCTCTTTTGATGGGGAGGCCAGACTTGGAAGCGTACTACAGTTGAAACAAGGAATGGTTTGAATCAAGCACCTTTACAGTTGTATAGCTGCTTTTAAAAGGAAATGCTTTGGGGGTATAAATTGGTCTGCTGCTACAAGTGGCAATATGGCTGAAAAAGTCTGGAGTGGCTGTCCGTTGTGGTACCCATTAAACAGACTTTTGCACTTTAAAACATGGCAACTAGTAATTGTTTTCTTTCTTAGGAACATCATTCATGGCAGTGACTCAGTAAAAAGTGCTGAAAAAGAAATCAGCCTATGGTTTAAGCCTGAAGAACTGGTTGACTACAAGTCTTGTGCTCATGACTGGATCTATGAATAAGAGGTGGACATGGCAGCAGTCTCCTTCAGTACGGCGTGGTGTGTCCCTGGACACAGCTCTTCATTCCACTGACTTAGAAGCAACAGGATTGATCATTCTTTTATAGAGCATATTTGCCAATAAAGTTTTTGGAAGCTGGATACTGTCTCCTTGTGCTTATTTGATACTGAGCTGAGAGAAGTGACTTGGTTCCTTGGCTGTAGTAGCATTATCTACATCTAAATCCTGCTTGTCAAAGAATGATCTATCTGATCCTGACGGAGTTTCGCTCTTGTTGCCCAGGCTGGAGTGCAGTGGCATGATCTTGGCTCACCGCAACCTCCACCTCCTGGGTTCAAGCGATTCTCCTGTCTCAGCCTCCTGAGTAGCTGGGATTACAGGCATGTACCACCACACCTTGCTAATTTTGTATTTTTAGTAGAGACGGGATTTCTCCATGTTGGTCAGGCTGGTCTTGCAGGGGATCTGCCCACCTTGGCCTCCCAAAGTGCTGGGATTACAGGTGTGAGCCACCACGCATGGCCTATTTATTTATTTGAGACAGAGTCTCGCTTTGTCGCCCAGGCTGGAGTGCAGTGGTGTGATCTCAGCTCACTGCAACCTTCACCTCCTGGGCTGAAGCCTAGTTGGTCAAGTGGTTCTTGAGCCTCAGCCTCCCGAGTAGCTGAGATTACAAGTGTGAGCCACTGCACCTGGCCACCTGTAAGAATTTGTTGAAACTTGGAGTGAAACATACAGACTAGGCAAATACTCTAGATTTATGTATCTGCTGATTACAGATTGGGCAAGTTACTTATTAGGAAGTGGAAGCCTAAAGACATCTGTGAAATGGGCATGCCTACCACTGTAATGCAAGATTAATGAAATTATGTATATGCAGCTAACCTAGTGCTTGGCCTATAGTTGGTACATATTTCTGCAACCCTGCGCCTTTATTTTTTTTCCCTGGGATGAGATATCTCTTCCTGCTGGTTTCCTGGGCCAGATGCTGTGAGTGGTTACTAGAGGCATATTCCCTGCTTTTGAGGTTAATTTTGCTGGATTCGAACAGTTGTAAAATGTTGTTAATAGCACCTGTCAATACAAATCATTTGTAGCACTATCACCTGGAATCAATTATAAATGTATATTTCCTATAAAAAAAGGTAAAAGCTAAATGTCACTCCTATATATGACAATCCTATGCTGTTTTTTTTTTTTTTTTTTTTTTTTAGATGGAGTCTCACTCTGTTACCCAGGCTGGAGTGCAGTGGCCCGATTTTGACTCACTGCAACCTCTGCCTCCCTGGTTCAAGCAATTCTCTGCCTCAGCCTCCCAAGTAGCTGGGTTTACAGGTGCTTGCCACCACGCCTGGCTAATTTTTGTATTGTTATTATTTTTTTTTTTGAGAGGGAGTCTCGCTCTGTCACCCAGGCTGGAGTGCAGTGGCACAATCTCGGCTCACTGCAAGCTCTGCCTCCCGTGTTCACGCTGTTCTCCTGCCTCAGTCTCCTGAGTTGCTGGGACTACAGGTGCCTGCCACCACGCCCAGCTAATTTTTGTATTTTTTAGTAGAGACGGGGTTTCACCGTGTTAGCCAGGATGGTCTCGATCTCCTGACCTCGTGATCCGCCCGCCTTGGCCTCCCAAAGTGCTGGGAATATAGGCGTGAGCCACCGCGCCCAGCCTATTGTAGTTTTAGTAGAGACAGGTTTCACCATCCTGGCTAGGCTGGTCTTCAACTCCTGACCTTGTGATCCACCTGCCTCGGCTTCCCAAAGTGCTGGGATTACAGGCGTAAGCCTCTGCGCCTGACCAATCTTCTATGCTTTTTATGTATACTGCTATAGTAAATATAAGACAATGACATTGTGACATAAGTACATATTTGGTCTCTGCCCTTGGTTCCTGGCACGCAGCTCCTAAAACCCTTGTAATCTCAAATGTTGTTTCTTATATGCTAATGAGATGACCAGTGGCTGTGGGTGCTCCTAGATAGCCTCCCTACAACCTCCAAGAAGAGGAGAGGGGCTAAAGTTCAATTGCTCACCAGTGGCCAATTATGCCATCAATCATGCCTATGTAATGAAGCCTTCGTAAAACCCCAGAATAGGGTTTGAGGAGCTTCCAGATTGCTGAGGTGCTTGGAGAGTGGTATACTCTGAGAGTGTAGCTCCATGCCATTTTCCACATACCCTGCCTCATGCATCTGGTCTATCTATATCCTTTATTTTTTAGAGATGGGGGTTTCGCTATGTTGTCCAGGCTAAGCCTTGAACTCCCGGCTCAAGCAGTCCCCCCGACTCAGCCTCTTGAGTAGCTGGGATCACAGATGCACACCACTGTGCCCAGCTATATCCTTTATTAAACCAATACATGTAAGTAGTGGTTCCCTGAGTTCTATGATCCTCTCTAGCAAATTAACTGAGTCTAAAAAGGGGGTCATGGGAACCCTTAGTTTATAGCCAATTGGTCAGAAGAACAAAGTCATAAGCTGGGGCTTGCAATTGGCATTTGAAATGGGGCAGTCTTGGGGCTGGAGTCCTTAACCTGTGGGATCTGACTTCAGGTAGACAGCATCAGAATTGAAGGAGAGGACACCCAGCTAGTGTCTGCTAGAGAGCTGCTCAGTGTGAAGGGAAACAGCCCCTTTACATCTAGTGTCAGAAGTGTTGAGGTCACTGACAGAGTAGAGAGAAAACAGCTCAATTTTCCTTTGGAATGAAGTAAGAAATACTTTTAATGCTTTAGTACAAAAACAAAATGTGTAAAGATTCTAGTTTCCAGTCAACAATTGATAAGAAGTTTAACATTTTAAAAATCATTCCTTAATTTCAAATATAATTCATGTATGTTTATATATGCTACATTCTCATCACAGGTAAGCAGAAGTTTAATATAAACATCTTAAGAGTCTGGGGCAGGGCCTGAGCACCTGCATTTCACTGTGCTCCCTGGGGACACTTACGTATGCTGGTGGAGGTACCTGGGTTAGGAGCAGCAGCAAAGCATGGGCTTACTCTGCCAGGGCTGTTCAAAGAACTTTATATACATGCATTCATTGCATCTTCATGATTCTTGGGAGGCTGGCACCAGTATCCCCATTTTACAATGGAGGAAACTGAGCCAAGTTACATAACTAGCCAGTGGAGGAGGAGCCAGTTTCCAACCCGAGAGCTGTCTTCAGACTCCATGCCCATGGCCACTATGCTTTACTGCCTTTTATTTTTTTTTTGGAGACGGAGTCTTGCACTGTCGCCTGGGCTGGAGTGCAGTGGCGTGATCTTGGCTCACTGCAACCTCTGCCTCCCAGATTCAAGTTATTCACCGCCTTAGCCTCCTGAGTAGCAGGGATTATAGGCACCCGCTACCTCGCCCGGCTAATTTTTTTGTATTTTTAGTAAAGACGGAGTTTCACTATGTTGGCCAGGCTGGTCTTGAACTCCTGACTTTGTGATCCACCCAACTTGGCCTCCCAAAGTGCTGGGATTACAGGCGTAAGCCACTGGGCCAGGCCTTTTATTTTTTTTAAATCTGTCTTTAAGTACTTTCCCAAGTGATGTGAGGAAGTGAGTTTGGAGGGTAAGTGACATCAACCTGTAGTGGTGAAAGCTGAGTAAGGCTTTGGATGTTAGGACTCAGTTTGTTAGAACTGAATGATAAATACGGAGTAGACTAGGGTGAGATTGAAAGTACTGCCTCTGGCCGGGCGCGGTGGCTCAAGCCTGTAATCCCAGCACTTTGGGAGGCCGAGACGGGCGGATCATGAGGTCAGGAGATCGCAGACCATCCTGGCTAACACGGTGAAACCCCGTTTCTACTAAAAAATACAAAAAGCTAGCCGGGCGAGGTGGCAGGCGTCTGTAGTCCCAGCTACTCGGGAGGCTGAGGCAGGAGGATGGCTAAACCTGGGAGGCGGAGCTTGCAGTGAGCTGAGATCCGGCCACTGCACTCCAGCCCGGGCGACAGAGCGAGACTCCGTCTCAAAAAAAAAAAAAAAAAAAAAAAAAAAAAACCCCCCCTGGGCCGGGTGCCGTGGCTCACAACTGTAATCCCAACACTTTGGGAGGCCGAGCCAGGCAGATCACCTGAAGTCAGGAGTCAAGACCAGCCTGACCAATAACGGTGAAACCCTGTCTCTACTAAAAAAATTAGCCATTCGGGTGCGTGGTGTATCATGCCTGTAATCCTAGCTATTTGGGAGGCTGAGGCAGGCGAATCACTTGAACCCGTGAGGTGGACATTGCAGTGAGCCGAGATCGTGCCACTGCACTCCGGCCTGGGCAACAAGAGCAAAACTCCGTCTCAAAAAAAAAAAAAAAAAAAAAAAAAAAAAAAAAAAAAAAGGTACTGCCTCTGGAGTAGGCTTGGTTTAGGTCCTAATCCTGCACCAGCTGGGTGTGTGAAAGTATTAACTCATTTATTTATTTGAGAGACAGAGTCTTGGCTCTGTTGCCCAGGCTGGAGAGCAGTGGCTCACTCAGTTCACTACAGCCTCTGCCTCCTGGGTTCAAGTGATTCTCGTGCTTCAGTCACCCAAGAAGCTGGGACTACAGGTGTGTGCAAATACGCCCAGCTAAGTTTTATAGTTTTCGTAGAGATGCTCTTTCACCACGTTGGCCAGGTTGGTCTCAAGCAATCTGCCCACCTTGGCCTCCCAAAGTGTTAGGATTACAGGCATGAGTCACTGCGACTGGATGAAAATGACGTATCATTCAGAACATCTCATGCTTTCAACAAACTTAAAAAAAAAAAGTGAAAGTACATTATTATTTAAAATGCATTATCTTGGCTGGATGCAGTGGCTCATGCATGTAATCCCAGCACTTTGGGAGGCCAAGGCAGGAACATCCCTTGAATTCTTGAGACACTTGTTTCTGGGCATAACTAGTTTCCCAAGAGGCATGTAATGGTTTAAAGAAATAGGCCAGGCGTGGTGGCTCAAGCCTGTAATCCCAGCACTTTGGGAGGCCGAGATGGGCGGATCACGAGGTCAGGAGATCGAGACCATCCTGGCTAACCCGGTGAAACCCCGTCTCTACTAAAAAATACAAAAAACTAGCCGGGCGAGGTGGCGGGCGCCTGCGGTCCCAGCTACTCGGGAGGCTGAGGCAGGAGAATGGCGTGAACCCGGGAGGCGGAGCTTGCAGCGAGCTGAGATCCGGCCACTGCACTCCAGCCTGGGCGGCAGAGCGAGACTCCGTCTCAAAAAAAAAAAAAAAAAAAAAAAAAAAAAAAAAGAGAAAAGAAAAGAAATATATTTGGCCGGGTGCGGTGGCTCATGCCTGTAATCCCAGCACTTTGGGAGGCTGAGGCGGACAGATCATGAGGTCATGAGTTCAAGACAACCTGGCCAATATGGTGAAACTCCAGCTCTACAAAAAAATACAAAAATTAGCCGGGTGTGGTGGCATGTGCCTGTAGTCCCAGCTACTCAGGAGGCTGGGGCAGGAGAATTGCTGGAACCTGGAAGACGGAGGTTGTAGTGAGCTGAGATCGTGCCACTGCACTGGGTAAGTGTGAGACTCCATTTCAAAAAAAAAAAAAAAAAAAAAAGCTAGGTTGCAGTGGCTCATGCCTGTATTCCCAGCACTTTGGGAGACTGCTGAGGCAGCCGGATCATGAGGTCAAGAGATCAAGGCCTTCCTGGCCAACAATGGTGAAACCCCATCTCCACTAAAAATATAAAAATTAGCTGGTGTGGTGGTGTGTGCCTGTACTCCCAGCTACTTGGGAGGCTGAGGCAGGAGAATCACTTGAACCCAGGAGGCAGAGGCTGCAGTGAGCCGAGATCATGACACTGCACTCCAGCCTGGTGACAGAGCAAGACTCCTCAAAAACAAAAACAAAAAAAACATATATATAAATATATATATATGTATTTGTCAAAACTCATGGGATAATAAATAAGCACCAACCTAGGAATTCCAGCTTACTACGGCCAACTGTTCAAATCAATAAAGGTAGAAAACAGGGCAGAAATTAGGTTTTTCTCTTGGAATGCGTTACATTTTTCTAAAGAATGAAATTAATCCCTGAAGAGACCCAGTCCATCTCATTACTGTCTTACATATCCTTTCCCAGTTCATAAAAATCTCTACCAACTGCATCTGCAGTAAAAGTTGAATAATTTTCCAAAGAGCCAGCTGTTGGTAAAGGAGGGCTTTTTGACATTCCCTTGTAATGTTAAGGGAAAGAGTTAGCTGGGATACTTTATTTACATCTCATTAACTTTGCTGCTGAGGTTAATGGAGTTAAAAAAAAGTCTTCTACTAGCCAGGGCGTGGTGGCTCATGCCTGTAATCCCAGCACTTTGGGAAGCTGAGGCAGGTGGATCATGAGGTCAGGAGACTGAGACCATCCTGGCTAACATGGTGAAACCCCGCCTCTACTAAAAACAGAAAAAATTAGCTGGGCGTGGTGGCGAGCACCTGTAGTCCCAGCTACTCAGGAGGCTGAGGCAGGAGAATGGTGTGAACATGGGAGGTGGAGGTTGCAGTGAGCCAAGATTGCACCACTGCACTCCAGCCTGGGTGACACTGTGAGACCCCATCTCAAAAAAAATAAAATAAAATAAAAAAATCTCCTACTAAGCATGCCAACCCCAAAACATAATGTTCTAGCTAAGATGATTTAATTTCCCCATAAAGGTCCCTATTCACCTCGGCTCCTGCTGTGGTTTTTGCCCTTTCCCTCCCTGCCCCTGCAATCCCACCTCCAATGTAACCTCATCCACATGTCTAACCATACTAATCTCGGCTCCCTCACCAGCAAGTGGTAATTCTTCCTCACAGCACTCATGTGCCCGCTACCCCTTGTTAGAGGAAGGGACGGATCCAACTTTCATAGGGGTCTCTGACTGCTTATAGAGGGCATGCAATAGAAAAGCAACCCTCCAAACCAAAGCATATTAAAGAACTGCTCAAATCCAGCTTAACTTTAACATTTTATTTTGTGTAAAAAAGGGCAAATTTAGTGAATTATTTTCATCTTGTACACAAAGTTATAATTTTAATGCTTTTCACATCCATGCTGAAAATTTGCAATTTGGTAAAATGAAAGGAACATAAATTTTCCAAAGGAATTTTCACGCCATTATATATACACTTCATGAGAAAGTTTCAAACACTTTCTCAATGATCACGAGTTACCAAGAAAATAAAAGATTAAATTTGTACAGATATTGATTTATATATCAAATACATACAGAAATGATGTAAAAACCTTATGCAGTTTACTTTGACCTCTGTCCTCGAAAGATTTGCCCAGGGACAGATGCTTTTCTTTTGTATAAATGACTGTGGCTTTATTTAAAATATGAAAATCAAAGGAAGAAACCCAGTTTAATCACAGTATTTTTAAAATCCCTTCCCAATATTAAAGGATCATTACCAATATATAGCACCATAATACAAATATTGATGGGAGAGGGTATTCACATCACGCAAAATTAATAATAATAATCAAAACAAACAAACACTGAAAACCCGTGTTAGTATCGTAGAATAAGAAGCTGATAACAGCTTTAGCTTTCCTCATACACAGCAAGGAAAAGGTTAAAGAGTTTAAACTACCAAAAGTCCCCAAATAAATCCTAACAGGAAAACAAAACAAAACAAAACAAACCCAAGGTCAGCAGTTTTGAACCGTAAAAGAGAATGGGGCGATTGAGTTGTACAACTGGAGTTATGGCTAAGACATAAATTTCCTCTGCATTAATTATTTTTCGGTTCATCAGCAGTAGGAGTTAGTGTGTGAACAATGAAAGAGCGCTTTAGGTTGTGTTTAGACTGTAGGAAAGTCCTTACCAACCTTCAACTGTTGGTCAAGGGATCAAGACAAGAAACACTTCATGAATTAGGAAATTCTACAACACTCAGAGCCTGGGTTTGCTATAGAATTGGAAGCTTATGAAACTGGGGTATAAATGAGCATTTCATAGATTACCAGGACTGACTAGCTCAAATCCTGTCTCTTCTGGTTTATTCAGTTCCCCACGGAGCTCCTAAATCCAAGGTACTGGCAGAGTACACCATACAACAGGCTTCTTGTGCCTGTGCTGTGGAATTAGTCCTGGGTTTAATTCAGTGAGCCTGAGAATAAAGACTGCTGTAACCCTTGCTTTGGAATACTTCCAGGCTTTAAGTTTACGAGAAGATTTTTCAAAGTTAAAGATATGGGAAGTGTGAGGATGTCACATTTACAGTAGGTCCCTCTCAGTAATGTTAAGATAAATATCCAGTAATTTAACAGCTGAATTCACATATATTTGACACATGAGAATCAACTTGCGTTGATGTGATCTGCATTTATGACCCTAAAGAGTCAGTATTAAGAAATGGTGACATGCGATTCCATACATTCTTACACTATAAAGTAACAAATTTTACTTCCAGTAGCTATTATAAAACCTTATGTTATTAACCCCTCTTGCATAGAATGAGGTAAACCTGTGCGTATTACCAATGCTATTATTCCCAAAAGTAGAGCAATATTTTAGAAAATAAATTGCTGGTTTTTTTTTTTTTTAACGTTCTATGCATTTTAAAATTCAAACAAAAATCTTACCTAAAATGGTCTCCTGGGGCTTTCCATTAACATTTTTTAAAGCATTCCATAGGCTGAAGGACTGTAGAGGTTAATCATTTTGATTAATTTCTAATTAGCCCTACCTATATTCCAGAGGAGATGGTCAATATTACCACTCTGAAGAGGCCAGGCTAAGACCCAGAAGCACTTCTAGAACAGATGCAATTAATTCCTGAGAGTTTAGTTTATGAACCTCACTGGTAAACGCTAGAGAGCTCTCATTCAGTCACAACTCAGTAGAAAGTTAGAAAATGCAGAGAGCAAACCTTTCACCAATTTACCCTTGTATCCTTTTTTTTTTTTTTTTT
>NW_016815820.1:64390-74911 GCF_001698545.2 Rhinopithecus bieti | reverse complement strand
TTTTTTTTTTTTTTTTTTAAAAAGAAGTCATGTGAATTTTAAAACAGGGAATGTTCAACATGGTCCAAATCAGTTATTATTAAAATAAATCCTGAATACAATTAAAGACAATCATATATATATATGGAATTTTAAGAAAATTAAATTCTCTTTCAAATTAGTTTTCTACCAAATCCAAGATAGATAAAAGCAGAGCTGGAATGATTTTGAAATCTAAACTTATTTTGGCTTTGAATAACTTTCGATTCAATTCTCCTAATATAGAACATCTGTTTTTGGTTGTGGTTATACCAAGTTGTTATTTCACAGACAGAGGGAAATGGCAGAGAACTGATCAGTATCCCTTTCGTGGGGTATTTTTTTAGAAAGGAAAATAAACTCAGAACAACACTGCATTTTCCCCAACCCCTCAACATGTAGACTGAGATCCTGTATATCTTGTCAACCATTCCAGTTTAACACTTTAGTGTTAGGATAATTCTAATCATTTTTTTAATTAAAAGAGAACATATGAAAGTATCCAGAGTTCTTCCAGTTTCATATAGAACTCCAAATAAATTTTCACAGAATGAAAAATATTTCTGTACAAACATTTAAAATGGGCTGCAATAAAATGCCAACAAGCAGAAATAATGACCCCTTCCATGACCGATGTGGTGATGACCCCTCTCCTCCATAAGGAGTTCAGTTGCATATTTCTGCAGCAAAGGAAGCTGGAGATGTGACTGGCCTAAGTTCTAAAAATCCCAAAATCTCCCAACAGGTACCAAAAAGGTTCATTTGTAATGACAGTTCATTTGCATTTAACACCTATATCCTTCTTAAATCATTTCCTTCAATCCTGCTACCTAAACTTTAATCTTACCAAAAAAGTTAGAATTTCAGTTCTTGTTAACAATGCACATAAATCCAAACTTGGAAAATATTACAAAATTCTTTCAAAAGCTTCAAATACAACACAAAAATTGTCCATCTTTATAAATTGAAAATTTCCCACCCCGCCCCCCCGACTAAAATAGTTTCCCCACCCACCTGAAAAATCTGGAACTGAAATCTTCTATGTTTAGCAAAATGTCCCAGTAGAATAGCCCCCTGTACAGCTGGATTGATTATAAATCAGTCCTGTGTAAAATCCTTCCCCTCCCGCCCTCAGTTTCTGAGCCACCTCATGGCTCTTGTTTGATGTAGAAGTTGGCAGAGCCATTGCTTTCCTGATCAGATGCTCCTTGGAGGAAATTATAATCCTCTCCATCCAGCAACTCCTCCTTCAGCTGCAGTGTCGTCACTGAATGAGAGAGAGAAACATATGGACATTAAGGCTCTCTAGAGTACTCAGATTGCCTGTGATCTTCATGTTCCATCAGTTTTACAGTTATTAAGACTTCTTCATTTCTTCAGTAACTTCAAGTTAAATCCCTAAAGTATGAGCATTCAGTTAATTTTCAAGTATATTAGCAGTTAAGAAACATTCTGAAAGGAACAGTACTGCATAATGCACACTGCACAATGGACATCTTCAATGAAGTGTTCGGAGTAATGGTGCTCACTAATCTGACTGGGATGAGAATTTTGTGATCAAGTATTCACTTTTATGTCAATGTTTGTACAAACAACGATATAGTTCTTTCATGGTTCTTAAGTACAATCTTTTTTTTCTGAGATGGAGTCTTGCTCTGTCATCAAGCTGGAGTGCAGTGGAGCAAACTCGGCTCACTGCAACCTGTGCTTCCTGGTTCAAGTGATTCTCCTGCCTCAACCTCCCAAGTAGCTGGGACTACAGGCACATACCACCACACCTGGCTAATTTTTTGTATTTTAGTAGAGATGTGGTTTCACCATATTGGCCAGGATGATCTCTATCTCCTGACCTTGTGATCTACCTGCCTTGGCCTCCCAAAGTGTTGGGATTACAGGCGTGAACCACTGCGCCCGGCCTCTTAAGTACAATCTTAATTACCAACACAATAAATATGACTGTAATATATTATTAATCCCAAGGAGTTTTTTTTTTTTTTGAGATGGAGTCTCACTCTGTAGCCAGGCTGGAGCGCAGTGGTGTGATCTCGGCTCACTGCAACCTCCGCTTCCTGGGTTCAAGCGATTCTCCTGCCTCAGCACCCCGCCCCCCTCCTCCTCCCCCCTGCCCTGAGTAGCTGAGACTACAGGCGCCCGCCACCATGCCCAGCTAATTTTTGTATTTTCAGTAGAGACAGGGTTTCACCATGTTGGCCAGGATGGTCTCGATCTCTTGACCTTGTGATCTGTCTGGCTCGGCCTCCCAAAGTGCTGGGATTACAGGCGTGAGCCACTGCGCCTGGCCCCAAGGAGTACTTTTATTAAAAAGATTATCTGAAGAAAAAGATATAAATCTGATGTTAAATCAAAACATTAAAAAATTATAAATTATATAAGGATGTAACATACATTTTAAAAAAGTGAATCTGGGCTGGATGTGGTAGCAGCCTGGGCAATGTAGCAAATCCCCAGCTCTACAAAACACAAACAAAAAAAGCTGGGTATGGCTGTGCAAGGCTGTAGTCCCAGCTACTCAGGACTGAGGCAGGAGGCTTGCTGGAGCCCAGGAGTTCGAGATTACAGTGACCTATGATTGTGTCACTGCACTCTAGCCTGTGTACACCTCTTCTCCTACGAACAAAAATGAGTCTTAAACTCCTGAGCCGAGTGTGGTGGCTAATGCTTACAGTCCCAGCTATGTGGGAGGACAAGGCAGGGGGCCAGTTCAACGCTGAGTGCCTGCCTGAGTTCTTATCTGATGACTTACTTTTTAACGAAAGCAGATTAATAGTACAGCCATGTTTCTGTAGGTCTTTAGTATGGAAAACAGTTTTTCAGTTTCATATCCCCAAAGTGCTGGGATTACAGGCGTGAGCCACCACACCTGGCTGTGTTCAGGTTTCTTAAAGTTACTGTCTGGTTGGGCACAGTGGCTCATGCCTATAATCCCAGCACTTTGGGAGGCCGAGGCGGGCGGATCACGAGGTCAAGCAATCAAGACCACCCTGGCTAACATGGTGAAACCCTGTCTCTACTAAAAAATACAAAAAAATTAGCCAGGTATGGTGGCGGGCGCCTGTAGTCCCAGCTACTCGGGAGGCTGAGGCAGGAGAATGGTGTAAACCCGGGAGGTGGAAATTGCAGTGAGCTGAGATGGCGCCACTGTGCTCCAGCCTGGGCGACAGAGTGAGAAAGTTACTGTCTAACCATAGTTGAGCTCAAACAATTTAAAGAACAGATGAGGCGGTCTTTTGTGCTAACACATCCACTGGAATCTAGTCCCATAGTGAGCAATGCTACCTTCTTTCCCAACTTCTTTAGCATACATGGATCTGCTAAATCAAAAGTCAGAAACTGCTTTTTCCACCCCTGCCTGGGCCCTGTGCTTTTTTTTTTTTGAGACATAGTCTTACTCCATCACCCAGGCTGGAGTGCAGTGGCGTGATCTCAGCTTACTGCAACTTCTGCCTCCCGGGTTCAAGTGATTCTCATGCCTCAGCCTCCCGAGTGGCTGGGATTACAGGTGTGTACCACCAAGCCTGGCGAATTCTTTTGTATTTTTAGTAGAGATGGGGTTTTGCTATGTTGGTCAGGCTGGTCTTGAACTCCTAGCCAAATGTGATCCACCCACCTTGGCCTCCCGAAGTGTTTGGATTACAGGCATGAGCCACCGTGCTTGGCCTCTTTATACATTTGAATGGTTCTTTACGTATTTGACTGAATATTTCCATACAAGAGATTTCACATGAAAATCTGAAAAGTAGACAGACTTGGAAACATGAGTGCAGCATCCTTAAAGAGCTGTGATCATTGGGAACTGACTGGCTACTTACTACCCCCTTAATCTGGGCAGCCTGAGATCTCTGTCCACCACAGAGTTCACTGCTCAGGTTGCCCACAATACTCACACAGGTAACACCAGCCCCTGCAGGCATCTGGCTCCAGAGCAAGGGTAAAAGTTCTTCGTTTTTCTCTATTATGTATCTTTTCATTAATAAATGAAGTGAGAGGATACACATATATGGGATGTAAATGGGAAACTGCTCATACAGAGAAAAAAGTCAATTGGGGAGGAGAATGAGAACTCAGCAGAATATCTGGATAGGTAGTATGGGATTTAAGTTTTTCATGAAGCAATGGCAGTGTCGTCATGTGGAACAATATTAAATTTGCTACAACTTTTAAAGTCAAATAGTACAGTCAAAAAAATACTTCATGTCTTTATTTTTTTAGTAGAGATGGGGTTTCACCATGTTGGTGAGGCTGGTCTTGAACTCCTGACCTTGTGATCCTCCCACCTCGGCCCTCCAAAGTGCTGGGATTACACTTTGTAGAGATTGTTTCTACTCTCCGAGAGGCTGGTAATACTAGTTCTGACTCTCAAATTTAAAACAAGACAAAGTAAAAGATGTGCCTGGCCGATGTCTTGATTTTAGTTATAAGCAATTAGTATAAAAATAATGGCTGCTGACATCTTACTTGCTAATTTAAAGAATCATCTTTTTTTTTTTTTTTTTTTTTTAAGATAGTCTCGCTCTGTTGCCTAGGCTGGAGTGCAGTGGCACAATTTCAGCTCACTGCAACCTCCGCCTCCCAGGTTCAAGTGATTCTCCCACCTCAGCCTCCCAAGTAGCTGGGATTACAGGTATGTACCACCACACCTGGCTAATTTTTGTATTTTTAGCAGAGATGAGGTTTCCTCATTTTGGCCAGGCTGGTTTTGAACTCCGGATCTCAGGTGATACACCTGCCTCAGCCTCCTAAAGTGCTGGGATTACAGGTGTGAGCCACTGTGCCTGGCCAAGAGATGGCAATTTATTTTATTTGGTACTGGTTTTGGCATTGGTGATCAAAAATTTAACAGGCCAAAGACAGAAAAGTGAATACGTTATGCATATAATCATAGCAAACACCCATCAGACTGTTCAAAGGTACAGCAAACGAGCCTGTGCAGTTAGTTCTTCCTTTCATCAAAAAAATTACTTAATATAAATAAAAATGCTTTTATGAGGAATGACATCAAATGTATGACAGTTATCCTTCAAATCTAGCCAGCGTGCAGTCATTCAGCATGAGGGCCATTTTAACAATACCGAGAAAATACATACATGGAAAGGAAAACAAAACCCAAGTTTCATTAAAGGTGCAGTACCCACAATAAAAGGTTGATTAAAACAGTATCTTGTTCTATGATGACTGGATGGCTAAATGAATGAGAAAAGAATTACTGTGCTTCAAGATCAAGCTCATTCAAACGCATGTTTTTCAAAAAAATGTAAGAAAGGTAAGTTGAGATTCTAAAGCCTATCCTGAAGCTATATGCATTACTGCTAACAACAAATTTCTGGATTATGCTTCTAGTCATGTTAAAATATGAAAATGATGTGCTAAAAAAAGTAACTCAAGATAAAGGTGAAACATTCACTCAGATGTGCAATGTTTTAATGCAAAGTTTCATTGTTTTCATGGAATCTAAAACAAAGCCTGTCTGGTTAGCTTCACATGAATCATTTCTCCTTTCCAGGCCTTCTCAATAAATGATGGATGAAATAAAACAAATCCTGTGGTTGAAAGTCACTTTCCACACAAATGCCTTTTCTTAGCTCTGTTTTTAGAAGGAAGTCACTCTGTTGACACTAATCACTAACATTTCAGGAGATAAGCTAACCGAAATCACATTTTTCCAGCTACAAGCCCGTAAATAATAAACTCTCTCAACCGCTAATTAAACCATAGTTTTCAGATAGTTAAAGTAGCAATGCAGTCCCTACTTAGTTTCATCAGAGAAAAATCACACCAAGCCCCACCAGTTGTGCCATAGCTCAGAAGATACTACAGACACCAGTGGAAGAAGGAAGTCACGTAGGAGGCCGGGTAGTTTCCATCTAGTAGGTCTACTCTAAATTCTTGGGTTTTGCCAGTGCCAGATGTTCTGTTTGAAATGAATCAGTAACCTATCACAAAATGTGACATACATCTTCAAAACCAGCCTCATGCTTAAAGAAAATACATCCAAGATCCAACAAAAGCTCAAATATATTTGGAACTCACAATATCCATACTTAATTAAGTAATGCAAGACTATTTCATAAATAAGTGCAAAAATAAAAAAACTTAGACAAGAAAAGAAACTGGAACGCTCTTTAGACTTTGAACATTTTTCCGTTAAAGAGCAGGTAACATTGGATTTACAATCCTAATTTGTTTTTCATACAAAAGTAGTAGCGTAATTTCCTCTGGATGTAAGAATATCACAGTGATCTTCAGAGAAACAGAGTGGGAAGGGGGCAAGGTGGCCTAATACACTGTGAAGGAGGGAAAAGCTAAAGAACATATCCTAAAATGGCAAAAAAAACCCCCAACCAACAACGGAAACAAACAGGAAAACCCCCATAGGTGCAAAAATATTAGCAAACAGAAGAATGAGAAGAAAACAGAGCTAGGTAACGAAAGTCTCATCTAGGTTTTCAACATACAAGACATTTTAAAGAATGCTGATTAGAGAAAACAATTTAGTCTAAAAGCAATAGTTAGCATATGGCAGAACATATGCCAAGGCAGGTATAACTTTGGCTTTGAAGCTGTATGATCTGATCTGTACTCAGGCCTGAAGTTCATCATGCCTAAGTGAAGTCCTCATACCCTATGATAATACCATGCTTGTTCTTAGTAATTACAAAGGGCAAAGCCTTCTGTAGTCTTCCTTATAATCTACTACCTTGGCCTAACCAATTAAAGTCAAATCAAATGCCACTGACTACTTAAATCACTATACATACATAATCATGAACTTACGGAAATAAAAAAATTATGCAGGTATTCAATTTCCAAATTTGTTATTCAACTAAGATTGTGATCAATGTTACTGCCAAAACTAAAATTAAACTGGAACTCAAAACACATCCTTTCCATGAATGAGACACTATGAAATGTTATGAACAAAGCCTTTTCTGTCTTTTTAATCAGACTTATCCCTAATGACACACTTTGTTCCCAGGTCAAGTCACATACAATTCTGCAAAGCGGAATGTTCAAAACCAAGAAATATTCCAAGTTGTCTCACAATTCCAACTACCCTTATCTGAAGCTCGGAACTATTTTATAACAAAGTAAAATTCCTTCCCTGATGTTTTGTCTTAGTGAAGTGACTACTAAGGACTAGTGAAATGAATTCTTTAGTTGAAAGAAAAAGAAAAAAATTCAATGAGTCAGCATCTGTCATGCCAGACCATGCTTTGTCTCCCACCACCCTACCCAGTACTTTTACCCTCTGAAGTACCTGAGATGCTGATGTGACTAATTACCTGGTTTGAGGCTGGGACTGAACTCTCGGCTAGTGCTGGGAGGTGGGAAGGCCTCCGGGGCTGTCTGTGCTGGAAGGGTTCGATATGGAGGAGGAGTCAACTCTTCGTCACCAGAGAAGCTCCTCCGCACCCCACCTGTCATGGGCAGGCTCGACAAACTGACAGGCTTCTTCCCAATTGGCATCTTCCTCTCTAAATATCAAGTCAGACTAAAGTAAGCTTTCACTTACATGTGTGGTAAGAAAAGTGCATTACATAACTAGGAAAGCTGTGCTGCACAGGACACTCTGAAAAGAGAACCAATTATGCAAAGTTTGTATTTCTGAAAACAAGGAAGAGAGAGTGAGTGTGTGTGTTGGGGGAGATTGTTTCTACTCTCTGAGAGTTTGGTAATACTAGTTCTGACTCTCAAATTTAAAACAAGACAAAGTAAAATGAATTACAGAGAGCTTTAAGAACAGCTGGCTAATTTCTTTCAAGAACGTCTCTGCTTGAGATGGGGTAAAAACCCAAAGGAAGAAAGAAAGGGTCTTAAAACACGACTTTTAGGGTAGCATTTCATAGCTCATATAAGCCCAAACACTGGTGGGAGAAATCAAAGTAAAACAGTTTAAACGTATTATCTGGGTGTAGGATATTATTGGTATGAAATGTGCTCCCCTAACTTTTTAGTGCACAACTCACTCTTTTAGAAAACACAATTCTTGTTCTAAAAGTACTTCCAAATTCAAAGCTTACTGCCTGCACATTCTTTTTTTTTTTGAGACAGAGTCTCACTCTGCCGCCCAGGCTGGAGTGCAGTGGCCGGATCTCAGCTCACTGCAAGCTCCCCTCCTGGGTTCACGCCATTCTCCTGCCTCAGCCTCCCGAGTAGCTGGGACTACAGGCGCCCGCCACGTTGCCCGGCTAGTTTTTTTGTATTTTTTAGTAGAGATGGGGTTTCACCGTGTTAGCCAGGATGGTCTCGATCTCCTGACCTCGTGATCCGCCCGTCTCAGCCTCCCAAAGTGCTGGGATTACAGGCTTGAGCCACCGCGCCCGGCTACCTGCACATTCTTAAGCAATCTGATTTATTCTGAAACAAATTTATCAGGCTGGGCATGGTGGCTTATGCCTGTAATCCCAGCACATTGGGATGCCAAGGCAGAAGAATGAGGATGGCTTCAGGCCAGGAGTTTAAGACCAGCCTGGGCAACAGAGTGAGATCCATCTCTACAAAAAATAAAAAAAATTAGCTGGGCAATGCCGGAGTCTGAGGTGGGAGATTTGCTTGAGCCCAGGGGTTCGAGGCTGCAGTGAGCTATGATTGCACCACAGTGCTCCACGCTGGGCAATAAAGTGAGTCCGTATCTTAAAAAAAAAAAAAAAAAAAAAAAAAAAGTTACACACTTTTCAAATAATGTTTCCTACACAAATATAAATATAATCCTTCCAAGACACATACAATGCTTTTGCCAACCAAAAAGAAATACTCTGAACTCTGCAAATTTTGAAGAATCAAGTATAGTACATTAATCATATTGAAAGCTGAAGGATCAGCAGGGTAGACTGGCTCATGCCTGTAATCCCAGCACTCTGGGAGGCTGAGGCAGGTGGATCACTTGAGGTCAGGAGTTCAAGACCAGCCTGGCCAACATGGCGAAACTCTGTCTCTACTAAAAATATAAAAATTAGCTGTGAGTAGTGGTGCATGCCTGTAATCCCACTACTTGGGAGGCTGAAGCAGGAGAATCGCTTGAACTCGGGAGGCGGAAGTTGTGGCAAGCCAACATTACACCACTGCACTCCAGCCTGGGAGACACAGCAAGATCCTGCCTCAAAAAAAAAAAAAAAAAAAAAAAAAAGTGGAAGGATCCTTATCTTTGTGACTGAGTTACGTCTGTTTTCTTCCAGATGATAGAATAAACCAAGTAAGAGCAATAAAAAATTACGCTTCACAAAATCAAAACTAAAAGATAAATGTAAGCCACACAGTATTCCTATGTAAAATGATGTGGGATTTAAGCTGTTATTGAGTAGATTCAGTTCTCAAGAGCCAAACCAAAATCACATGCAGCAAAACTTAAGACTTTTCCTAATATACTACATACTCAGAGATAAAACGCAAGGAGTAATGTCCAACTCTTACTACTTACAGTAGTCCCTGAAAATGGTGAGATTTAAAGCAGAAATCAGTGCTGCTTTTCCTGCTCTAGAATTACCACATCTTAAGGAAAAGAGGCTTTTGAGACTAGAGAGTGTATATGATCCTTGTGGCAGACCCTTATATTTATTCTCAAAAGTGTTAGTAATTATCCATCCTTCGTGGCATGAACACAACCTACTACAAAGCAAGCTAGACCAATGAAGCTCATCAGCTGTTTCTGCACAATAAGCACTACCAAAGAATATACCACTAACAGATGATCTTAAGTTCAAAAAGACCAACAAGCTATAAGATGAAACAACAGAGCCAGAATATGATAATCTACCAAGGCAAACGTAAAAACAAACAAAAGGTTTTATAGCCCATCTGATATTGATATCAGTTTGCCTGCAATAGATGACAGGTTTCTAAACCCCAAATACTTATTTGCATAACTAAAGCTTAGTGAGAAAACTTTCTAACAAACTGTTTGCTGAGTAATAGAAAAAAATAAGAGGCGGCGGCACCATGAGTGAAAGCTGCTGCTTAATACGGCACTACACTTCCTTATCCTCAATTCCAACATTCAAAAAGGTTTTTTTTTTTGTTTTTTTGAGACGGAGTCTTGCTCTGTTGCCCAGGCTGGAGTGCAGTGGTATAATCTCGGCTCACTGCAAGCTCCGCCTCCCGGGTTCAGGCCATTCTCCTGCCTCAGCCTCCCGAGTAGCTGGGACTACAGGCGCCCGCCACCACGCCCGGCTTTTTTTTTTTTTTTTTTTTTTTTCAGGAGAGAGGGGGTTTCCCCCTTTTGGCCCGGGTGGCTTTGAACTTTTACCCCCAGGGTTTCCCCCCCCCCGGTCAGTCTGGTCCCAACCTCCTGACCTCGGGTGACCCGCCCGCCTCGGCCTCCCAAAGTGCTGGGATTACAGGCGTGAGCCACTGCGCCTGGCCTCAGGAAGTTTTTTAAAAAAAACTTTGGCAACAAAGCCGTACCTCAGTTGGTGACACCACTTATAATTTTTTATTTGGGTCATTTAATGTAAATATTTATATATATATTTGCTTTAGAAAATGCTT
>NW_016815820.1:49781-63086 GCF_001698545.2 Rhinopithecus bieti | reverse complement strand
ACATTTATATATACATATATATATATATATATATATATAAATCTTATCTAAGAATGAAATGAAATATGGCCAGGTGTTGTGGTGGCTCATGTCTGTAATCCCAGGACTTTGGGAGGCCGAGGCAGGCAGATCGCTTGAGCCTGGAAGTTTGAGACCAGTCCGGGCAACATGGCAAGGCTCTGTCTCTACAAAAAATACAAAAAGTAGCTGGGTGTGTGGCAACACATGTCTGTGGTTCAAGCTACTCAGGAAGCTGGGGTGGGAGGACTGCTTGAGCCAGGGAAAGTCAAGGCTGTAGTGAGTGGAGATTGTGCCACTGCACTCCATTCCAGCCTGGGCAACAAGGTAAGACCTTGTCTCACACACACACACGCGCGCGCGCATACACACACACACACACACACACACACACACACACACACACATACACAAAAGAATGAAATATGCTATGACAAGTTTTATGAAGAGAGAAGCTATGGTTTTCTATGATGGGGAATTAGATTTAAAAAAATCAAATATAGTTAACAATATATTTTATATTACTTTGGCTTATGCCAACAATTCACTGTAAGGTAAAACATAGTATAGAAAGAATTTTTTTTTTTTGAGATGGAGTTTCGCTCTTGTTGCCTAGGCTAGAGTGCAATGGCACGATCTTGGCTCACCTCAACCTCTGCCTCCCGGGTTCAAGTGATTCTCCTGCCTCAGCCTCCCAAGTAGCTGGGATTACAGGCATGCGTCACCACGCTTGGCTAATTTTTTAGTATAGAAAGCATTTCTAGAAAGATTTGGTAAAGCTTGTTTGCCATCAACTTGGATTTCTTACCAGTATCACTCCAGAAAGTTTTGCTTTCTAAGAAAAATGGGTTTATTAGGCTTCACATCTACTGTAAGTATCAAGCATCTGCTAATTTTTGTTTGTTTGTTTTTTTGGGATAGAGTCTTGCTGTGTTGCCCAGCTAGAGTGCAGTGGCGCAATCTTGGCTCACTGCAACCTCTGCCTCCCAGGTTCAAGCAATTCTCCTGCCTCAGCCTCCCGAGTAGCTGGGACTACAGACGCCCGCCACCTCGCCTGGCATATTTTTTGTATTTTTTGGTGGAGACAGGTTTCACCGTGTCAGCCAGGATGGTCTCGATCTCCTGACCTTGTGATCCGCCTGCCTCGGCCTCCTAAAGTGCTGGGATTACAGGCGTGAGCCACTACACCCGGCTGCTAATTTTCTTTTAAATAAAGTTTTAAAAGGATTAAATTTTAGTAGGTTTTACATATTATTTCAAGAGTCATTCACAGGCTCTATTCTTTACCACGTATACTTTAAATACTGTGGTAATCATTTCTCCTGCAGTAAAACATCAGTGTTTCTCATTATTGCAAGGGTTTGCCTTTTATGGCATACTGCACCTTTAAGCACAATACATAACGCACAGTCATCAGTTCTCACAAGAGATAGCATTTTCTGTCCAAGAACACTGTGACTCCAATTAGTTAACAATTAGAAAATGTATGTGAACACCACGTGGTGACCCACTTTTCTTATGTCCTTTGTATTGCTGGGACTTAGCCTTTTTCTTCTGTTTTGAAGAAGCTGATTGGTTTTCTCTTGATGCTGAAAAATAAAAGGGAAAATTGGTACCAGATAATTGTTTATAATTTAGATGATACAGTTGTCTAGATGCAACTTAGATGAACTATCTTTTCCAAGACTTATTTAAGTACATGATGCTCTGAAAATAAGGATACTTGTTCCTACAAAACCATAGCCTCAAAACGAGACAGATTCCACTATTTACTCAAAACCATTTATTACATACCAATAAACTTTCAGTCTGTAATTTTTAACTCACTAAAATAGTAAGTCTAGTTTAATTTGGTGACTGTTGTGTTTCTATAGTCATTATGTAACTGACTATTGGATTCACACTGCCATGGTACACATGGTCTGATTCTGTGATATTGTTGTTGAGTCTTAATGTCTTACCTGGCAACCAATCAGACATAGGTATATTCTTGTCCTGTGAGCTCAAAAGATGACTTATGTGAGATAGTCCACTGGAGAATTGCTGATTTTTACAAAAGGACACCTTTTCTGTATACCAACTTACACTGTGATGCTGGAGGCTGTAGTTGATATCCAGTTAACTGACACCACCCTACAGGATAGAGGTCAGGGGACTCACAGTCTACCCACTGATCATACTCTTCTTCCCATCCATCAAAATGTATCCTCAAGAGACGATGAATAATTCGAGTTACTGTGGCTACACATATTAAACGTGGCTCCATGAGATCTACTGCTTCTAATTTCATTCCTACACGAAATCCGTGATTTGGAACATCCTGACAGAGAAGAAAACATTAATATTGGTATAAAGGAAGAACACGCAACCCTACTACCACTAAGAAAGCAAGAAACAGAAGCGACAAGGTAAATAACATAATTTAAACCACAAATTCCAAATAATTCTGTAACTATTTAAACATAATATGAAGGTGAAGCATTGAAAAACTAGTTACGAAAAGTATTCATTTCGATTTCATTCAGATTAAACATGAAACATAGTTTGGAAACAAGTTTTGATTCCTAGGTAAAGAAAATATTCATATTATTTCATTGCTATATATCTGTTTATATTATATCTCCACTAAGAAATTCTAATATAAGGCAAAGACATTTTTATGAACATAAATTGTATTTGTGGGGCATTAATAAGTCCTCACATAATTATTCTGCCATTTAAATTTACCTTATTAAATAGTTTTACTGGTGCTGCAATGGAGCCAGTTTCCCTGAGGTAGTCAAACCATTTAAAAGGAAGTTTTGTGTAACCTAAAAAACACAACTGGTTTAACTAGCAGTTCATTTAAAATTAGCATAATATTAAAATGCAGACAAAAAGTAACAGTACACAAAATCTTAAGAGCATAGGTTACATGATCAACTTTATTTTTTTTGAGGCAGGGTCTTGCTCTGTCACCCAGGCTGGAGTGCAGTAGTGCTCTCAACGACTTACTGCAGCCTCAACCTCCAGGGCTCAAGTGATCCTCCTGCCTCAGCCTCTCTAGTAGCTGGGAATACAGGTGCATGCCACTGTGACAGGCTAATTTTTTGTTGTTTTTAGTAGAGACAAGGTCTCCCTATGTTGCCCAGGTTGTTCTCAAACTCCTGGTCTCAAGCAATCCTCCTGCCTCAGTCTCTCAAAATGCTGGGATTACAGGCATAAGCCACTGCACCTGGCCTATATGATTTATCTGCTGAGTGCGATAATTCTTCCATGTTACACAGATTTCCCTCCCCTTTCTAGAAGCACTGGTATGCCCACTTAGTGTAACGCAAAAGTGGCTCTTTTTCTGTTTACTACAAGGGTACGCTTTTGCTCTTTCAATCCTAGGCTTTAGAAGAGTCTAGCACCTAATACTATGGAGTGATATTTTTCTTTCCTTGCAAGAAAGAAAACTGGCTGAGCAAATACTACGTTTACAGACCTCTGTTATAGCTTTCCTCCTTTCTTAGAGGAACAACTTAATGCTCAAGTATTAAAATTTGGAAAATGACTGGTTAAACCATGAGTAAAACAGCCATCCTTTTATAAGTCCACATAGGGCTCGGTGCAGTGGCTCACACCTACAATCCCAGCACGTTGGGAGGCCAAGGTGGGCAGATCACTTGAGACCAGGAGTTTGTGATGAGCCTGGCCTACATGGCGAAACCCCATCTCTACTAAAAATAGAAAAATCAGCTGGGCGTGGTGGTGTACACCTGTAATTCCAGCTACTTGGGAGGGGAGGCACAAGAATCACTTGAACCTGGGAGGTGGAGGCTGTAAAGAGGTGAGATAGCACCACTGCATTCCAGACACAGCAAGACTGTCTCAAAAAAAAAAAAAAAAAAAAAAAAAGTCCACATAGCTAAATGTGGTGGTTCACTCCTAATCCCAGTGCTTTGGGGAGGCTGAGGTGGGAGGATCACTTGAGGCCAGGATTTTAAGACCAGCCTGGGTAACATAGTGAGAGTCCCGTCTATACATACAAAGAAAAAAGAGAGAAAAAAAAAAAGTCAGACATGGTTGTGCCTTTCAGCTATAGTTTCAGCTACTAGGGAGGCTGAGGTGGGAGGACTGCTTGGGCCCAGGAATTGGAAGTTACCGTGAGCTATGATTGTGCCACTGCACTCCAACCTGGGCAACAGAGTAAGACCCTGTCTTTACTGGGGAAAAAAAAAATTATGTATGCCATAGCCTGTTGAGCCTATATTACTGACTCAACAGAGTTTGAGAATACCAATTCATATTATAAAATACACAGATGCTCAGGAAAAATTATATACTACTGTAATTTATTACAGTAAGCTAGAATACAGTACTTTATATTTTTAGAGCAACCTACAGCTCCTGTATGTATTATGTTTATCCACACACGTTATATACGTACTCAGGAAATCTAGAGCTGTGTTAAATGTTGTAAATGGAAACCATGTAACAAGAAAGCAAAGATTAAACTCAAGTGTTTATATTAGGATGAAGTACCTCTGGGTGGAGTAAGTTCAATCATGTTAATTTCACAGAAACCGACAGGAAAAATAGAAGGAGAGGTTGCATGGTAACAGAACCAGTCAGATCCGTCTGCTGCTTCTGAGCCATCGATCCCAATCATCAGGAATCCATCAGCTAGCACCTTTTAAATTAAGAGAATTCTAAGTACTTGAAATTAGATACTATTATTACAAAAATAATACTTTGACATTCTAAAAGAAAGGAAAATCTATTATATAAAGGACTCTTCAAAGTGAAACATGCTTCTCTATTGAGTTAAGTAACAGAAGTTTTAATGAAAAAAATCTATGTAAATTCTAGTGTGTTCCAGAAATAAAAGCAGGATTACCTAGAACTGACCTCAGAGGTGTGGGAAAAGCAGTGCCTTTGACCATGGCTATAGCTGCCTGCTGTCGCAGCATCATGAAACTGGGGCTGAGTGCTCTTACAATTTACCTATCTAGTTTTAGCTAGGCTCCAGATCCTACTTGGTAACACTTTTACTTCTTTCTTTCTATCACACAGAGTTTTTACAAACCGTCTCCACTTTCTTCAACCTCCAACTTCATCTCTTTTATGCTACAGATAACCATACTCCTCTATGGCAGATGCTAAGGCTGGTCCACGTTAAGGGTCCTCTTGTTCGTTTCTTCACGCCTCAAAGACTGTTGTAACAAGTAACCCACTCCCCCTTTTTGAGACAAGGTCTCGCTCTGTCATTCAGGCTGGAGTGCAATGGTGCGAACATGGCCCACTGCAGCCTTGACCTCCCCGGCTCAAGTAGCTTCTGTCTCTGCCTCCTGAGTAGCTAGGACTACAGGTGCACACCATCACACTTGGCTAATTTTTTAATTTTTATTTTGTAGAGATGTGGTCTCACCATGTTGCTCAGGCTGGTCTCAAACTCCTGGGCTCAAGTGATCCTTCTGCTTTGGCCTCCCAAAGTGTTGGGATTACAGGCACGAGCCACCACTCCCGGCTGTCCCCACTCTGCCCTTTTTTTTTTTTTTGAGACGGAGTTTCCCTTGTCACCTAGGCTGAAGTGCAATGGGTCGATCTTGGCTCACTGCAACCTCTGCCTCCCGGGTTCAAGTGATTCTCCTGCCTCAGCCTCCCAAGTAGCTGGGATTACAGGCATGTGCTAGCATGCCCAGCTGATTTTTGTATTCTTAGTAGAGATGGGGTTTCATCACGTTGGCCGGGTTGGTCTTGAACTCCTGACCTCAGGTGACCCACCCACCATGGCCAGGCTGCCCCTGCTTGTTAAAACTAAGACAAACTTCCCCATCTTGTCCTATTACCATTGGAATTTTGCTTTCAAAAGACCATCTTTTATATTCTAATGTTCCCAATTTCCATTATATTAAAAATACTTTGGCCGGGCGCGGTAGCTCATGCCTGTAATTCTAGCACTTGGGAGGCCAAGGTAGGCAGATCACCTGAGGTCAGGAGTTCGAGACCAGACTGGCCAACATGGTGAAACCCTGTCTCTACTAAAATACAAAATTAGCCAGGCATGGTGGCAGGCGCCTGTAATCCCAGCTACTTGGGAGGCTGAGGCAGGGAGAATTACTTGAACCTGGGAGGTGGAGGTTACAGTGAGCCGAGATCATGCCACTGCACTCCAGCCTGGACTTGACAGAGCGAGACTGTCTCAAAGGGGGAAAAACAATTTTTTTTTACTTTAAAATAGGTTCAAAGTTATAGAATAGAATAAACTCTATTCACCCAAAGACTCAATTCAAGTTACATATATGCAACTCCTTGCAGTTAATTTTTGTCTTTATCTATTATTATATACACTTTTTTTTTTTTTTTTTGAGATGGCGTCTCACTTTGTTGTCCAGGCTGGAGTGCAGTGGTGCAATCTCAGCCCACTGCAACCTCCCCCTACTGGGTTCAAGTAATTCTCCTGTCTCAGCCTCCCAAGTAGCTGAGATTACAGGTGCTCACCACCACACCCGACTAATTTTTGTATTTTTAGTACAGATGGGGTTTTGCCATGTTGGCTGGGTTGAATTCCTGGCCTCAAGTGATCCTCCTGCCTCTGCCTCCCAAATATTCCTGTGTATTTTTTATTTGTTGAATTTTGTTTTGGCTATCTTTTTCCTACAGTATTTTGCCTTTAAACTGCTAAATTCATGAATAAACTCCTAATTTGCCCAACCCAGTGGCCTTTTCCCCCAGCACTACCCTCCTCAAATTTCAGCCTCATTGAGTATCTGCTACTTGCTCACTACTATTTTTTTTTTTTTTTTTGAGACAAGGTTGCCCAGGCTGAGGTGCAGTGGTACAATCATGGCTCACTGCAGCCAACTTCCGTGAGCTCAGGGGATCCTCCCACTTTAGCCTCCTGGGTAGCTGGGTCTATAGGTGTGCCACCACACCCAGCTAATTTTTGTAGAGACAGGGTTTTGCCCTATTGTTTAGGCTGGTAGCGAACTCCTGGGGGCCAAGGTGGGCTCAAGCGATCTGCCCGCCTCGGCCTCCTAAAGTACTAGAATTACAGGTGTGAGCTACCACACCCAACCTACTCTTAACTTTCTGAAACATTCTCTCCTAGTCTCTTATGACATTCTGGTCTACCAATCAATCTTCTCATCTCTCTGATCATTCCTTCTGCATTCCTTTTGGTACTTGCTCTCTCACCTCCAACCTTCACATTTCTGATTTTAGCTTTTTTCTGTCTGTTTTGATGACCTCATCCACCCCAGTGCTATAATGATCAACTTTTACACCAGTGATTCCTAAAGTTTTATCATGAGTTTGCCTCTCTTCCAGGGTCTCGGTCCAGCATTTTACCTGCATGCTGAACATATTCTCTGAGTTAGTACAGGGTGTCAAATCAACAACTCCTCTTACTCCTTTAGAGGTAATCAATCACTGTGTTCCACAACTCCACCTCAACTTGCCATTAATCTCTGTCTTGACTTTGCTATCTTGTTTGATATAATTGCTTTCAGCCATCCTCTATGGATGCTGCCCCTCTTAGACGTAAAAATTTCCTTCAGTCCAGTCTCTGTTCAGGCCAGAACCTTTACACCAAGTTATCCTGTCTACTAAAGAACTCTCAGATGACTTGACCAAGTGTTTAAAGCCTGTAATACTGGTTCCACACTATCTTTTGGTCTCTTCCCCCAAGTTCCTTTCTCTGGTTATTTCTTTTTTTTTTTTTTTTTTGAGATGGAGTCTCGCTTTGTCACCCAGGCTGGAGTGCAGTGGCCGGATCTCAGCTCACTGCAAGCTCCGCCTCCCGGGTTCCCGCCATTTTCCTGCCTCAGCCTCCGGAGTAGCTGGGACTACAGGCGCCCGCCACCTCCCCGGCTAGATTTTGTATTTTTTTAGTAGAGACGGGGTTTCACCGTGTTAGCCAGGATGGTCTCGATCTCCGGACCTCGTGATCCGCCCGTCTCGGCCTCCCAAAGTGCTGGGATTACAGGCTTGAGCCACCGCACCCGGCTTCTCTGGTTATTTCTATATGGTAAACATGTACACTGAATTTACTACTCTCAAGTTTGACAGCTTTGCCTAAGACCTCTGGACAGAACTACCCCACTTTCATGGGATTCCTTTCTTCATTCTTCTAAATACAGGTGACTGGACTAAGGACTTGTATGTATCACATATGGAACCAAACTAAAGGCTTAGCTCAGCTACTCAGACTCTTTCTCAGTAATTAGAATTAACAGACACAGAGACTGCTGTCACATGGGTGGCAGCTGGAACTGAAAGGATCCTCCCACCTCAGCCTCCCAAAGTGCTGGAATTGCAGGCATGAGCCACCAAGCTTGGCCTTGACTGTGATTCTGGTCATGTAGACATGGAGTAGATCGTGGGAATCTATGTGACTTTTGTTGTTGTTGTTATTTGAGATGGAGTCTCACTCTATGCCTAGGCCGAAGTGCAGTGGCTGGATCTCAGCTCACTGCAACCTCCACCTCCCGGGTTCAAGCGATTCTCTTGCCTCAGCCTTTCGAGTAGCTGGGATTACAAGCACACACCACCACACCTGGCTAATTTTTGTATGGAGATGGGGTTTCATCATGTTTGCCAGGCTGGTCTTGAACTCCTGACCTCAAGTGATCCACCCGCCTTGGCCTCCCAAAGTGCTGGGATTACAGGTGTAAGGCATCGCACCAAGCCTTTATTTTTTTCTTTTTTTTTTGAGACAGAGTTTTGCTCTTGTTGCCCAGGCTGGAGTGCAATGGCACGATCTCAGCTCACTGCAACCTCTGTGTCCCAGGTTCAAGCAATTCTCCTGCCTCAGCCTCCCAAGTTACTGGGATTACAGGCGCCCGCCCCCAGGCCCGGCTAATTTTTTTGTATTTTTAGTTTCATCATGTTGGCCAAGCTGGTCTTGAACTCCTGACCTTGTGACCCACCCTTCTAAAGTGCTGGAATTACAGGTGCGAGCCACTCGGCCTGGCCTCTTTTTTTTTTCTTTTTAACATGATAAAGGTGTTTCAGGAATCAGTGTTTTAATTTTTTTTTTTTTTGAGACAGTCTTGCTCTGTTGCCTAGGATGGAGTACAGTGGTGCAATCTCAGCTCACTGCAACCTCCCCTTCCTGGGTTCAAGCAATTCTTCTGCCTCAGCTTCCTGAGTAGTTGGAACTACAGGCGCCTGCCACCATGCCCAGCTAATTTTTGTGTTTTTAGTAGAGATGAGGTCTCACCATATTGGCCAGGCTGGTCTCGAACTCCTGACCTTGTGATCTGCCTGCCTTGGCCTGTTTTAAATTTTATTGGGTCATTCTAATCACTAGTCAGGAAAAGGGGAAGAACAGGGTTTGGAGCCAGTCTTATCCAGCTGTTTGACCATGTGCCATGGCAGTCATCATAATTGTTTTTGTTTTTCTTTTTTTGAGATGGAGTCTTGCTCTGTTGCCCAGGCTGGAGTGCAGTGGTGCCATCTCGGCTCACTGCAACCCCCACCTCCTGGGTTCAAGTGATTCTCCTGCCTCAGCCTCCTGAGTAGCTGGGACTACAGGCGCGTGCCACCACGCTTGGCGAATTTTTTGTATTTTTAGTAGAGACGGGGTTTCACCGTGTTAGCCAGGATGGTCTTGATATCCTGACCTTGTGATCTGCTCGCCTCAGCCTCCCAAAGTGCTGGGATTACAGGTGTGGGCTACCATGCCCAGGCCATCATAATTGTTTTTCTTTTAGCTCAAGGTTTTCAACTGTTGAAATGTAAATCATGACTTAAGTTACACCTTTATGTAAGCAGATTTTCCTTAGGTGGTTCTAGACCATGGCTGTACATGATATTCACCTGGGGCCTTAAAAAAATGCCAATGTTAGCCAGGCAGGTGGCCCTTGCCTGTAATCCCAGCTACTCAGCAGGCTGAGGCAGGAGAACTGCTTGAGCTCCGGAGTTCGAGACTATCCTGGGCAATACAGTGAGACCCCATTGCTAAGAAAACAACAACAACAACAAACTGGCTGGGTGTGGTGGCTTGTGCCTGTAGTGCCAGCTGTTCAGGAAGCTGACGTGGGAGAACTGCTTGAGCTCAAGGCTGTGGTGAGCTATGATCACGCCACTGCACTACAGCCTGGGTGACAGGGCGAGACGCCATCTCAAAAAAAAAAAAAAAAAAAAAAGAAAGGTCAGGCGTGGTGGCTCATGCCTGTAATCCCAGCACTGTGGGAGGCCGAGGCAGGTGGGTCACTTGAGTCCAGGAATTCGAGACCAGCCCGGGCAATAGGGTGAAATCCCATCTCTACAAAATATATAAAAATTAGCCAGCACCTGTAGTCCCAGCTACTCAGTGGGCTGAGGCAGGAGGATCACTTGAGCCTGGGAGGCAGAGGTTGCAGTGAGCTGAGATCATGCCACTGCACTCCAGCCTGGGTGACAGAGTGAGACCATGTCTTAAAAAGAAAAAAAAAAAAATGCTGGGTGCTGTGGCTCATGTCTATAATCCTAGAACTTTAGGAGGACTGCCTGAGCCCAGGAGTCTGAGACCAGCCTCCTGGGCAACCTACGGAGACTCTGTACCTACAAAAATAAAAATAAGAAAAGTAGCCAGGCATGAAAGGACACACCAGTGATCCCAGCCATTCTGAAGGCTGAGGTGGGAAGGTCACTTGAGCCTGTGATCACACTACTGCACTCCTGCCTAGGCGACAGAGAGAGATTGTGTCTCAAAAAAATGAACAAACAAACAAAACCCAAGAATCTCTCTTCTAGGTCTTTTTGTACGAGCAGTTTCAGATGAGGGGGAAAAGAGAAAAGAAGCAAAACTACTACCAAAAGGAAGAAAAGGCCTAAAAAGGAAACACAGGAAACTGAAGATAAACTTGGCCTTGTTACAATTCTAAATTGGACTAGTCTTGACTAGAAGTAACTTAAATAAATATTTTTCCTCTTAATTAGGATATACTTCCACAAATAAATGTAGCAGACTCAAAATGACAATCTTGACAATAAACTATATAAAAAAGATCAGGAATTCAAATTTATTTTGAAATTCCTAGCAACCTTCTCTCCAGTGAAGATACACACACATACACATTTTATGTCAAAATGAGTATGCTTGGGGACTCCTTCTATTAGCTTACTTACACCCAAATCCTATAATTGCATTTCTATATTTTAAAACCTATTATCTTACCTTTCTAATGGTTGCGACACATATTGTAGAAAGATTTAATGGGTCTATAGCTTCCAACTTCATTCCTTCCTTGAACCATTCCCCACTCTGGTCTACTTCTTTTACCTAAAGAATTATATGAAAGCACATCTACTGTTACAAATGTTGTTATTTTAATAATTAAAATATTACCAATGTGAAAAGATTTACCAGGTGCCTTCTCCTACCTACCTAGTATTATAACTCAAACTTCCATCAAAGTTTAGAGAGAATTCAGACAAACAGAATTTAAGAATAATTATAATAAAGAGTTGTGACACCTATGAATTTACAAGGTCTTAATTCTTTTAAGTGAACACATGTAACTGTGATTTCCGTAATTTTAGGAAAAAACCCACAACCCTCTTTCAAACCTAATTTACAAATGAGGGTTCTTATAAAAACTTCTTACCTTAGCAAATAAATGTGGTGGTGTATCAAAATGTCCATCCTGTTTCTTTGTAATATCTACAAGGAAAAGTTACACACTAATCTGTCAGCATTTGTGAGAAGACCAAAAACCAAGTTCTTTGAAGGCTTCAAACTCACAAAGTATGTCATACTGTAAAACATGGCAAAAAGACATGCCTTCTACATTTGGGGTGAATAGTCTTTAATAGTCTTTTCTCTCTTCAGGGTACATGTGCATATATGCTTTTAAATATATTCGGCCAATTTTAATGCTCATAATTTTAATGTAATTCCCTAGTTAAAAAATTACAACTTTAGAAGCATGTTTTCATGTGCTTAGTATTAAGTCTAACCACATTTAATCTTGCTATTTTGATTAAAATTAAACGGAAAGGGAAAGGGATATTTAGATCTTTCAAATGGGCTGAATAATAAAAGAAAGAAACAATTGTAGTTGTGACCAAAAGTTCATTCTTTTGGAGAACAAGTGGAAGGAATATAAAAAAATTTATTAGGACACTAATATGGTGTGAACCTTCACTAATTAAGGTAGAATAAGCAGCCCAAACAACTAGAATGTTATTTTTGATCAATGCAATTCTGCAGAGAAAAATAACCAACTAGTATAATTCAGCCTCAATGATGCTTTTGATAGGAGTTCTTGTGACAGGTGCTTACCAGATCTTTTGAATCGATGACCTATGCTTCGAGACCAACCGATATGATGTATTAATGGGCTGTGCATATGGCACCAGAAGTCATCTGTTCTATCTTCGCTTTCTTCATACACTAGTCTTAATCTTCCTCCAATTATACTTTCCACCACTGCTACTCGTGTTCGACACAAATGCCTCTTGTCAACCACTTCTACTCTCATGCAAGGTTTGAAAGGATACTGCATACTCTCTGAAACCTTAAAAGCATACAAAAAAAACTGCTCGAAATTCATGACAAAGGTCTACAAGAAATTTTCGTATTATACTGTAAAAAATACTGAATGCACTTGAAATGTAACACACCTCATCTGATTCACAAAATTAAACCAATTCCTTAAAAATGTTCTTTGTTACCCTTGTTTTTTAGAGCTCTTCAGTCTTTTTTTTTTTTTTTATTTTTGAGACGGAGTCTCGCTCTGTCGCCCAGGGTGGAGTGCAGTGGCCAGATCTCGGCTCACTGCAAGCTCCACCTCCTGGGTTTATGCCATTCTCCTGCCTCAGCCTCCCGAGTAGCTGGAACTACAGGTGCCCGCCACCTCGCCCGGCTAGTTTTTTTTTTTTTGTATTTTTTAGTAGAGACAGGGTTTCACTGTGTTAGCTAGGATGGTCTTGATCTCCTGACCTCGTGATCCACCCGTCTCGGCCTCCCAAAGTGCTGGGATTACAGGCTTGAGCCACCGCGCCCGGCCTCTTCAGTCTTTGTAAGATCCTGTTTTTACCTTTTGTGAGAAATCAGGAGGAAGTGTTTTGGCACCAGTAAGTCGTTTCACTAGAAAAGCTTTCCAGTTTGTATATTTATGCTGAATAGCTAAAACAGAAGAAATAACCAGTCATACTTTGGCAAAAAAGAACTGCTTCATAAATTATTTGTTAAAAAAGTAACAAATTTCCTTGCAAAGTCAGACTATTAACATTCTGAAAGGTAACAAATATAGAGAAAGCAAATATATGCCTTGCCAGCAAAAAGCTGCTTGACACCAAAAAATTACTTTAATTTTTCTTTTTTTTTTTTTT
>NW_016815820.1:46751-49248 GCF_001698545.2 Rhinopithecus bieti | reverse complement strand
TTGTATATTTATGCTGAGTAGCTAAAACAGAAGAATAACCAGTCATACTTTGGCAAAAAAGAACTGCTTCATAAATTATTTGTTAAAAAAGTAACAAATTTCCTTGCAAAGTCAGACTATTAACATTCTGAAAGGTAACAAATATAGAGAAAGCAAATATATGCCTTGCCAGCAAAAGCTGCTTGACACCAAAAAATTACTTTAATTTTCTTTTTTTTTTTTTGAGATGGAGTCTCGCTCTGTCGCCCAAGCTGGCGTGCAGTGGCGCGATCTTGGCTCACTGCAATCTCCATCTCCCCAGTTCAAGGATTCTTCTGCCTCAGCCTCCTGAGTACAGGCACACACCACCATGCCCAGCTAATTTTTATATTTTTAGTCGAGATGGGGTTTCGCCATGTTGGTCAGGCTGGTCTCAAACTCCTGACCTCAAGTGATCCGACTGCCTCGGCCTCCCAAAGTGCTGGGATTACAGGCAGGTGTGAGCGACCATACCCGGCCTTTAATTTCCATATTACTTTAACATTACTACGTGTAAAATAGCATTAAAGTACACATATGAAAAAAGTAAGGTAAGGGTAAATAAGCTACTTACTTCTAGGAGGAACAAGAGGTTTTCCGCTGGCTGCACACCAACCAACTGGATGGATATCAGAACCACATATATTGCACCAGAAGTCCAGACCAGAGTCATTTTCAAATCCTTCATATCTTAAAAGGGCATTGTAACCTGAAACCCAGAAATAAATCACTACATAGTAAGAAAATAAAATTAAATAAAACAATACTGCACCTGACAGCAGTTATCAAACTAGTGTCTATCTGCAACAGAATCACCTGCAGGGTTTGTTAACAGACAGATTGGTGGGTCCCCCTCCAGAGATTCTGATTTCGTAGATCTTGGATAGAACTGAGAATATGCCTTTTTAAGAAGTCCTCAGGTGATGTTGTTGCTGCTGGTCTATGGACCAAACATTTGAGAATCATTTGTTCAGTGCAAACAGTTCAACTGTTCTCAGAGCATGGCCTCCTTACATGTATTTCAATTGTACCCATAATTTCTTTTTCTTTTCTTTTTTGAGATGGAGTCTTGCTCTGTTGCCTAGGCTGGAGTGCAGTGGCGCAATATTGCCTTACTACAACCTTGGCTTCCTGGGTTCAAGCGATTCTCCTACCTCAGCCTCCTGAGTAGCTGGGATTACAGTCACATATATTATGTGTGTGTGTATATATATAACTATACATATGACATATATTTATGTATAAGCATATAATATAAACATATAAAATACATATTATATATTTATTTGTATTATATATAATTATATATATACGGTTTATGAAGACAGGGTTTTGCTCTGTCGCCCAGGCTGGAGTGCAGTGGTGTGATCTTGGCTCACTGCAACCTCTGCCTCCCGGGTTCAAGTGATTCACCTGCTTCAGCCTCCCAAGTAGCTGGGATTACAGGCTGTGTGCCACCACGCCCAGCTAATTTTTGTATTTTGTAGAGATGGGGTTTCACCATGTTGGCCAGGCTAGTCTCGAACTCCCGACCTCAGGTGATCTGGCCGCCTTGGCTTCCCAAAGTGCTGGGATTACAGGCTTGAGCCACCACGCCTGGCCTTGAAGTATATTTCAAAGAAACTGCTTTATCCAGCTGCTCAGGTGGCCAATTACTCCTGGATAATTTGAATGTAGCTACTTTAAGAATCTAAATTTTTCTGTCATATGTATTTAGAAATAAGATTTGAATATGCCATGTAAAAAGTTCAATAAACACAAAGAAAATTACGTAAAATGAGTTAAAAACTGTATGTCCTAGGCAAATAGGAAGCCTTATTCTTGGAAAGTACAAAAAATATGTAATATATCCTATTTATAATTTTATAAACTTTATGTTGACAAAAGATTATGATTTAATTTAAGGTCTTTAATGAAACAGAAAACGCCTATATATGTATTTCAGGCTAGGAGACAAGTTTACTAAGCATTTTCATGTCTGTGAAAAATTTATAGCATGAAATGTTCAGTTTTAAAATTCAGTAATTTCTTAGAACAATTTATGAGTTTGCTAATTATTGCTGAACTCTAGCTTCTGGTTAACATTAGACTCACTTCTACAATGGCATTAAAGTGGCTTAAAGAAGATATGTGATGCAGTTAGATAAAAGAGAAATGTAAAATCGGAGATGGAAGGCAGAAGTAATTTTTGGATAGTAAATGCACTGATTTTAAGAGCTATTTAAATATAACTAACTTAAACACCCAGGGCAAAAATAATACGCTGTTATTTTAAATTACAGTGTAGAGTTAATACAAGCATTTAGCGAATGCTCACAAAGCTGGGAAAATGTTTCAAGAAAAAGATGGGGGCCGGGCGCGGTGGCTCAAGCCTGTAATCTCAGCACTTTGGGAGCCCGAGACGGGCGGATCACGAGGTCCGGAGATTGAGACCATCCTGGCTAACACGGTGAAACCCCGTCTCTACTAAAAATACAAA
>NW_016815820.1:9618-44774 GCF_001698545.2 Rhinopithecus bieti | reverse complement strand
AAAAAAAAAAAAAAAAAAAAAAAAAAAAAAGAAAAGATGGGGAATTGACTTGGGTAGTAGTACAGTTAAGTACAGAGTTGGGAGACTCTTGCAGGAGTAACCCAAGGCACAGAGGTGACAAAAACATGCTGTATAAAGGAGAGAGGGAGATTGGCCTCATCACAACAGATCATTTATGCTGGAGAACTACAATACATCTGGCATGTGGTATATGGAGCAACTCATCAATAGCCATGAATGCCATAAACGCTGGCCATCTTGATCCTTTAAGTACAAAGAGGCCATAAAAGATGCTTGAACATAAAATAAATTTAAAATAATTTTAGGTAAATTAAGTCAATTAGCAGTACACAGTCGAGCAGTCTGCAGTAGTACTCACTGAGTACCTTGTCATATTAACGCCTGGTAGTAGTCAACATTTGGCAGATGTGAACATGCTGGAAAAAATACAAGCCTTATACTTCTAGATATCATCCTTTGTCCACATTGCCTACCACAGTAGATTCCTAACATGTTTATTTCATGAGCAGTAAAGGGCTTGGTATGGTGGAGGCAGTGGGAATAAAGAGAAAGGAAGAACTCAAGATACATAAAATTATCAATACTTGTATAAATTTGGTATTAAGGTTCTTATCACTTTTTTTTTTTTTAAATGGAGAATGGGTCTCACTATATTGCCCAGGTGGGTCTTGAACTCCTAGGCTCAAGTTATCCTCCTGCCTCTGTCTCCCTAAGGGCTGGGATTATAGGCGTGAGCCACTGTGGCCAGCTCTTATCAATTTTTTAGTACCTCAACTTCTATTACTTTTCAAAGTGACATATACATTATGGCCTATATATCTGGTCTATTGCTGGATTATTTTTATGACTGTGATCTAAGAATGACTTTTACATTTTTAATGGTTGAAGAGAAAAAAAAGGATATTTCATGATACATAACGATTATATGAAATTCAAATTTCCTGTAAATAAAATTCTACTGGAACGCAATCATGTCCATTTTTTTACGTATTGCTAAGGGTGCTTTCATGCTATAATGATAGAGACAAATAGCTGTGACAAGAGATCATATGGCCTGCAAAGTTGAAAATATTTGTTTGGCTTTTCACGGAAAACAATTTGCCAATCTCTGCCCTCTATCGTGACATATTTTTTATTTGGCAATACTTGCAAAATTTATAAACATGCTTTTTTACAAAAGGTTACAAGGATCACTGCATTTTCTTCTAAATTATTATTCATGCTTTTCACCTGCTAATTTTACAATTCCAGCAATCCAGAAGACTTTGGTAGGTAGGCTGCAGTCTGTATTGGGAACTTCTACTCTCACATTTTCTGAGATATCACCCCAGCAGGTCCCCATAGGTGCCTGTCATATAAAAATCATTAAATTATTGTCTTATTAACATAAAGGCTAAAACATATCAATGAAAATTACGCATTATCATCAATAATAGGAATATTAAACTAAAAATGCCATTTTAATTCCATTTGTTTCATAGAATTCTATCTGGAAAAAGTCAGTTTCAGTGACAAACAAGATGAAGAGAGAATTCACATATGTTAGACTAGATTCATGCTGACTTCAAAATCTGATACTGTCCTAATATAAGATTTAAGCAGCAATTTTTCTAAGAGTGGAATTACAAACTCAATAGCAGATTTAATAGGATTAAACTGATTTAAGAAATTTATTATTTTTAATATGTACTGAATGAATACACTTTACCCTAATTTCTAATTTTAAAAGATCTGGCCAAAGAGCAGAAAGAAAAACAATTCCAATCAGCAATGTGGTTTCCAACAACATGAATAAGAGAAACAAAAATTTTCAATTTAAGTTAAATTCACAGAATATAAATCGAGTCCACAAAGATGGACATGAGGGAAAAGCATTGGATAAAGTTATTAAGAAGGTGGAGTTGAAGAGTTTTGGAGACGAGTACCATGGTAAACTATTTAAATTATTTCAAAATTTCTCATGTAGAAATTACTATAAAGAGAAAACTTCCAGTGTTAGAACTGGTAATCACTAGCCTCCCACAGCAAATGGTTAAGATGGGGACTCGGGAAATCAATTAAATGAGCATCATGAAGGGATTTTCCAAAATCTAACAGATGTTCCCAAAGTACAGTTTCCATTGTATTTTAATCTTTAAAATTCAAGGTAATTCACAATTACTTGGAACTTATGCAATGGTAAATTAAATCAAATAAGCACATTTAAGAATATAAATGCTGATAATACTACAGTTTGTGTTGCTCTGGATAATCAGCTCCTGATTACATTTAGAACCTTGATCATAAAGAAAAGGATTATGTGAGGTTATAAAAGACTTGATAGTATGAACAAATCAGGAAAAACCAAAATAGCCTCAAAGCTCAAAGATGAGCAAAGATATCCAGGAGTTACATGAACTAGCCAATTTGAACATTAGGCAAATGTCCTCCATGCAAGGCCCCTCCTACTTTGGTGGATGCTCACCCAACAGGAGGATTAGCCTAAAACAACATTCAACCCCTACCCTCTCAGTAGTTTCTGGAATTTCTGAAGGAGAGGAAGAGAATGTCAAATACCGAAGTTGGATCAGTCTAGAAACCAAAGAGAATCAATTAATGGCTAATGGTTTAAATAGTAAGCAATGAGTATACCTCAGTAACTGGCAGACATGGACTAGGCTCAACTATTTGCGGTTCTGGACGGGTACATATAATTATCTCCTCGACTTGTGCAAAAAATAATATATTCATTGTGACTACCTCTTCTTTTTTAAACTGAAAGACTGGACTCTTCAGGTTCTGCTATCTTTCCCCTATATCATTCTAGACTGTAGGGCCATCCCTATTGCCAGCAGATATGATCAAAAAAGGAGAAACTAGAAGGAAGACAGGTAACATAAAATAAGCTAACATATATTAACACAAAGATCATGTCTTCATTTTTGTGAGGATGTACTAATTAGAGCAGAGATGCAGTTAAATGAATGCAGTGCAGCATCCATCCCTCTTTGTCTGGTTACCAAATTTGTGAATTGGGTTTATTTTTCACTGAGAAGAAAGAGGCGTGCTTATGCTAATGAGCTGGGGGTCACTGGTGAGTTTGGCATACAATATTCCCTTTTGAGCTAAATGTGACAATCTGTCATATTGACTTTTATTTTTTTAAAGCCTTAACATTTGTTGGGAGAAAACTTTTAATACTATTTTATTAAAGAAAACAAAAGGTCAATATGCTTGCTTAAAAAATTATGTTCATTTTGGTGGAGGATACTGTGCTTTGGTCCCTACAGTCTGGATTGGTATAGGAGAAAGTAGCAGAAAGTGACATTTGTTCTTGCCTGTAAGGTTGTGGTTCTGCTAGGCCCTCTTAAACCAATCCAAATGGTTCATTCTAAGAAAAAAAATGAAGAAACAAAAACATCAACAAGAAAGAGCACCACGGTCATAGCATAGTATGTGCTCAATGTGTTGAAATAATACGGTAATTTCATAGATATGTCTGCCCTTTAGTTTAAAATGAATATTCTTAAGTGTGGAAGACTAAATGACCCAGGGCTTGACAGCCATCTTCGTCCAAGTCATCTGTCTTCGCTTGCTGGCAGGAGGGATACCTCTGAAAGTCTGGATTGGCATAGCATGAACTAGCAGAACCATAATTTACAGGTAACAACAAATTTACCTTCCAGACTCAGGACGCGAGGTCCACCTCAGGCTCCTCCCAAACAAGGAAGATCTGCTCCACCACTTCCTGCTCCAGGGCCACTCGTGAGGGCTATCTGGGAGCGACTCTCCTTCCCTGCAAGGTAAGCTGTCATCAGGTCCTGCAGGACATGGCCAAATCCAAATGCTGAGGGGTCCCCAACACAAATGTATGACAACCTCCACATGACTGTAAGAAAATAACTGGGTGGGAAGTCTTATTTGCTGGACTTCAAGATCATTCCCAGATGGTCCAACCGCTCAGCTGGCTAGTATTCAGACTCTCAGGGGGCTGATGCACTGCACACACGATGATTTATGGCAGACATAGAGATTTCCCTCTGCAGAGCTGCCAACCAAAGATAACCATACAATCTTTAATATTAATCTGTAAGTGGGCAGAGACAAGACCTGAGGTCGCATATAGGTAACCAAGAGGGAATAATTTATCCCAATGAGATGGCAAATGTACAAAAAGCCATCATTAAAATGTCTTCAGACTAACAGGCAAAGTACATCTAGCAGAGAATGATGAAATATTATTTGGCCAAAAAGGGGAGAAAACATTACAGAAATTTAAGTGGAAAGAAACGAGAGTTCCTAAGTACTACTTACTAGAATTTTCTGGTAGAAAATAGAAAAAGAAAAAAAAAACAAAACCAAAACTGTTCCTGTCTTCTCCATAAAGTCCACTCACCCCCCCCGCCCCTTTTTTTTTTGAGACAGAGTCTCACTCCGTCGCCCAGGCTGGGGTGAAATGGCGCAATCTTGGCTCACTGCAACCTCTGCCTCCTGGGTTCAAGCCATTCTCTTGCCTCAGCCTCCCGAGTAGCTGGGATTACAGGTGGGGTGCCAGCAAGCCTGGCTAATTTTTGTATTTTTAGTTTTGTCATGTTGGCCAGGCTGGTCTCTTAACTGGTGACCGCAGATGATCTGCCTGCCTCAGCCTCCCAAAGAGCTGGGATTACAGGTATGAGCCACTGTGCCTGTCCTCCAGTCACCTTTTGATACCAGAATCTACCTTTTGGGGTGGTGGTAGCAGGCAGATGGGGAGTCCAAGGAGAAGACAAAAAGGAAAATGGGATGCCTGGGGTGGAAGTAAGATTAAGGCTGAAATAATGTTATGCATATGTGAAACGACAGGAAACACTGGTTACTAATTTGAAAGGCGGCCAGGTGTGGTGGCTCAGGCCTGTAATCTCAGCACTTTGGGAGGCCGAGGCAGGTGGATAACCTGAGGTTAGAAGTTCAAGAGCAGCCTGGCCAATATGGAGAAACCCTGTCTCTATTAAAAATCCAAAAATTAGCTGGGCATGGTGGCACATGCCTGTAGTTCTAGTTACTTGGGAGGCTGAGGCAGGAGAATCACTTGAACCCAGGAGGCGGAGGCTGCAGTGAGTCAAGATCGTGCTACTGCCCTCCAGCCTGGGCAACAGAGCAAGAATCCATCTCAAAACAACAACAACAACAACAACAACAACAACAACAAAATGCATTAAAACAGTCCATAATTTTTTTGAAAAAACCATATTAAACCAGTATCACTAAAGAATTGGCACAGTGTGGTGGCTCATGCCAAGCACTTTGGGAGGCCAAGGTGGGCAGATCACTTGAGGCCAGGAGTTCAAGACCAGCCTGACTAACAAGGCAAAACCCTGTCTCTACCCAAAATACAAAAATTAGCTGAGTGTGGTGGCACGCACCTGTAGTCCCAGCTAGTCAGGAGGCTGAAGCATGAGAATCGCTTGAACCCAGGGGGTGGAGTCTGCAGTGAGCCAAGATGGCGCCATTGCACTCCTGCTAATATTGCACTATCATTGCAATGATAGAGCAATATTACATCTCAGAAAAAAAAAAGAAAAAAAAATTTTTAAGTTAGGCTTTCTTTAAAACATACGGAAAGACAGGGCCAGGTGTGATAGCTCATGCCTGTAATTCCAGTACTTTGGGAGGCCAAGGTGGGAGGATTGCTTGTACCCAGTAGTTCGCAACTAGCCTGGGCAACATGGTGAAATCCTGTCTTTACCAAAAATAGAAAAAAATTAATACAAAAAATTAGCTGGGCATGGTGGTGTGTGCCTGTAGTCCCAGCTACTTGGGAGGCTGAGGTGGGAGAGTCACGTAAGCCCAAGAAGTCGAGGTTGCAGTGAACTGTAATCGTGCTATTGCACTCTAGCCTGGACGAAGGAATGTGACTGCTTAAAAAAAAAAAAAAAGACAAGACAGGTAATGTTTATTATGTTAGAGTCCACTGCTTTCCTGCAGAGAATTTATTTCATGGCAATACTCAGACTAGCTAACTGAGATGGAGCACTAACAAGTACCAGAAACTAATTTAAAGTTTTATTTCCATTAGAAGGAAAATCCTGCAATCTAGGATGCTACATTGAAGATTTTAACTTTAGTTAAAATGGAGATGAAGTAATATGATTTTTTTCGAACCTTTAATAGAGTCCTGCGTGTGGGGTCACGACTAGGGAAAAAAAAATGAGTTCACTTGAAAAAGATTTTACTAACAAGCACATACCTGAGAAATAGATAATGAGTTTTATTCTAAACTACTGCTACTGTACATACACAAAAGGGCTTTTCTTTTTCTTTCCTTAAAACCTGAAAGTATACATGATACACACCGCAAAAAAATATGGTAACTTTATCCCTTCAAAAAAGCTGACATACATATAGGTCAGGCACAAGAAAGAGGATTAGAATATGTCACGTAAGTAACAAGAAGGTATCTGTGGAGGCAGAATGAAAAAGTATGTGGCCGGGCACAGTGGCTCATACCTGCAATCCCAGCACTTTGGGAGGCCGAGGAGGGCAGATCACGAGGTCAGGAGTTCGAGACCACCCTGACCAACATGGTGAAACCTCTTCTCTATTAAAAATACAAAAATTAGCCAAGTGTGGTGGCACGGGCCTGTAATCCCAGCTACTTAGGAGGCTGAGGCAGGAGAATCGATTGAACCCGGGAAGCAGAGCTTTCAGTGAGCTGAGATCACACCATTGCACTCCAGCCTGGGTGAAAGAGCGAGACTCCGTCTCAAAAAAAAGAGAAAGTGTGATAAACTCAGCTGAAAAGCTTCTGCATATATGTGTACAAAGGACTTTTTTTTTTTGGTACAAACTACAACTGTATGAGAGAGAAAACGGGATGATTTCAACATTTCTTATCTAGGTAAAGACAGCATCGGTAAGGTATGAGATTATTAGTTTAGGTACCAAACAGAAGAAATCTGAAGTCTGTAAATACATAACTGAAAAAAGACGACTTCATGTTCATTTATACATTTTGGCCCATGCTATAATACCTAGGGGAAAAAAAAGTTTTACTTGATTTCACATGGCAAACAATGGGAAGTAGAAGTGCTTCAGTTTAAAGTCTTTAAGTAATTAAAAAATAATGAAGGGTGCTTTATTTATTTATTTATTTTTGAGACGGAGTTATGCTCTTATTGCCCAGGCTAGAGTGTAGTGGTGCAAGCTCAGTTCACTGCAACCTCCGCCTTCCGGTTTCAAGCAATTCTCCTGCCTCAGCCTCCAAAGTTGCATGGTGGCGCTCGCCACCACGCCCAGCTAATTTTTTTTTCTATTTTTAGTAGAGATGGGGTTTCACCGTGTTGGTCAGGCTGGTCTCCAACTACTGACCTCGTGATCCACCTGCCCCGGCCTCCCAAAGTGCTAGGATTACAGGCGTGAGCCACCGCGCCTGGCCTGAAGGATGCTTTATTTTTATTTATTTTTTGAGACAGTGTCTCATTCTGTCACCTAGGCTGGAGTGCAGTGGTATGATCATGGCTAACTGAAGCCCTGACCTTCTGGGCTCAAGCAATCCCTCCCCTTCAGCCTCCTGAGTAGCTGGGACTACAGGCATGTGCCACCATGCCCAGCTAATTTTTTTGTAGAAATGAGGTCTCACTATGTTACCCATGCTGGTCTCAAACTCCAGGGCTCAACTGATCCTCCTGCCTTGACCTCCCAAAGTGCTGGGATTACAGGTGTGAGCCATTGCTCTTGGCTACAGTGCTTTAAAGCCAATGTTCTGAATATACATACATCAATTGAAGGCTCTGCTGGGTTAGTTAAATTACTAATAGAAAATAATCTGTTAATTTCTTTGATTTATACATTGCACCTAACTGGCATTATTATTTTGGAGATTTTTCCACCATTAGGATAGATATGGATACTGCTCTTAGGGGGTTAAATAAAACGCACATTAAAAAAAAAAAAAGACTTGCATTATGAAAAATGGGTTAAAGCCCAATGCTGAAAATTATAGTCCAGCTGCTCAAAAAAGTAGCAAGAATTCTTCATTTATAAGACATGGACTAGCTGAACCAGATAATTTTAAAGATGCCTTCTAGCTTTGTGACCATATGATTTAGGATTAATTAAAAGTGATATTACCCAATTTAGTGGTTTCCAGCCTCAGGAACTGTCAAGGATGGGGTGTTTAAATGTTAGGAGCCAAGGCTCTGGTAGCAACACCCCATCTCTGCCAGAACAATCAATGCAGTTTCCTCTTATCCTGTGTTCTGAGGTCTAAGATTTTTGTTAGAGAAAAGGGGAATTCTTACCCAAAGTATGGCAAGAAAAAAAAAAAGGGCAATTATGATATTTAAATAAAAGATCTGAAAAACTAACCCCTAGATACAATAAAAGACATATCAGCCAATCATAATATACAGATTTTTTAGTAATATATATACACACATACATCTATATACACATACACACATATGTATATATGCACATATACACACATACATACTTTTGTAGAGACAGGGTCTTGCTATGTTGACCAGGCTGGCCTCAAATTCCTGGCCTCAAGCCATTTTCCTACCTTGGCCTCCCAAAGTGTTGGGATTACAGGTGTAAGCCATTGTGCCCAGCCTAAGCAGATACACTAAACGACAATTGGGACTTGATTTCCATTGCTGATTATAAAAAAAAAATTGTACGATACTGTTGTAATTGAGTGCGTATAAGACACTATAAATAGTTACAGGAATTATCAAAAAGGATATAGTCCAATGATCTACTCTGTAAAAAGTTCATTCTCAGAAGCTGATAGACCATGGAAAGAATCATATTCTTGAAATTCTATGATTTTAGAACTAATCACAACAATATCTAAGTGCTAGAAAATAGAAAGTATTTATCTGGGATTCTTATTCTAGAAGAGGAGGTTGGGTTAAGTTAAAGAAGCCAGGGCTCTGACAGTGCCCCCATCCCAATTCCTGATGCAATCACGACAGCTCCGTTTCTGTGTTACATGTTACTTGCTGGGTGTTCTTTCGTAAACTATGCTTGAAAAATAATCCCCTAGGAGCAGGAAAGGCTCCCAACTTGTACTCAAGTAGAAGAGAAGGCAGGTGTAGAGTCTGGAACAAAGAGGCCTTCCTGTCTAATAAACCAGTTTCAGAGCAAGTGTCAAGTCTTAGAAGACTTTGATGATACAAGGCAGGATCTTGTACTCTTAGCTCCTGACTATAGGTTTTCCAAAGACAAAGCTAGTAACTCTCCTTAGAGACCCAGAAAACTGTCTCGGAGGGGACAACCAGGAGGAGTCAACTCTAAAGGACAAAATCAAGTGCAGCATGAGGTGTGGCCCCCTTAACCAAATGGCTTCAAATGAATATGCCAGTTAAGGTAAGAGAGCAAGCTCTTTGTACAAAAACATACCAAGGAATTACTAAGACACATTTTTCCTGTTTGATAAGGAGAAGGCAATAAACAGAGGTAAATGGAACAGGAAGATACTGGATCCACATAATTAAGAAACAGATGCCTCACTTCTGAGTGAGAAAGCAGAGGCTCCACATTCTTATCATTAATCGTGTGGTGAGGTTAGCTGCTCAATTCCCTATGATACAACATTTCAATCTCAAAAAAGGCAGAGTTGAACAAAGTCAATCAAGTTCATTACTACCACAGAGATTTTTCTCATAAATAACTTTCATATAACAGTATAACAATTCAAAGATTTGGACAGAAAATATGCTTCTGGTGTTGAAATGCTATTCTTTTTAATACCCTGACTACTTACAGAAAATAGTTTTATATGGTTTATAATACAAAAATAGATACAGAGAGAGAGAAAGGCCATTCAGAAGGAGACAACGGACAAATGTTCCAGGAATCTGAGATGAAAGAGTTACTGTAACTGAGAACTTTCTGACCTTCAGAAAAGTAATATACCAAGAGAAGAGAGTTAAAGATTTTCTTTTTAAAGATCTCTCTTTAAAACTGCCAGTGCTGTGTATGGAATATTTCTCACAAATATGACACTATTATCAACATTACAGCAAAATAAATTACCTACTTTACACAGAAATAAGATGCCATTTAAGGCAAGATGTCACTGACTAAGGGCTTCATATTGTATTTTTAAGAATGAGAATTAGCAAATTAATATACTTGACTTTGATCAAACTCCTTTACTGGCCATGAATGAGTGAAAATTCACTCAGATTTCTACAACAGGAACCTAAGCTCAGTTTTGTTCACATGCTGTTATCTAAAAATAAAGCCCTAATTTTTTTTTTCTTTTCCTTTTTTTAGACTGAGTCTCGCTCTATTGCCCAGGCTGGAGTGCAGTGGCGCAATCTTGGCTCACTGCAACCTCTGCCTCCTGGGTTCAAGTGATTCTCGTGCCTCAGCCTCTCGAGTAGCTGGGATTACAGGCGCCCACCATCACCCCTGGCTAATTTTTGTATTTTTAGTAGAAACGGGGTTTCGTCATGTTGGCCAGGCTGGTCTTGAACTGCCGACCTCAGGTGATCCGCCCGCTTCAGCCTCCCAAAGTTCTGGGATTACAGGCGTGAGCCACCGTGCCTGGCCTAAAGCCCTAAATTAACAAAATGTTAAGTGCAAACAAAAGTTCATGTATTTTCTAAATTTTCTTTTCTTCTTAAACATGGATAGCAGCAGAAAGGATCTTTAAGTATTAATTAAAGTTGTAGTCAGGTTAAAAAAGTATTGGAGAGAATTAATCAAATCTAAAGGAATAAATCGAAAGGAAAGAACCTGTCATCAGATATATTTTAAACACAATACTAAATTATTTTAAATGCTCTGTAACAATCCACTTGCTGAAAAGAAAACTTTTTAAAGGGTTTCTCATGATATATATACAGCACATATTTCAGCTCACAATACTATGTTACTAATAGTTCCTTGTTTTTGTGACTTAACATTTGGAGACAAAAGAATTAGAAAAAAGATTCTTCCTCTTCTGAATTATCAGGTCAAACTGCAGATTTAAGTAACATACACAATGAATAACCGGTTAGGTCAAATCGTATGACACTGTCAATATGCGTATTTTTGATACACAATACTAGCAATTTCATTTATTTTTTGTAGAAAAGAAGTCTCACTATGTAGCCCAGGATGGTTTTGAACTCCTGGCCTCAAGTGATCCTCCTGCCTCATTCTTCCAAGTTGCTAGGAATACAGTTGAGCCACTGTGCCCGGACAAAGCTAGCAGTTCAACTTAATATGAACATCTGATGAGGCTGGGTGTGGTGGCTCATACTTGTAATCCCAGCATTTTCGGAGGCAAAGGTGGGAGGACTGCTTGATGCCAGGAGTTTGACACCAGCCTGGGCAACATAGCGAGACCATGTCTTTACCAAAAAATTTAAAAAACAAATATATTATAAAAGAAAATTAGTACTTAGAAGACTAGTACTTCTCCCTGTTTAAAATAACTTCAAACTGCAATTTCTTTACAGGAGATCAACCTGGTTGATATTAAGTGGTGCTCTTTTATATTATCAACTGTACACAAGTAATAAGAAGAAGACATATTTCTTTCTACAGGCATAGAAACCCACCATAAACATGAAGGGAAAGAGTTTTTCTTAGGATCTTCCTACAGGAATAATAACTGATAGATGACTTAGGTGTTATTGTGTACCTTCAGATTTAAACAATGATAAGTACTTCAAAATAAGGTGAGAAATTCTGTACTCACATGTTTAAAACAGGTAACTGGAGCTGCTATAAAGCTATTGCTATTGATGTAGTTACCCCAGCTGAAACCTTCCATGGAGACTGCTAAAATCAAACAAATTTACATATATTACAATTCTCACATCTTTTATTTATAAGAAGGTTATCACGGTTAAAATGTGTGAAAGGACATAAAATTAATTTATCCCATTTAAAGAACATTTTCTTTAAGTAAAGATCAAATAACTTCTCTAAATAGCATGAGCTTTGGCTTATATCATATTTGCAAACAAACAGGAGTTTCTTTTTTTTTTTTTGAGACTCTGTCACCCAGGCTGGAGTGCAGTGGCGCAATCTCGGTTCCCTAGAACTTCTGCTTCCCAGGTTCAAGTGATTCTCCCGTCTCAGCCTCCCAAGTAGCTTGGATTACAGGCATGTGCCACCACACCCAGCTAATTTTTGTATTTTTAGTAGAGATGGGGTTTCACCATATTGGGCAGGCTGGTCTTGAACTCGTGACCTCGTGATCCACCTGCCTTGGCCTCCCAAAGTGCTGGGATTACAGGTATGAGCCACCACGCCTGGCCAGGAGTTTCTTAACTGTTCTATACATGACACATGCTCCTGAGGAAGTGAGGTACAAGCTCTTCAGTTAAGCGGAGCAAAGAGAAGTTGACAGAAGTGTACAGAATGACAAACACTGCTGTGGCTGCTTTTGAGTTTTTATTTCCATTCAGTTCTTGCCATGTACCTCAGTGAGATACCTACCCCATATCACTTTTAATTACCCCACTTTCTATTTACTTCTATTTACTCACTCATTGCCTCTTCTATTTACTCACTTGTTGCCCTTCTCACTATTTACTCTCTTATTGCTCTCCTCATTACTCACTTATTGCCGTTCTATTTACTCACTTATTGCCTCACTTTCTATTTACCTCTATTAAAAATCTTCTGGCTGGGCGCTGTGGCTCACACCTGTATTCCTAGCACTTTGAGAGGCTAAGGTGGGTGGATCATTTGAGGTCTGGAGTTCTAGACCAGCCTGGCCAACATGGTGAAACCCCATCTTCACTAAAAATACAAAAATAAGCCGAGTGTGGATGCGTGCACCTGTAGTCTCAGCTACTAGGGAGGTTGAGACATGAGAACTATTTGAACCCATGAGGCAGAGGTTACAATGAGCCAAGATCATGCCACTGGACTCTAGCCTGGGTGACAGAGCAAGACTCTGTCTCCAAGAAAAAAAAAAACTCTATTAGAAATGGTCCTTTCCTTAATCTCTTCCTCTTACTACTCTTCTTCTCTCAATCCCTTTGAAGCCTGCTGAATGTCCTGTTTCTTTGCCTAATATCTTCACAATTCAGAGAATCAGTACATGAAAAGTAAATAATAAACCAAACAAAAACATTAAGGAGATTGCCAAAAGCACCTGAACTTATGCATGCAACTATAATCTTCTAGAGTAATTTATTGAAATCTAAACAACCATTAGGAAGCTTAGAGCCGTAATGTGCTAACAGGACATAGAAACAGCTTAAACAGAATTCAAAATTACAATTTAATTAATTACAAAATTAATTAAAACTAAACAAATCAATGTCAAATATTTCATCTCGGTCAGATTCACCAATATTACCTGCTTTTGTCTTTGCTTGATTTTGCAAGGTAGCTTGATACTGAGCATATGCGGCTAGCTTAGCAACTAAAGGTTGTTTCTGAAGAACTTTTGCTTTCTTTGTTGGAGGCTTACCCTAAAACAAGAAAAGTTAAGTAAATAGGATTCTTTTTCATCCCCCCACCACCACAATTTAACTGGACTGCATACTACACATTCTGCTTAAGTAAACATTGAGGGTTTAGAAAATTATTAAAGCAGAGGAAACATACAAGAATTTTAACATGAGAATTTTTTTCTGGAGTTCTGCTACAATGTAGTTATCTAATATGGGTAGCAGAGCTGGCATAGACTACAACAGCAATACGCAAATTAATATGTTAATAAAAAATTATACCCCACAAGATGTTAAAATATAGGCTGTGGTGGATACTTGATTCCTTCTTATAGTAGATAGAACCAGTGGTTATTTACTCATGCAGGTTGCCAAGCATTGCTATTTATATGGTAAGAGAGATAATTTAATGTTCAAAGAGCAAGTGACTGAGGTTTATACCTTTAGTGCTAACGCAAAAGATCAATGACAAAATGATCATGGGCCAAATTCACAGTGTGACAAACTGCCATCCATTTGGGTACAGACCACTGCTCAGGATCTTTAGGTACTGTCTATCTGAAATATAGAAATACATCTAAGTGATGTATTTCCTTAATTTGGAGGATTTAAATAACCCTTTCAGTGCTATATAATGATCACAATAATAAATTAAATGATAACACTGTGATCATCCAATAAAATACTGCAAAATCAGTTAAGTTAATGCCTTTAAAAAGTTGTTTACATGATACAATAGTAAGAACTTAGTCAAACGGTCAAGTCTCCAGTCATTTTGTAGGCACTGATGTACATTTAAAGCAAGACGATTTTCTTTCCTTATCATGAGCGTTGTCAAAAAGGTTAGTTGGATTAACCAAATACATTTGGTCAAGGTATCAAATGGATTGTACTAAAAAGTACAAAGCGAGGAGATGAGAAAATAAAACCAGAGATTAAATTATTTCCCCCCAAATGATGAAAGATTCTACCTTGATGTTAACACAAAAGGAAACAAAGGGAAACAAGAAAATGTCTTCGATTTCTGTATATAAAAAACTGTTTATACTTATTTGGAAAAACGATATTTTAATTAACTTATGCAAATAATCATTTATTTTGAATAGTATGTCTTATCCATTTAAAACAGTTTTCCAATTTTATAGGGTGAACAAAGTTTGGGGCTCACATGTTTCCTCAAGATGTGGGTATAAAACAGTAACTGAGTGGGCAGAGGTAAAGTGCAGCGAATCACAGTCAAATGACAGATAAATGGCAAAAGCCATAGAAATAACAGATGTAAGTAAGAAGGTTTCTGTACCGTTACCTGAAGTCTGGCCAAAATGCTTGCCTTCTTGGAGTTTGACGAGTAACTTCTTGAACATGAAACGCTACAGAAACGCTTTGTTTTAGAGTAAAAAGCATCTCGGACGCCAACCATCCCACACATCTCACAGGTAGCTAATTAACAAAATAAAAACACTGGCATTATGATGATATAATAAAAGCAATCTTCATCTAGCAGTTTAAATAATTTATCCTGCCATCTGAAAGTTTTAATTTAAAAATTTGCCTTGAACATTTCTTCTATCTCCTATACAAATGATAAAGAAGCCTGCACAGAGAAGTCAGAGAGAACACTGGTATTGTGCCATGGTGATGGGTTCTAGAAGGTCTGATAGTAGCTTGAGGTCTGAAAGGCTTTGCAAAGCGTCAACAGAAACAAGGCAGATACGCTGGATTCAACCGATATTTCCTTAGTGCTTACCATGTATCAGGCATTTTCATATACAACAAATTCCAGCTTTTGAAATGATTACACATCAAAGATGAAAAGTGCCACACAATTAAGGATTAATAACAAAGTATAACAGAGGCCTTTAAAATACTGCAAAGGTTGAAACTTAAAAAGAGGTTAATACTTGGAAAAATGCTAAGAGCTGTATGAGGATTCCTTCAAGTTATGTTTGGGGGACAAGAAAAAAGGAATGGGTTCAAAGTTTGAGGTAGAGGCCAGGTGCAGTGACTCATGCCGGTAATCCCAGAACTTTGGGAGGCAGAGGCAGGATAACTGGCTCAAGGCCAGGAGTATGGGACCACCTGGGCAAGAGAGCAAGATCTCGTCTCTTCAAAAAATAAAAATAAAAAAGAGCCGGGCATGGTGGCACACACCTGTAGTCTCAGCTATTCAGGAGGCTGAGGCAGGAGGATTGCTTAAGTCCAGGAGTTCAGGGTTAAAGTGAGCTATGATCGCACCACTGCACTCTAGCCTGGACAACAGAAGGAGATCCTGAGTCAAAAAAAAAAAAACAGAAAACAAAACAAGTTTGACGTAGGTGCTCTATTATTAACCAGTGATAGTGGGACAGTAGAACTCTTGGCTACTTACTATTGCATAATAGACAATAATCTGAAACGTAGAATTAGAACAAGGTTCACAAGAATTGAAGTTTAAAAAAGATAAACAAAAAGTAACGTAGCACATAACTGCCTTAGTGAGTTAAAGCCTCCACCCAAACAGGTAAACTGGAGAGGCCTGTAGTTTAACTGGTACAGTTGGCTCTGTGCTTCCATGGGTTCTGTATCTGTGGATTCAACTAAAAGTGGACTGAAAATATTTCAGGAAAAAAAAATTGCATCTGTACTGAACATACACAGACCGTTTTTCTTCTTATTGTTCTCTGAATAGTATAGTATTAACAATTATTTGCATGGCATTTACACTATATTAGCTATAAGTAATCTAGACATGATTTAAAGTATATGGACGGATGTGCATAAGTTATATGTAAATACCACACCATTTTATATAAGGAACTTGAGCATTTGTGATTTTTGGTATCTGAGGGAAGTCTTGGAACCAATCCCCCATGGATAACGGGGACAACTGTACTTACTTACAAATCTTTTTTTTTTTTTTTTTTGAGACGGAGTCTCGCTCTGTCGCCCAGGCTGGAGTGCAGTGGCCGGATCTCAGCTCACTGCAAGCTCCGCCTCCCGGGTTCACGCCATTCTCCTGCCTCAGCCTCCCGAGTAGCTGGGACTACAGGCACCCGCCACCTCGCCCAGCTAATTTTTTGTATTTTGAGTAGAGACGGGGTTTCATCATGTTAGCCAGGATGGTCTCGATCTCCTGACCTCGTGATCCGCCCATCTCGGCCTCCCAAAGTGCTGGGATTACAGGCTTGAGCCGCTGCGCCCGGCCTACTTACTTACAAATCTATGAGAAATCATGGAAAAAAGACAAAAGTGACAGAAGATTGCAGGTGAACAAAGGGTATCTACTGGGAGAAAAAACTAAATGGTTTTCTGTTGCAAAAATTCTAGAACAGATTGTTAAAGAATGTTCTGAACACCTAGATGGAAAAGTTGTGATACCAAGGAAACAGCGAATCTTTGCCAGAAATTATACATGTCAAACTAGAATTCTCACAAGTAGGATGCAAGTTCCATCAGGACACAACATTTATTCTGTGCTGTTCATCTGCGTATCTCCGGTATTTAAAACAGACGCTAGCACACACAAAGCTTCAATAAACGCTATTTCCTTTTATGATAGGATTATTAGGCTGGTATGTTATAATCAAACCACGGCAAGAATATACACTAACAGGAGCTAACACATTTGATAAAATCTCATGTAGCTCTGACAACAGGACTGAGAAATTTCAGCTGGAGTAGAGGACACCCAGGTAGGGTTTTTTTTTTTTTTTTTTTTTTTTAGATAGAGTCTCGCTCTGTCGCCCAGGCTGAAGTGCAGTGGTGCAATCTCAGCTCACTGCAAGCTCCGCCTCCCAGGTACAAGCAATTCTCCTGTCTCAGCCTTCCGAGTAGCTGGGACTACAGGCACATGCCACCATGCCTGGCCAATTTTTTGTATTTTTAGTAGAGATGGGGCTTCACCGTGTTAGCCAGGATGGTCTCGATCTCCTGACCTCGTGATCTGCCTGCCTCGGCCTCCTGAAGTGCCGGGATTACAGGCATGAGTCACCGCACCTGGCCATGCTATTCAACTTTTTAACCAAAAGACTAGAATAGGACCAACAGGGCAGAATTATCAAAACTGTAAATGATATAAAACTGAAGATTAGATGACACAGCATTCAATATTAGATGACAGAATTAGCAATCAAAAATTTCTAAGACCGGGCAGTGTGCAGGGGCTCACACCTGTAATCCCAGCACTTTGGGAGGCTGAGGCAGATGGATCGCTTGAGTTCAGGAGTTTGAGACCAGCCTGGGCAATATGGTGAAAATTGCCCGTCTCTGAAAAATACAAAAGTTAGCCAGGTGTGGTAGTATGTGCCTATAGTACTTGAGAGGGTGAGGTGAGAGGATCACCTGAGCTCAGAAGGCAGAGATTGCAGTGAGCCGAGATCTTGCTGCTGTATTCCAGCCTGGGTAATAGAGCAAGACTGTCTCAAAAAAAAAAAAAAAAAAAAGGCAAAAAAAAGCTTGGATGTGGTGGCTCACCCCTGTAATCCCAGCACTTTGAGAGGCCAAGGCAGGCGGATCGCTTAAAGTCAGGAATTTGAGACCAGCCTGGCCAATATGGTGAAACCCTATCTTTACTAAAAATATGAAAATATGCCAGGCATGGTGGCGCAGGCCTGTAGTCCCAGCTACTTGGGAAGCTGAGGCAGAATTGCTTGAACCCGGGAGGCGGAGGCTACAGTGAGCCGAGATTGCACCACTGCACTCCAGCTTGGGCAACAGAGTGAGACTGTCACAACAACAACAACAACAACAACAACAACAACAACAACAACAAAAATTTCTAAGACTGAAAGTTAGTAAGAAAAACGTTATATTGAGAGATCCAAAGTCCTACATCTTGGGTTTAAAAAGTTAACTGCAAGAAGACTGGTTTAAAGTGGGTTAGTTTATGTGGTAAAGGTCAAAGGACATCAGTTATTTACAAGTTCATTATCATTTTCAAGAAAGCTAAAGCAATTTTGGTGGCATGAATGGAAACAGTGTCTTGAAAAGGGGAGATAAAGGTTGAACTATCTTCTGGTCTCACACAGGGTGACCATTTGTTTCATTCCCACATTTCCAGGATGTGGGACTTTCAATGGTAAAATCAGGACAGTTCCAGGCAAATCAGGATGACTTGTTACCCTACTACCACACAATCTGAGGTAGTATCCCCAGAACAGAGCGACCAGGATATCCAATAATTAAATCACTGGGATACACCATGAGAGAAATGGTTGAAGTAACTATGGCTCCTTGGTATGCCTTAGAGATAAACTAGAATGAAGGGTTCCATTGTGGAGAAAACAGATGTCATTAGAGCAAGGATTAGAATTATGCTGTGTAGCTTTAAAAAGCAAAACTTTCCAGACTCCCAGAAGCAAAGTTAAAAAGGCAAAACTAAGACCAAAAGATAAAAGTTGGAGGAAGGAAATTTTCATTGAATAAAGAGACTATTCTAGTAATTTGAGATACTAAGAAATGAAACTGCTTCCTTTTTCATTTTCAAGCCAGACTTTAGGCAGAAAGAAATTCCTTACTGTGTCAGGGAATACCCAATCACCAGTTATGTTAAAACAGAAATTATAAGCAATTAATAGAGGAGGGAGCCCAAACTTGAATGTCTCTTTCAACTGTATAAGCCTATGATCCTATGCACTTGCACTTTCAGTTACAGAGGCATTTCTCATCTAACTACTAAATTTATGTCCACATGAAGTTTCTCACTGGCCTTTTGTTTTTTATTTTATTTGCTTTCCACCGGGAGGTAGGCAAAATAAAGCGTTAAACACCAACTCAGTGATCTTATCTCGAACTATAAATGTCAGCTCTTCAAACTGTCCCTTAACAATTCTAAGGAAGGGGAAATGACAGAAGAAACCAAATAAAAACACACCCTTAAACATAAAGCTGTAGAACAGGTGAAGGTTATAAATACTCACCCATGCCAGATTTACCATCTGGGTATGTGTAGACTTGCCCATTGTTTTTGATAATCGGGAGATTAGAAGGTAAAGGAGCGACTTCTTCCTCACTCTCTTCAGAGCTGGAGCTGCTGCTTGTGTCCTCACTGCAGCTATCATAACCGTCAAACATCCCGAAAGAATCTCTTCTTTTCCTTTCCGATCGTGAAGAATGTTCAGTCTTTGAAGTAGAGAAACCAGTGACACATGACACAGCACTCATATACACCCCCTAAAAGACCCTAGCACAAATTCTGGTAAATGAGATTTGATAAATGAAAACGTAGCCCTGAGAAATAACCACTTTCTTCTTCTTTTTTTTAATGTTCTGAGACAGAGTCTCACTCTGTCACCCAGGCTGGAGTGCACTGGCACAATCTTGGGTCACTGTAACCTCAACCTCCCGCACTCAGATGATCCTCGCACCTTTGCCTCCTGAGTAGCTGGGACTACAGGCAAGTGCCACCATGCCAGAAACATTTTTGTGTTTTTTTGTAGAGATGGGGTTTTGCCATGTTGCCCAGGCTGGTCTTTAATGCTTCATCTCAAACAATCTGCCCACCCCAGCCTCCTAAATGCTTGGATTATGGATGTGAGCCACCTCTCCCGCCTCAAGGGATGTCCTGCCTCTGCATCCCAAAGCACTGGGATGACAGGTGTGAGCCACTGTGCCTCGCCCAGATTTCTTTTTAATTATGGGATAAGCATGGTGGCTGATGCCTATAATCCCAGCACTTTTTTTTTTGAGACTGGGTCTCACTCTGTTGCCCAGGCGGGAGTGCAGTGGTGCAATCTCGGCTCACTGCAACCTCTGCCTCCTGGGTTCAAGTGATTCTCCTGCCTCAGCCTCCCAAGTAGCTGTGATTACAGGTGCATGCCACCACACCCAGCTAATTTTTGTATTTTTAGTAGAGACAGGGTTTTGCCATGTTGGCCAGGCTGTTCTCAAACTCCTGAACTCAGGTGATCCACCTACCTCAGCCTCCCAAAGTGCTGGGATTACAAGCGTGAGCCACCGTGCCCAGCCTAATCCTAGCACTGTGGGAGGATAGCTTGAGATCAGGAGTTTGAGACCAGCCTGGGCAACATGGTGAGACTCCCCATCTACGAAGAAAAAAAAAAAAAATCATACAAAAATAATTGTGGGCCAGGCGTGGTGGCTCACTCTTGTAATCCCAGCACTTTGGGCGGCCGAGGTGGTCAGAGGAGTTTGAGACCAGCCTAGGCAACATGGCGAAACCCTGACTCTACAAAAAATACAAAAATTAGCTGGGTGTGGTGGCACATTATCTATGGTCCTAGCTATGTGGGAGGATCACTTGAGCCTGGGAGGTGGAGGCTGCAGTGAGTTGAGATCATGTCACTGCACTCCGGCCTGCATGACAGAGAGAGACCATGTCTCAAAAATAAAATAAAATAAAATAAAATAAAATAAAATAAAATAAAAATTGTGGTGAAATATACATAACAAACATGATTTTTAAATTTGCGTTTCATCTCTAAAACTAAACTTCTAGACCAATTTGGAGTATCCAGAAAATACAGATACTTTTTTTCTTTTTTTTTTTTTGATGACAGAGTCTCGCTCTGTCACCCAGGCTGGAGTGCAGTGGTATAATCTCAGCTCACTGCAATCTCCATCTCCCAGGCTCGTGTGATTCTTGTGCCTCAGCCTCCCGAGTAGCTGGGACTACAGGTGTGTGTGCCAACATGCCCAGCTAATATTTGTACTTTTAGTAGAGACGGGGTTTTGCTATGTTGGCGTGGATGGTTTTGAACTTCTGGCCTCAAGTGATCGCCTGCCTCGGCTTCCCAAAGTGCTGGGATTACAGGTGTGAGGCACTGCGCCCAGTCAACATACAGACATTTTAAAAAATTGCTTTGGGCTGGGCGCGGTGGCTCATGCCTGTAATCCCAGCACTTTGGGAGGCCGAGGTGGGTGGATCACGAGGTCAGGAGATCGAGACCATCCTGGCTAACACGATGAAACCCTGTCTCTACTAAAAATATAAAAAATTAGCCAGGCGTGGTGGCAGGCGCCTGTAGTCCCAGCTACTGGGGAGGCTGAGGCAGGAGAATGGTGTGAACCTGGGAGGCGGAGCTTGCAGTAAGCAGAGACTGCGCCAATGCACTCCAGCCTGGGCGACAGAGTGAGACTCCGTCTCAAAAAAAAAAAAAATCGCTTTGCTGGCTGAGCACGGTGGCTCACATCTGTAATCCTAGTACTTTGAGAGGTCGAGGCTGGTGGATTGCTTGAGCCCAGAAGTTCAAGACTAGCCCGAGCAATATGGCAAAACTCCATCTCTACAAAAAACACAAAAATTAGCCGGGTGTGGTGGCTTGCACCTGTGATCCCAGCTACTTGGGAGGCTGAAGTAGGAGGATAGCTTGACCTCAGAAGGCCGAGGCTGCAGTGAGCCATGATGGTGCCTCTGCACTTCAGCCTGGGCGACTGAGTGAGACCCTGTCTCAAACCCAAAACCAAGAACCACTTTGCTGGATACTTTATCATGTTGGAAGAGGAAAGAAAAAAAAAAAATCACTGTTAAGAGCTCTGGAGGGTCTAATAGAAAATTTTGCCTTTCAGCTAGGCGCGGTGGCTCACGCCTATAATCCCAGTACTTTGGGAGGCTGAGGCAGGGAGATTGCCTGAGGTCAGGAGTTTGAGACCAGCCTAGCCCACATGGGGAAATCCCGTCTCTACTAAAAAAAATTAAAAAATTAGCTGGGCATGGTGATGCATGCCTGTAGTCCCAGCTCCTTGGGAGGCTGAGGCACGAGAATCACTTGAACCCAGGAGGCAGAGGTTGCAGTGAGCCGAGATTGCGCCACTGCACTCCAGCCTGGGTGACAGAGCATGATTCCGTCTCAAAAAAAAAAAAAAAAGAAAGAAAATTTTACCTTTTACAATTTTAAGATCGCAAATAATTCAAAAATTGCAGGAGATAATATTTCTACATATATATCCTTATTCAGTTTTTTAAAAAACATAAACAATGGTTTAAAACCCAATCCAATTTTCTCAAGTTAAACAGTATTTCCTCAGAAAACCGAATACCACATGTTCTCACTTATAAAAGTGGGAGACAATGATGAGACCAAATGGACACACAGAGGGGAACAGCAGACACTGGGGCCTATTGCAGGGTGGGAGGAGGCAGCGGGCCAGGAAAAATAACGAATGGGTACCAGGCTACTAGGCTTAGTATCTAGGTGATGAAATAATCTGTTGGACAAACCCCCTTGACACACATTTATCTATGTAGCAAACCTGCACATGTACCCATGAACTTAAAATAAAACTTTTAAAAAATTTCCTTTTCAAAGAAAAATACAAAGAAGTTATACCGTTAGTGAATGCCAGTCTTATGTCTCCTCCAAGATGTTGCCTCATTCAAACCACAAAAAACAAAAAAACAAAGAAAAAACTAATACTGCTACTCTAACCATTCCCAAAATAAATTCCAAAACTACAGGCTTTGTGGGAAGTGAAAAGAAAATAGGAAACAATAAAAAGGACAAAAAATATGGCAGGCTGGGCATGGTGGGTCACGCCTGTAATCCCAGCACTTCGGGAGGCTGAGGTCAGGAGTTTGAGACCAGCCTGGCCAATATGCTGAAACCCCACCTCTACTGAAAATACAAAAAAAATTAGCTGTGCCTGGTGGTAGGCGCCCGTAATCCCAGTTACTCGGGAGGCTGAGACAGGCACAACTGCTTGAATCCAGGAGGCAGAGGCTGCAGTGAGCTGAGATGGCGCCACTGTACTCCAGCCTGGGTGACAGATTAAGAGTCCTTCTCGGGAGGGGGTGGTGGGGAAGAAACAAAGATTGGAAAGGTATCTCAAATTCAAAATAAAAACAGGCGACGGGCCACTGGCTGAGGCCCAGCTCATGTCCCTAAACCTAAAAAACAAACAACAGCAGAGAAAAAAACAAAAAAAAACAAGAAAAAGACAAAACAAACAGGCCAGGTGTAGTGTCTCATGCCTGTAATCCCAGCACTCTGGGAGGCTGAGACTGGAGGACTGCCTGAGCCCAGGAGTTCAAGACCAGGCTGGGCAACACACGGAGACCCTATCTCTACCAAACAAACAAACAAACTCAAATCATGACAAAACATTAAGTGAGTTATAACTAGAGAGATGAAAACTATCAACTCAAGAATATTTGAGATTTGGCACCTATTCTTTTTCTTTTGCCATACAGAAATAGTTTTTTTATCCTCTGGCACTACACTTTAAGCTAACATTTTTTTCCTGGCTAGTTTACCTTCTTTTTGGTATTAAATGACCAGAAAACAAAGCTAGTATTACATGACCAATAACAAGGCTGAAATCTGTTGTCCAAAGTTGGACAAGATAAAACCATTGACATGTGTCTCTCAGTTTTAAGGAATAAACTGAGACTGTCATTGTCAGGTATTTAACATTTGCATTGAGACAGGAAACTAATTTTCAGTTCTATCAGCTGTAACTATGAAAGCTACGAAAACTGATTTCTTAGTTCACACAATGGAAATATTACATTACCAAAGAAGTTCCCCTGGGAGGTTATATACATATTCTAATAATGTTGCCACAGCCCAGCTGTTTTTAGTATACTTTTTTTTTTTGAGACGGAGTCTCACTCTGTTGCCCAGGCTGGAGTGCAGTGGTGCGATCTCAGCTCACTGTAACCTCCGCCTCCCGGGTTTATGCCATTCTCCTGCTTCAGCCTCCCAAGTAGCTGGGATTACAGGCGCCCACCACCACACCCGGCTAATTTTTTGTATTTTTAGTAGAGATGGGGTTTCACTGTGTTAACCAGGATAGTCTCGATCTCCTAACCTCATGATCCACCCACCTCGGCCTCCCAAAGTGCTGGGATTACAGGTGTGAGCCGCCACAACCAGCCAGTATACTTCTTTTAGTACTCCCTTTTAGATACAACTTTAAAAACAAAAACCTATCGTTTGTGGTCACTTCAGAATTACTCCTCCTGTTCCCCGCATCAGTCTTCCCTAGCTTGGTCATCTACCTGATTCAGCAGATTTGGTTCCGAGTAACTTTTCAGTATTTCTATAAATCAAAGGTATCATCAAAGAATCAAGATTTGCTATAATCAGGAGATCTAAAAGAAAAAATGAGACCTTGAAGGCAATACAAAAGAAAAGTTCTAACAGCACTTTGAACTGACAGTGCGGAAGGGAATGGGACAACCACATTTAGATATAATGTGGTGTTATGAACACAGAATTCTGACAAACATGGGTGCAGACTCAACTTTGACACTTGTTAGCTGTGAACTTCTGCAAGTTAGGGGTTTCTTCTCTTACTCATTTGACATCTATTTATCAAGTATTTGTGAGTCTCATCGTAACCAAGGCTAAAGACAGAAGAGCATACAAAGCAGACAAGATCTATGGTTTACAGGAAGACTAAGCTACTCGTAGGAGGAAACCAAGCAAGGCTGTGTGAGTGTAGAGTCACTCAAGTAGGGGCGATTAGCTGAGATTCAGCAGTGAGGAACAACCTCAGTGAGGTAAGACCATGAGGACAAAAAGGCAGCCACTTAAACATCTGATGCTGGCATATTCTAGGCAAAGGAAAATGCAAGACAAGGACTTTCGAGCTAGAATAAACTTAGCACACTCGGAGGCCAGTGTGGCTGGCACCCAGTGTGAAACGTATGACAGATGAGGTCAGAAGAGGATGTAGTGGCCAGATTATGAGGGCCCTTGTAGGCCAGGGTAAGAAACTGATTTTTTTTTCCTGGCGGCAATGAGAAGACATTACGAACTATTTATCACAGTGCCTGCTCTACACATTTAACAAACACTGGCTAGATTCTAAGTTCTAATAGAGTCGTACAGCTCACCTCCATTTGACCTTTTATACTCATAGTTTTCTTTCTTGTTTTTTTTGAGATAGAGTCTTGCTCTGCTGCCCAGGTTGGAGTGCAGTGGCACGATCTTGGCTCACCGTAACCTCCGCCACCTGAGTTCAAGTGTCAGCCTCTGGAGTAGCTGGGACTACAGGTGCCTGCCACCACACCCGGCTAATTTTTGTATTTTTAGTAGAGATGGGGTTTCGCCATGTTGGTCAGGCTGGTCTCAAACTCCTGACCTTGTGATCCGCCCGCCTTGCCCTCCCAAAGTGCTGGGATTACAGGTGTGAGCCACTGTGCCCGCCAGACCTTTTATATGCATAGTTTTTATACAGGCTTGTCTACTATTAATATATAGCCAGCTTGGTTAGCAGCTAATGTAAGATTATTGACTTAAATCCCAACCCAGAATATCTTATTCTGACTCTATTTTCAAGGAATATAGCCTTAAAATTTCAGAAGGTCAATGATTATAGATATTTTGTTTTCAATAGTTACAGGCTATTAGTATTTTTTTAAAAAAGTACCATGGTCAAAGATGTTTGGGAAATTTTCCTCGTGTCAAGGTCTTCTGGAGACTTTAATATGCTTATGAACATTATAGTGATTAAAGAGGAATATGTGGTATGCAGTCTTTTCTAGAGCATCTTTTAAGACTATCTTAGAGAAATGTTCTCTGATCTTTTCTATGATCCTAGCACACACAGAAAATGATCATCTGTACAACTCAAGGAGAATAAACCCCTGGACGCACACAGCCTAAGGCCTCTGACTGTCCTAAGTATGCAGGAATGAGTATCTTGACATACTCCTAATCTGAGGAACACTCGTTGGTAAGCTTTATTCTTCTTAGGGAATGTGGTTTCCTAAAGTAGTTTTTTTTTTTTTTTTGGACTTTTTTCCCCTTGTAAACACTATGGTGATCTAAGGTGGTTGTTGTTGTTGTTGTTGTTTTTTTTAAATACATTAGGATAGAGTATCAGTGAACAAAATACTAATATATAAACTATAATTGATTTACCCTATGTAAAACTTACCTTTTATTTACTATGAGGGCACTTAACTGGAAACTCCTACATTAGACCAAAACCCCTGAAAGGGTCTGCAACTTCACTGAAAGAGTGAGAAAGAAGCTGATTACACGCAAAAGACCTACAAGTGAGCATTTCAGGTCCATGCTCTGGGTGAAGAGGCTTCTCTGGGATTTTGTAATCACAGGCCTGACCTCATGAGTAAGTCTGAGGTTGAAATTTTCTCTCCCTTCTATGGTCAGGGAATTCCCAGGCCAAGAAATTAAAGTGGTTCCACGCTACCAGTGCCCTTTGACACCTAGCAGAAGCAAACCTAAATTAGATCGGGAAATAAGTCACCTACCATTCAGGCCTTTCAGTATTCCTACCAATTTTATCAACTATGAGCGCATGATTAAATAGCAAATACATAATAAATAATCCAGCATGAGCAAGCATCAGGAGAAACTGATTAAGAATCCCCAATACTTTGGGCATTGGAATTGACAGAGACAGAACATAAAATAAGCATTATGAGTTGTTTAATAAGAAATAAAAATATTACTGAAAAATAAACAATATAAAACAAGCACCAACTTATCAGACATAGCTAAAGAGAATTAAAAAATGGAAGATACATGATAAACACTCAAAATGCAGCAAAGAAAAACAGAAAACTGGAAAATAAGATGTCAAAATAAGAGAACAGAATGTAAAGATCCAATAAAAGTCTAATAAGAATTCTTAAAGGGGTGAATTATGGAGAATGGAGAAAGGCAATGTTGAATTAGATACTGGCTAAGAATTCTGCAGAAATGAGGACATGAATTAGGCCAGACACAGTGGCTCATATCTATAATCCCAGAACTGTGGAAGACCAAGGCAGGAGGACTGCTTGAGGCCAGGAGTTTGAGACCAGCCTGAGCAACAAAGTGAGACACTGCCTCTACAAAAATAAAATAAAAAATATTAGGCAGCTGCGGTGGTATGTGCTTGTGGTCCCAGCTACTCAGGAGGCTGAGATGAGAGGATCACTTGAGTCCGGGAGGTTCAGTCTGCAGTGAGCTGCGATTGTGCCATTGCACTCCAGCCTAGGTGACAGAGCGAAACCTTCACACACACACACACACACACACACACACACACACACACACAGAGAGAGAAAGTGAGGGAGAGAGAGACAACATGAATTCACAGATAAAACTATAATGTAAATCAAGCACAACAAAAAGATATCCACATCTAAACAGATCATAGTAAAACTGCAGAACATCAAAGGAAAGATATTAAAAAGCAACCAATCACCACAGTGAAGCTCAGCAGTCAACAAGCTCTACTCAGGTAGACAGTCCAATCAGTTGCTCAGTACCTAACCATTCGATATGAGTAGACAGGCAAGGATCACTGATCATTTGAGAAAGGCCTCTAAGAATATGAAAGGACAAAACAAATCTCCAGGAAAGATGCATCTATAGGAAACAGAGGAAAAGCAAACAGCATGAGAAAACTCCAAAAAAATATAATGAATTCTTCAGAGACACAAGAATAGGATACTATCGGAGAACAAGACAGACCTTGGAATTTAAAAACAAAAATGGCAAAACAAATTCAACAAATGGATGATAAAGTCAAGGAAATCTTTCAAAAAGCATGTGTGTGTGTGTGTATACATGAGAAAAACACTAGGCAACAAGAAAGAAAAAAATAAGAGCTCAATCTAGAAGATCCAAAATCCAATTAAGAGACATTCAAGAAAGAGAAAACAGACGGGAACAAAGTTACATTAAAAAAAAAAAAAAACAACAACAACAAAACAAATTTCCAAGACCAAAATGGAGCATCCATATTTAAAGAGACCATGTAAGCCCAGCTTAGCGACTTAAAAAAAAATTTATACCAACATACATCACTATAACAATTCAAACTCTGCCAATACTGCTATTAAAAGCTTGGGCACTATGCTACACAAAAAGAGAAGGGAATCAAAATATCAGTGGACTTCTCAACAGCAAGCCTGATAAATGTATTACCTTCAGATTTCTAAAGAAAAAAAATTCTTTTTTTTTTTGAGACGGAGTCTCACTCTGTCGCCCAGGCTGGAGTGCAGTGGCCGGATCTCAGCTCACTGCAAGCTCTGCCTCCCGGGTTTACGCCATTCTCCTGCCTCGGCCTCCCGAGTAGCTGGGACTACAGGCGCCCACCACCTCGCCCGGCTAGTTTTTTTTTTTGTATTTTTTAGTAGAGACGGGGTTTCACCATGTTAGCCAGGATGGTCTCGATCTCCTGACCTCGTGATCCGCCCGCCTCGGCCTCCCAAAGTGCTGGGATTACAGGCTTGAGCCACCGCGCCCGGCCGGAAAAAAATTCTTATTAGAAAATCTACACTCAAGGCTCCAAGTGAAAATAAATGAAATTAAAAATAGAAAAAAGAAAAAAAAAAAGAAAACAAAGTTGGTTTTTTGAGTTCAATAAAACTGGTAAACTATAAAAAAGTTTATACCAACTTTTGTTTTTTTTTTGAGATGGAGTTTCACTCTCGTCACCTAGGCTGGAGTGCAATGCTGCGACCTCAGCTCACTGCAACCTCTGCCTCCCAGGTTCAAGCAATTCTCCTGCATCAGCCTCCTGAGTAGCTGGGATTACAAGCATGCGCCACCATGCCTGGCTAATTTTTTTTGTATTTTCAGTAGAGATGGGGTTTCTCCATGTTGGTCATGCTGGTCTCGAACTTCTGACCTCAGGTGATCTGCCCACCTCGGCCTCCCAAAGCGCTGGAATTACAGGGGTGAGCCACCACGCCTGGCCTATGTACCAACTTTTCTAGAATACTGAATAGGATGAAACAGTTTCCAAATTCATTCTACTAGGCCAGCATTACTTTGATTCCCAAACCAGATAAAGCAATTAGAAGAAAACTACAGAATAAATATCATGAATATAGGATGCAAATTTTTTTTTTTTTTCTTTTGAGACAGAGTCTCACTCTGTTGTCCTGGCTGGAGTGCAGCGGTGAGATCCTGGCTCACTGCGACTTCCACCTCCTGGGTTCCAGCTATTCTCGTGCCTTAGCCTCCTGAGTAGTTGGGATTACAGGCGTGTGCCATCATACCCAGCTAATTTTTGTATTTTTAGTTGAAACAGGGTTTCACCATGTTGGCCAGGCTGGTCTCCAACTCCTGACCTCAAGTAATCCACCCACCTCAGCCTCCCAAAGTGCTGGGATTACAGGTGTGACCCATCATGCCCAGCTAGATGAAAATACTGTTAACAAAATCTTAGCAAATACAACTTAACAGTATATAAAAAGAACATAACATGACCAAGTATGTTCCTTCCAGGAATGTAAAACTAATTCAACATTTGAAAATCAATAAATTCACCACATTAGCTATGTAGAAAATCCAATGGTATCTATGAAAAGCTATAAGTGGGACTAATAAGTGAATTCAGCAAAACTGGAGGACACAGTATTAATATACAAAAATTAGTTGTGTTTCTATATACAAGCAACAAACAACTAGAAACAGAAACTTTAAAACACTATTTACAATACAGTCGAAAATTATGAAACAATTGGAGATAAATCTGGTAAAAGATGTGTAAGACTGGTATCTTGAAAATGACAAAATGTTGCTTAAAGAATTTTAAAAAGATCCAAATAAATGGAAGATGTGCTATATTCATGGATCAGAATGTCAATCCTTCCCAAACTGACTTACGATTAACACAATCCAATGAGAATCACAGCAGATTTTTGGGTAAAAATCAAAAGCTGGTTCTAAAATTCATATGGAACTGCAAAGGCTCTAGAACAGCCAAAGTAAATTTCAAAAGAACAAAGTTAAGACTAAAGCTTCCTGACTCCAAGATATATTATGAAGCTACAGTATGAAGACAGTACGGTTTTAGCACGAATACAGACAAAAAGATCAATGAAACAGAATAATAAGAGTCCATAAATAGACATCTATCTATCGATCGATCGATATCTCTATCTATGGAGTGTATATATATCTATAGATTCACATATCTATACCTATAGATACCTATATCCCCAGCGTTTGGTTCACACTATGTAATGATACTATGTTTTTATTTATTTACTTTTTTTGAGACGGGGTCTCACCCTGTTGCACAGGCTGGGATGCAGTGGCACGATCTCAGCTCACCGCAATCTTCACTTTTAGTAGATACAGGGTTTCGCCATGTTGGCCAGGTTGGTCTAAAACATCTGGCCACAAGTAATCTGCCCCCCTCAGCTTCCCAAAGTGCTGGGATTACAGGCATGAGTTGCTGTGTCCGGCCTATGTTTTTTATGCCACTTTGTGCATTGCTCATCAAGGTTAGTCTTGTTCATCTTCTGGCCCTCCTAGTATGCAGCACAGTCCAATGGTGTGGCACAAGGCCTGAGGCAGGGAGGCCCCTGCTGCCCTTGCAGGCCCTGACTGAAACTCCATCACCTCTGTTTGCTTATTTATCTATAGATATATATGGTCAATTGATTTTTGGCTAAGCTTCAAAGGCAATTTAGTGGAGAAAAAGAAAATAGTCTTTGAACAAACAGTGCTGAAGAATTAAGACATTCATATGCCAAAATATCACTTTGATCCATACCTCACATCATATATAAAAATCAACTGAAAGTAGTTCATAGGCCTAAATGTAAGAGTTAATGTAAGAAGTTCTATAACTTCAAAACTTGTGGGAAAATATTAACAATCTTGTGTTAAGCAAATGTTTTTAGTTATGACAAAAAAAAATATGACCCATAAAAGAAAAAAAATTTGGCCAGGCATGGTGGCTCATACCTGTAATCCCAACACTTGGGAGGGCAAGGTGGGCAGATCACCTGAAGTCAGTAGTTCAAGACGAGTCTGGCCAACATAGTAAAACCCTGTCTCTACAAAAATACAAAAATTAGCTGGGCATGAAGGCAGATGCCTGTCATCTCAGTTACTCAGGAGGCCAAGGTGGAAGAATCGCTTGAATCCAGGAGGCGAAGGTTGCAGTGAGCCAAGATCATGACCATCATGGCATCACTCCAGCCTGGGTGTGATGGTGCAAGACTCCATATCAAAAAAAAAAAAAAAAAAAAAGAAGAAGAGAAAAGAAAGAAAAAAGAAAAATTCATAAAGTAGATTTCGTCAAAATGAAGAATTTCTGCTCTTTGAAAGACGATGTTTAAGAGAATAAGACAAGCACAGACTGGGAAAAACATCTGCAAATCATAGATTTGATAAAGGATTTGTATCTAGAAACATAAAGAAGTATCAAAATTCAATGACTGAAATAACCCAATTCACAAAAAGGGGCAAAAGATCTAAACAGAAATTCAAAAATATACAGATGGCGAGTAACAACATGAAAAGATGCTCAACATCAGTGGTTATTGAGAAAACGCAAATTAAAACCATAAGATACTGTAACACACCTCTTAGAATGACTAAAATTTATAAAAGTCCCTACAGTCAGCATGGCAAATGGAACTCTCATTCATTGTGGATGGGAATGTAAAATGGTACAAGCATGTTGGAAAGCAGGCAGCTTCTTAAAAAGTTAAACAACCACCTACCATCCATTCCACTCATAGACATGTATCTGCGAGAAATGAAGGCTTATTCCCATACAAAGACATAAACACCAATGGTCATCATAGCCCCATACTGGAAACAATTTAAACGCTCATCAGTAAATGATTACACAAATTGTGGTACATCCATACAATGATTCCATTTTGCTTCTTCGTAATAAAAGGGAATGAATTATTGATAGACACAGTGTGGATAACCCTTTAAACAATTGTTAGTGTAAGCCAGACCAAAAAAGTCTTACTGCATGACTCTTTACAACTGCAAACTAGCCGTATAGTGACAGAAGGCAGATCAGTAATTACCTGGGGATGGGGTGGGAGCCAGGAGTGGAAAATGGGAGTTATAAAGAAGCGTGAGAAAACTTTTGGAGATGAGGAATATACTATGTAGATTGTGGTGAAGGTTTCATGAGTGTACACCTATGTTTCTGTGCAGTTTAATTTTGTCAATTTTTACTTCAATGAGGCTGTTAAAAAAAATCTATAGCCATCCAAATTATCAACCAAGTCTAAGGGTAGAAAATGTATTTTCAGATATGCCCCTGAAGCCCCTTCAAGAAACTTAGCACTCATGTTCACTTTTTCTCAGGAGATGATTAGAAGACATGCTTCACTGTAACATCGAAGTAACCAAGAAAGAGGAAGATGGTTGATTTAGGAACTACATGATTCAATACAGCACAGAGGTAACGGGAGTTTCTAAAGCAGTGATAAAGGGATGTCTCTGGGTTACAGCTGTATAGCAGGTTTAGACAGCAACCAGACTGTATTAGAAAAAGAAGACGGATGATGGCTCTGGAAGGGCTCTAGGAAAAATATGAATCTTTGTGTTTGGAGCTTGTTGCAGCAGCATGCGGAAAAAGGCAACAGTCACTTTCAACACTGACTAAATGAAAAAAGTGAACCAATCAGTAACTGCAGGAAACAAAGTTGTATCAGAAAGGAAACAGTACAGTGACTGGCTGGGAAGCTGTAAATACTATTTATGTACTATATAAACACTAGCAATTTAAACAAAACTTGTGATAAAAGTCAATGAAGTGGGCTGGGCGCGGTGACTCATGCCTGTAATCCCAGCACTTTGGGAGGCTGAGGTGGATGGATCACTTGAAGTCAGGAGTTCGAGATCAGCCTGGCTAACATGGTAAAACCGTGTCTCTACTACAAATACAAAAATTAACTGGGCACGGTGGTGTGCATCTGTAGTTACAGCTACTCGGGAGGCAGAGGCAGAAGAACTGCTTGAACCTTGGAGGAGGCGGCTGCAGTGAGCCCAGATCATGCCATTGCACTACAGCTTGGGCGACAGAGCGAGTCTCCGTCTCAAAAAAAAAAAAAGTCAATGAAGTGGGTAAGTGTGAAAACAAGGTGGCCCCTCATTTCTCATTTCCCAATGAGATTAAAAAAACAGAATTTTTTTGGATCAACTTGAATAAAAACAGTTTAGGGGATATAGAGTAAAAAAGCAAATGTCTATTTGTATCAACTAATACATTTTAATTTTCATAAAGCTTAATTCACTAAACTTAAATTACTGCCCTTTATTATAAGATCATGTCCTTTATTATAAGATCACTTTAAGAATGGTTATAGGTTTTTACCATAAAATACTTAACTTTTTATTTACAAATTTATAAGTTACAACAATACAAAGAACATCTAGACACCCTTTATCTTGACTGACCAATGATTAACATTTTCTTCCAGTTATTCCTCTCTACATGTATATATTTTCCCTCTCGACCGTTAGTGAATGGTTTATATGCTTTAAGCCCTTTTACCTCTAAATCAGAAGTAGAAGCATAGCTCAGGGTTTCTTCACCTTGGTGATATTACCTTGGGCCAGAAAATGCTTTGTTATAGGAGGCTAGCCTGTGCATTAAGAGATGTCCAGCATCATTTGTGGCAGTAACACTCGCCTTTATCCCCCAGCTGTGACAACCAAAAACGCCTTTAGGCATTGCCAAATGTTCCCAGGAGAGAGAGAAAAAAAAAAAAAAATCCCAGTTGAGAACTGTTGCCTCATCCTTCAATGTGCCTTTCCTCGTAATAAGGACATTCTCTTACATAATCACAGGTCAGCTATCATCTTCAAGGAGTTTAACATTAACCCAATACTTTCATCTGATCTACCATCCATCCCCCAGTTTCGTCAACTGACTCAACACCACCCTTTACAAGATCTTTTTTTTCTTCAGTACAGGGTTCTGTATTTCATTTGTCATGTGCCTTGGTCTTTAATCTAGAGGGAGACCTTATCTTTTTTTCATATTTGATGTCTTTTAAGAATGCAGTCCCTTTAAGACTTTTTACCCTTTTTCTATAAATCTATAACTGTTCTCAAAAGTCTTCTTTTCTTAAAGACTTTACTTTTTGAGAAGTTATAAATTTACAGTGAAAGTGAAAATTTAGTAGAGTTCCCATATGGCCCAGTGTCCACTATTAACATCTTACATTAGCATTGAACATGCTACAGTAAATGAAATACTGATACGTACACTGTCATTAAGTCTATACTTTCAGTTTTCTTTCATTTTTACTGTTCTTTTCTGTTCCAAGATCCCACAGTACATTTAGTCACCGTTAAGTATCCATTATTTAAAGTGTCAAACGGCTTCTCTTGGTTGTGAGAATTTCTCAGGTTTTCTTGGTTTTTCATGACCTTGACAGTTTTGAGGAATCTTGGTCGGATATTTTGCTGTCTGTTCTATTGTAATTTGTCTGATAGTTTCCTCATTATCAGGCTGGGGTTATGTTTGCAGGTACACCCAGAGGTAAAGTGTCCTTGGTATCACAGCATTTCAACGATACCTACTAACATGACTTATCAATGCTGACGTTGACCTTGATCATCTGGTTGCGGTAGTGTTTATCAGGTTTCTCTGCTGTGAAGTTACTCTGAATTCCTTCCCAAACTATACTCTCTGGAACAAAATGACTATGTATACCCTACACTTAAGGAGCAGGGAGTTATACTCCCTTCCTTGAGAGTGGAGTATTCATATAAAGTATTTGGAATTCTTCTGTATAGATTTCCTTTTTTAAAAAATAAAAATTTCCTTGTTTTGGGTTTTAGGTGTCCTCAGGATTATACTTACGTTGCACTGCCTAATTGATGCTATCATTTTCAAGGCATCGATTCCAGAGGCATGATGTCAATCTGCCCCTTACTGGTGATGTTAATTTTTTTTTTTTTTTTTTTTTTGGAGACAGGGTCTCCCTCTGCTACCCAGGCTGGAGTGCAGTGGAGTGATTTTGGCTCACTGCAACCTCCACCTCTGGGGTTCAAGCTATCCTTTTGCCTCAGCCTCCTGAATAGCTGGGATTACACATGTGCGCCACCTCGTCCAGCTAATTTTGTACTTTTCGTAGAGGCG
>NW_016815820.1:0-9495 GCF_001698545.2 Rhinopithecus bieti | reverse complement strand
TTTTTTTGGAGACAGGGTCTCCCTCTGCTACCCAGGCTGGAGTGCAGTGGAGTGATTTTGGCTCACTGCAACCTCCACCTCTGGGGTTCAAGCTATCCTTTTGCCTCAGCCTCCTGAATAGCTGGGATTACACATGTGCGCCACCTCGTCCAGCTAATTTTTGTACTTTTCGTAGAGGCGGGGTTTTGCCATGTTCATCAGGCTGGTCTCAAACTCCTGGCCTCATGTGATCCTCCCACCTTGGTCTCCCAAACCAAAGTGCCGGGATTACAGGTGTGAGCCACTGCATGCTCTGGTCTATATATGGTCTGGTTTCTCCACTGTACTTTTGCTATTTTCTTTAATAAGCAATCTATGGGGAGACACTTAAAGACAACGCAAACATTCAGTTCATCAAATTTTCACTCAAGATTTAGGATCCAATTATTCTTGCCCTATCTCTCACTGTGATGATTTCTCAACCCCAACATTCCCTGTATGTTCAGCAGTCAGCATTCTCTAAGGAAGAGCTCTCTTTTTTCTTTTTACTTATTATTGCTATCAACTAATGGATTTCTATTTTTCAATGTTTCATTTTATTTTTTTGAGATGGCATCTCACTGTTGCCCAGGCTGGAGTGCAGTGGTGCTATCTCGGCTCACTGCAACCTCCACCTCCTACGTTTAGGCGATTCTTCTGCCTCAGCCTCCCAAGTAGCTGGGATTACAGGCGCCTGCCACCAAGCCTACTTTTTTTTTTTTTGTATTTTTAGTAGAGATGGGGTTTCACCATGTTGGCCAGGCTGGTTTCAAACTCCTGACTTCAAGTGATCCGCCCGCCTCGGCCTCCCAAAGTGCTAGGATTATAGGTGTGAGCCACCATGCCCAGCCTACTTTTCAAGGTTTTATAACTCATTATTGTCCTTAATTATCTGGGGGATCATACTGTCCCAGAGTAGGTCAGTGGGAGCCCCTTAGAGCCTACTCCTGTGTCATTCTGATATGCCTCTATCATTTTCTGAGCATTTCCTTACTTTCTGGCATAACAAGATATTCCAGGCTTATCTTATAACCATTTCTCTGTGCCAGCCCTGGAACCAAATATTTCTCCTAACAGCCTTGGTATCTTTTAGTGGGGAATGATATAAGAAATACAGATCTAGGTATTCAATGTACTTATTGCTATTTGGGTATCTCTTTGCTTCTCTGGGCCTTTCCACTGGACAAAGAATATAAACACACACGCATGTGACATATGTATACGCACATGTATTTTCGAAAATTATGAGTTCACACTTAAACCCGCAATTCCAAGCCATCCCCACAAGGGCTTTTTTCTCACCTTCCCACACTTCACATTTGTCTTTTTCAACAGAATGCTGGCTCTTAACAAAACCTATCTACTCATTTCCTCAACCCTTTTACACATTTAAATAGTTACAGAAGTATTACAGCATACCACTACAAAAAAACTGTTAGAGTTCAATATTTCTTTGCAGTCACTTCTCTCTAGACTGACTACTGAGTACAAAAGTTACTTGGATTATTTATTTCAATGTGGTTGTTACTGACTTAAGTTAGAATTGGTTTGCTTATGGTTTTTAGTCTCCTCCATCATCCTTATTGGATTAACTTCATTTTTGGGGGGACTACTGGAAAGATCACCCTTCTTGCAAAAATAAAGAACTACACAAATAGGTGTAACTCAAAAGAAATGTCATTTCCTTCCCTGCCTCACCACCCACCCTGTTAAGCAGGTAACCAACTTTATCACTTTCTGGTTCATCCTTCTTATTTGTGTACATTTTGAAAAAGTAAACAGAATATGTACAGGTATACATATGTTTTCTTATTTCCATTTCCTACACAAAAGTCACATACTATATTCCTCTGTCCTTTGTTTTTATTAGTTTAGAAATACATCCTGGAATTCATTCCATTTCAGTGCACTGACATCTTCCTTATCCTTACAGCTGCATAGTACTCCATTGTGAATGTTTATTCAATAAATTTCTTGTTTCAACATTTAGTTTTCAATGTTCTGCAATTACAAATATGCTGCAGCAAATTTATGTATCTGTGTTTTTATACTGTGCATGGTATACCTCCAGGGTATATTCTCAGAAACGGGATTGCTGGGTAGGATATATGTATATGTAATTTTGTTAGACATTGCCAAATTCCACTCAAAAGAAATGTAATCATTTGCACCAGCAATATTGAGAGTGCTTGTTTCCCCAGAGGCACTGGGAATGTATTGTCAAGTGTCTGAATTTTCCCAAAATGATGGATGAAAATGGTATGCCAGTATAGTTGTCACTGTCGTCTTTTTTTTTTTAAAGCTATTTGGAAATAACTTTGAACTTTCAGGAAAGTTAGAAGAATAATACAATGAAGTCCTGTGTACTCTACTCAAACTCACCAATTACTAATATTTTGCCCCATTTTTTCTTCTCTAAACACAGTTTTTCTGAATAATTTGAAAGTTACATATCCCAAAATAATTCAAAGTGCATTTCCTTGGAGTAAAAACATTTTCTTGTAACTGGAGCATAGTTATCAGTTTTAGGAAATCTGACAATATATGATACTTAACCCTAATTCACCATACACATTCCAACTGACTCAATGTCTTCATAGCATTTCCTCCTTCAAGACCACGATCACATGAAAATTAAAAAGTCTTATTTATCTTTTAGTGTCCTTTAATCTGGAAGATTAGTTTTAATTTTTTTCAGACACAGGGTCTCCCTATGTTGTCCAGGCTGGAATCAAACTCCTGGTGTCAAACGATCCTCCCGCCACAGCCTCCTAAGTAATTGGGATTACAGGTGTACACTGATATGTTTGGTTTGAAATTATTTTTGAAGAATGCAAGCAAGCCCCTTCACCCTTAACAGAATGCTTTTCATTTGAGGTTCATCTGATGTGCCTGTGTCCTTAGGAGACTCTGGTTATGTACCCCATAATACTACATTTGACCTCAGGATATCGTAACCAGAGTCACAAGATTCCTGTTTGTCTCTCACTAGTGATGTTAATTTTGATTACTTTTTTAAGGCGTAGTCCAGTTCTCCACTGTATACTATGTATTTCTCCTTGCAACCAACAGCAACCTCAGGGACACATTTTGAAATATGATCACATTGTTTCTCATTGAAGTCTCACCGCCATTCTTAAATTTGGCATCTAATGATAACTTGTGCCAAACCAAACATTAATATGGTGGCTGCAAAACGATTTCCCAACTCCAGCACTTTTTTTTATCAGTCAGCAAGAAATCTATCACCCCCTTTTATTGACATACCTACCTATTTATTATCAGTATGAATTCACTAACTTCTATTTTTTTCCCAGTGGTTTATCATTCATCACTATTCTTATTCTGGGGTTCGATATATGCCAGAATTGGCCACAATGATGCCCCTGAACTCGTTCTTGTGTGCCTTTTTTTTCCTGAGACAGTCTCCCCCTGTTGCCAGTGCAGTGGCGTGATCTCAGCCTACTGCAACCTCTGCCTCCCAGGTTCAAGTGATTCTTGTGCCTCAGCCTTCTGAGTTGCTGGGATTATAGGTGTGCACCAGCAAGCCAGGCTAATTTTTGTATTCTTACTAGAGGCAGGGTTTCACCATGTTGGCCAGGCTGGTCTGGAACCCCTGGCCTCAAGTGATCTGCTCGACTCAGCCTCCCAAAGTGCTGGGATTACAGGCGTGACCCACCATGCCAGGCCTCCTAATGTTCTTTTGACATACTTTCATCTGCATTTTGAGGAATTCCTTCCTTTCTTGCATATCAAGATATTCCAGGCTCATTTTACACCTATGTTGCTCCAGCCCTGAAATCGGTAATTTTTCCAAGGAACTCTAGTCCTTATTAGTGAAGAACTGGTATTGAAAGCCAAGATCTGGGCACTCAGTGCAGTTCTACAGAGCATTTTTTTTTTTTTAAGACAGAGTCTCACTCTGTCGCCCAGGATGGAGTGCAGTGGCACCATCTCGGCTCACTGTAACCTCTGCCTCCCAGGTTCAAGCGATTTTCCTGCCTCAGCTTCTTCTCGAGTAGCTGGGACTACAGGCGCGTGCCACCATGCCCAGCTAATTTTTTGTATTTTTAGTAGAGGCGGGGTTTCACCGTGTTAGCCAAGATGGTCTCGATCTCCTGACCTCTTGATCTGATTGCCTCAGCCTCCCAAAGTGCTAGGATTACAAGCGTCAGCCACTGCGCCCGGCCCTAGAGGATTTTATCTTCTTTTTTGTGGTTTTATGTGCCTACCTCTACCTTTTTTCTTCTTTAGGATTTTTAGTCTTAATTTTCTTCAAAGTTCTTGGCATTGAGAAATTTACATTTACCCTTTATCTGTATGTATGCAAAATTGTGATTTTGCACATGAAGTTTTTCCCCATATATTTAAAATATCTTAGGTAGCAAAATTTATCAGTATTTTATTTCATTGTACCTTGATCATGAGTCAGAAAACTTTTCCTGAAGCATGGTACAGAAAAATTCTCCCATATTTTTTCCTGGCATTTGTATAGTTTTTATATTTAGATCTGATGTGTCTGGACTTTATCATTATGTATGGCATGAAGAACAGCTCTAATATTTTTTCCAAATGGCTATCTAGTTGTGCCAACATCTTTTATCAAAATGTCCATCTTTGTCTCAGTGATTTAAAATACCACTTTAAGTGCTAGGTTTCCATATGTAGTTGTGTCCACTTCTGGATTTCACACTATTTCCCCGGTCTGTCTATTCTTGTGTCAATGTCTTGCTTTCTGAATCACTAAGGGTTTGGAATGTATTTTGATATCTCGCAGAGCTAGATACCCCTCAAAATCTCTTAATGTTTTTACATTCCTGCATGTTTATTTTTCCAAGTGCATTTCAGTATTAGATAGTTCAACTCTATACCAAAGTTATCAGTCTTTATATTAGGATCTCACTAAATTTCGAATTAACTTCGGAAAAAGTGACATTTTGGAATGTCCAAAGAACAATGGATGTCTTTTCATTTGTTCAAGTCTGCTTTGTGTCTTTTGGGAATGTTTTATATTGCCTGCTTCACATAGGTTTTTAACACGTTTTTAAAAAGTAAATCCTCAGGAATTTAATTACAGGTTGAGTATTCCTTATCCAAAATGATTGGGATCAGAAGCATTTCAGATTTTGGCATATGTGCATACACATAAGATATCTTGGGGATGAGACCCAAGTCTAAACACGAAATTCGCTTGTTTCATATCCAACTTATACACATAGCCTGAAGATAATTAGTACAGTATAAAAAAAATGGTGCATTTAGTAAGGTTTGTGTACACTGAACCAGCAGAAAGCAAAGGTGTCACTCAGTTGCCATGTGGTTTATCTGTGCTGTAATGTCCGTGCTCAAAGAGTTTCAAATTTTGGAGCATTTTGGACTTCGGATTTTCGGGTTAGGGATGCTCAATCTATGTTTTGTTGTTGCTATTGTAATCTTTTCTTTTGTTGTATTTTCTTAACTGGTTATTTTCTCACTACATGAAGGTTTATTATTTTATATCCTACCTCGCTGAATTGTTTGAAGGTAGTTTTGTCATTGATTTTCTCAGGCTTTCCAGATAAACAATCATGTCACTACCAGAGAATCTTTTCTTCTTTTTCCACTGTTACGTCTCTAATTTGTTTTTTGTTTTGTTTTTTGAGACAGAGTCTCACTCTGTTGCCCAGGCTGGAGTGCACTGGCGCAATCTCGGCTCACTGCAACCTCCGCCTCCAGGGTTCAAGCGATTCTCCCACCTTAGCCTCCTGAGTAGCTGGGACTACAGGTGTGTGCCACCACACCGGATAATTTTTTTTTTTTTTTAATTCTTAGCAGAGATGGGGTTTCACCACGTTGGCCAGGCTGGTCTCGAACTCCTGACCTCAGGTGATCCACCCGCCTCAGCCCCCCAAAGTGCTGGGAATACAGGCGTGAGCCACCGTGCCCGGCCATTTGTTTTCTATCTGTATGGGCTCATATTTCCAGTATAACGTTAAGTCATGGAGAAAATGGGCATCCTTACTTTATTCTTGATTGTGGTGTTTCTTAATAAGATTCTGGTTTTAGGGTTAAGGCTATGTACATGTGCATATGTGTGTATCCATAAAAATAAAAATATTATATGTTAAGGAAGTATTCATCCATTCATATTTTCTCAAAGGTTTCTGTTAGGAACAGGTGTTGAATTTTGTCATAGGCTTTTTCAGCTTCTACAAAGAGAACACAACTTTTTCTCTTTTGACCAATTAATATGGTGAATTACATAAAATAGATTTTAAATACTGAATCATCCTCGTATTCCTGGTATAAAACTCACTCATCAAAACGTATTTTGTAATATGGTGTGAGAGACTGCACAATAAGTTTTCATTAGTATCTGTATGTGGTATCTCTGTAATTTTCACTTTTGAGCTATCTTTATCAGGTTAAGAAATCAGTATTACTTTTTTTTTTTTTTGAGACAGGGTCTTGCTCTATTGCCCAGGCTGGAGTGCAGTGGCATGATCTTGGCTCACTGCAGCCTCAACACCCCTGGGTTCAAGTGATCCTCCCAGCCCAGCCCTCCCAAGTAGCTGGGACTATAGGCACACACCACTGCGCTCAGCTAATTTTTTAGTTGTTTGTAGAGTTGAAGTCTCACAACAATTGCCCAGGCCGATCTCAAACTCCTGGGGTCAAGTGATCCTCCTACCTTGGCCTCCCAAAATGCTGGGATTACAGGTGTGAGCCACTGCGCATAATCCAGTATTACTCTTACGTCATAAAAATAATTAGCTTTCCATTTTCTATATTCATGTAGCATCGGGAATATCTGGTCAGGCAGAATTCCCCTGTGAAACCACCTAGGCCTGGTGTTTGGTGGGATGGTTCCTTGACAAATTTGTATTTCTTCTAAGAAAATTGGTCTTATTTTCTTTTCATCTCTAATGAGGTCCATTTTATTAAACCGTATTTTCCTAAGAAATTATCCATTTCATCTAGGTTTTGAAATGTATTTGTACAGAGCTGTGCAAAATAGTTCTGTATTAAAATATCTCTCAATTTCCTCTGTATCCAATGTTATTTTCCCATTGTCATGTCTTAAAATTTTATTTGTGCTTTCTCCCTTTCCCCACTTGGTTAAATTAGCTAGTGACTTATCTATTATGTGACTCTTGCCTCAAGAGTCCAAGACTGATTCATCATCTACACGTATAGTTTTTCTGTTAACTCATTAACTTCAACTTTTATCTTTATTTCCCTTGTGCTTTCGGCTTACTTTGTTCATTTCTGAATTGGGAATTTATTTTCATTTATGTAAGTGTTCAGGGCTATGAATTTTCCTCTGCTCACTGCTTTAAATGTATTCCACAGATTCTGGTAGGTAGTATTAGGTAGTATTTTCCTTATCAACATTTTCCAGAAACTTTGCAATCTGGGTTTCCCTCTTACCCATTAAAAGTTTTAAAATTAAGGCATGCTGTTGAACACTTATCCAAATACAGGACTTTTCAGTCACTCTAGAAAGCTCCTTCCTGTCCTTTCCCACTCAAGCTCTCCCCAATCCTGAGTTCTATCAGCTTTGACTAGATTTCGTATATATTTAAGATTTTATATAAATGGCATAAAATCGCATGGATATTTTTGTGTCTAATTTCTTCCAGTCAGCATAGTATTTCTGAGATTCATTCATGTTACATGTACAAAAGGTTTCTTTTTATTGTTGAGTAATACTTGTCAATGTATCAGCTTACCCTTTCTTCATCCAGATTTTATTATGAATAAAGCTGCCACACAAATTCTTATACAAGGTTTTCTGTGAATACGTAATACAAGGTTTCTTAATTTCAAGACGGGAAGTGCAATGTCCTTTTGCTTTTGGATTTTGTTTTCTTGTATGGGACCTACTAATGTTTTTCTAATAGATGGACAATTTTTTGTGAATATTCTGTGTTTAAAAAGAACATACTCTCTGGCCCAGCATGGTGGCTCATGCCTATAATCCCAGCACTTTCGGAGGCCAAGGCAGGAAGACTGCTTGAACCCAAGCGTTTGAGACTAGCCTGGGCAACATGGAGAGACTTCGTCTCTACAATAAGCAAAAAAAAAAAAAAAAAATTTAGCTGGGCATGGTGGTGTGCACCTGTGGTCCCAGCTACTTGGGAGACTGAGGAGGGAGGATCACCTGAGGCGGGGAGGTCAAGGCTGCAGTGAGCTGTGACCACGCCACTGTACTCCAGCCTGGGAGACAGAGTGAGGGGGCGGGATGGCAACAGCATATTCTTGATTATTAGGGATATACTTGAAAATTTGCATTATATTATTTGGATCTTTTATATCCTTTTTTATCCACTACATCTTGTGCTAAGTGTCAAAGTCCTCTAATTTTAGTTTTTTATTTCTTCTTATACTTCATATAGATTTTGCTTTATACAGATTGTTGCTGTGTTATTTGGTACATATTTAACTGTTATTCTTTGTTGTGAATCATGGTTTCTAGCATTATAAACTGTTCTCTTTTGTCTGATTTAATGCTTTTTTTGGTTTGAATTCTACTTTGCTATCAGCATTGCCAGTCTTGCATTCTTGGGGTTTCTATTTGCCTGGTACATCTTTGTACTGGCCTTTATGATTGCTGTCAATTCTCCACATATTTTATCATTAGGGTGTACATTATGTACTTCACACTTTTTTTCTGTTCCATCATAATTTTCTTTGTCCCTTAAAAAATTTCTCTCAGTATTTTGGCAAGTCCTCCTAATATGCTTACCTTTATACTAATAGCTTTCACAGTATGTCGTATCTTTTTTCTTACCTAATCTTTTCTATTTGGTCTTTCAGTTTTAGATGGTAGCCTCTGACTCCCTCATATTACTTCAACTACAGTAATTGATCTTATTCTAGTTCTGAAAAGAACAGTTCTAGACAGGGTCTCATTCTGTTGCCCAGGCTGGAGTGCAGTTACGCAAACACAGCTATCTGCAGCCTCGACCTCCTGGGCTCAAACGATACTCCTACTTCAGTCTCTGAGTAGCTGGGATTACAGGCATGAGCCACCATGCCTGGCTAAACTTTTTTTTTTTTTGTAGAGACTGGGTCTCACTATGTTGCCCAGGCTGGTCTAGAAGTCCTGGGCTCAAGTAATCCACCCACCTAAGCCTCCCAAAGTGCTGGGATTACAGGTGTGAGCCACCACACATGGCCTGAGTTTTTCCTTTTCTTTCCCTTTCCCATCCCCTTATATTTCAGTTGCATTCTTTCTGTTTTGTCAGAACGTATAACATTCATGTACTACTCTATTCTCTAGGTCCCCACTATTGGTTTTAATCTTAGTTCAAAAAGATATCTGAAATACTTATTGTCAGTCTTTTTGTAGGAAATTTCCCAACTATCTCTTTTAGATGAAAGTCATCCTTTTGGAGTGTCCTCAGAAGGGGTAAACGAGTACCAAGTAGAGTTTATTTCCTGAGTTCTTGCATATTCAAACTGTTGTTCTGCAGTTGTTTTTTTTTTTTTTTT
>NW_016815819.1:0-1056 GCF_001698545.2 Rhinopithecus bieti | reverse complement strand
GTTTATAAGATAAAATTCTTATAATGTATTAAATCTTTTTCATTTCACAATGTGTTTTTTATGGTTCATTACTGTATTGTTTTACTACTTTTGTAGTCAAGCTTTTCATTTCTACTTTTGTCAACTTTTCTCTCTGATAAGTAAAGAAAATTCTTCTAAAAATCCTTTTATGAGAAAGGAAGAAAGTCTATGAAATAAATTTGATTTCTTAGGTTCACAGATGCAAAAAACGTTATATTCTTGGCTTCACATAAAAACCATATTAGATTAAATGATTTAAGAACATAAAATGAAAATTCCAGAATAAATTTTGGTGAACAAAAAGAGTGGTGCAGAAAACGTAACACATTTGGAGAGAAAGGGAGAAGAAAATATATATATAAAAAGTTAGGCAAGCATTTTATTAAAGTGCAAGTTCTAAAATATCAGTACACAGTTTTCAGGGGGAGAAATTGGCTTTATCAGAAAGCAGAGCCCCGTTATTTTATTTATTCTTCCCACCATTCATGAATTGCCTCCTCGTGAAGCGAAGTGGCATTTTCCTGGTGCAGAAAAGTCTCATTATAAAATGCAGCAGAAAGAAAGGATGCTCTTCGGACTTATCTCCTGGCTTCTCTGCGGCCTGCGAGGACTGAGAGGGTGGGCGAGCTGCTGTCCACTCTGTATTTGAATGAGCTTTCCCAGGCGAAGGCGGGTGGCCCGCGCAGAGTGCTGCAGAGACGGGTTTGGTGCACTTCGAGTACTCTTGGTCTCAAGGCTTTAGAGTGAAAATACCCGCTTGCTAATGTGTCCCCAGGCGTTAGAAGTACAGTTTAGAGCTAGGAAATGTGGCCTCCCCGGCCGGGCTCCTGGCTACGCCCCGGCACCCCACCCCAACCGCCCCCCCCGCCAACCAGCACCTGCTTTTCCGCTCCCGCGCCCCGTAGGTCCCCGTGCGGGAGCTGGGGTACGGGCTGGCAGCGGGGAGTGGGTGGCGCCGGGACCGTCGATTGCGGGCGCGTCCCGGGAACTGCAGCGCCCTCCCCACCTGGGCAGGGGCAGCCCCGCCACCCGCCT
>NW_016815818.1:1296543-1327809 GCF_001698545.2 Rhinopithecus bieti | reverse complement strand
TGGCAGCTTCCCCAGGGCAAATTATTCCTTTGCTCTAAATGTGAAGATTTTAAATGGTGACATTCTGGCGGATCCTCAGAGAGGAGAGCCTTCGGGCAGTCCCTGTATCTGGGTTCTGTCTAAGACCTTAGATATGGAAGTGGAGTCTCCCTTCTACCTCACAAAGGCTAGAGCAGCTTAGTGGTGACTTCTGGGGAGCTGAGCACCTTCGGACTGCAGCCCACCTCCATCCATCCCTCGACAGCTGGGATTTATTAACCCAGCTGTATGCTGATCATTAAATTAGGCTTCTGGATCAGCATTCAACACAGGCCCTTGCTGCAGCTCTCCCACTAATCCCCGCCAAACCAAAACTTCTCCCAGCTGCCCAGGCAGTCAAAACAGGGAAGGGTGGGTGAGAGGCGAGCGGCCGCCGTCAGTCATGCCAACACAGTGTTCTCTGACCTCTCAGCCCTGCCCTGGTCTATCCTTGAGTCTTGGGTATGGAGGTGTGGGCCTTGGCAGCTATCACCTGCTAAATACAGGCAGGGTCCCCATCTCTGTTCCCCATTCTGACTGGAGAGAGAATCCAGTTACAAAACAAGTGGAGCCCAAGTTCCCACCGCTGAATCGATATGTGGGCACCGATGTGTGCTGGCTGAGCAGAGAGGGAATGGATCTGCTGCTATCGAAGAAGGAAGATCTTGCCCCTATTCTGGCCCCTAGCTTCTCCTTCTCTCACTTCTTTCTTGGGAGACAAAAGGTTCCCATCAGTTGAGGGCTCCTTCTGAACTTTGTCTCGGGAGCTGAAGCTACAGAGGGAAGGGACTTGACATAGTGTTGAATGCCTGGAAGCTTTCAAATACAAGAGCCATGTAAAGGCCAAGTTCAACCCTGTGGCTTATTCATGGAAACTACTGGCATGAGCAGAGGGTTCACTGAGGATGGGGTTAGGCTGGGAGAGCTGGGGAAGTAATGTGATTTGATATGTGGGAGTGGGGCCGTAGACATGTGCTCAGAGATGGGTGAAAGACCAGGGCCTTTGGACCTTCAAGGACAGAGCAGTTGAAGGGGTTCCATATGCTGGGTACGCTAGAAAGAGGCCCCAGAGCATCTGGTAATCTCCCGGGGGATGACAAAGATGTATAAAGCAGCTACTACATGCTCTCACTAGGCTGGGGGCATCAGGACCATAGTGAGCACAAGCCCAGCATCTGCATCTTAAGACCCCTTTCATGCTGCACAAATTTTCCATGTAGCCCATGAGAACAGCTGTGTTTGATGAGTGAGGGATGGCAGGGTAAGGCAGAGAGTGGCTGCTGGAGGAGTGCAGATGGTAGCCTGCCCATAGCACTCAGCCGGCAACTGCTGCACATGGGCAAATGTGAGAATGGACATTTTAGCTGGGTGCATTTCACATCACAGGTGCCCAATAAATAATTATCGAATTCATATTGACAGGAGAGTGTGAAGGGAAGTGTCAGAGAATGAAGGCTTCTGTGAAAGCACAGACACAAAACTCAAAGTTTCCCAAGAACCAAGGGTGGACAAGAGGAGCACCTGGGGGAAGCAAATAGGAAAAGCAGCTGGTCTCAAGGATGTAGGAGGGCAGCCCCCACAAGCTGGGCAGGCTTCCAGGAGGAGGGCAGACAGCATGAAGACAGCAAGAAGGCACTGCTGAGGAGGGGCCTGTTGCAGGAGTGGCAATCGGGGTAGGGGGTGCAGAAGATCTTGGGGGGCAGCTGTGTCTGAGCTGAGGGGTGAAAGCTGGGGACCAGAAGAAAGGGGTTGTGGGGTATACAGAAAGAATCTTGGCTTTTAAAAAGTAGAAGCCCAGAAGAGTTCTGAAGAGAACAGAGATTCTCCCGATAGGCAGGCAGAGGAGGACGAAAGAGCCCAGGTGACCAAGAACGGGGGGCCTGACACTCAGGAGCCTCTGAGTAGGAAGTTTCTCACTCAGAGGGCGGTTCCCCTCACATCTGGTACCTGGCTCTCCCCAACTGTAGATTTTGCCCCAGTCACAACAAAGGGGTTTGGCTGCGCTCGTCTGCTGTCTGAGAGGTGGGGTGGGGGACAGGACTGTGACCATTACTCTAGCTTCCAGTCCTAGGTTCCGGGTTCTGAACCTGGTGACTCCCCTCGGGGTCTGTGTCTGCAGGACTCTCACTCCCCAGGCTGAGGGGGAAGAGCCAGGAGTGCCGCCAGGACATGATTGTGGAGGGCCTGGCTCAGCCCGTTGGCCCCTGGAATATCCCAGCCTGCAGCCGGGGCTCTAAGGCCACCACACTCCCTCCCCCATGGTGGGAGGCAGCGGCCCCTGCGCACTCACCTGTGGGCTGTCCTGGTAGGGTGGGGGCGGGACATTCTGCGTGGCCATCATCGTCAGAGCGGGGGCTGGGGAGGCATGTTGCATCATGGGATTGAGTCACATGGAGGACCTGTGGGCAGGAGAAAGGGGGCCGCACCGTTAACACCGCCGAGCAGGCCCGCCCTGGGCACCCAGCAGCTCCCTGTGTCCCCCGCTGGGCCACCTGGGCCGGCTGGGTGCAGCGAGGGTTGCACGCCCTTCAGGGCAACAAATGAGAGCTGAGGGAGAAGCCTGGGTGGGGAGGGGCTTGCTGTGCTATTTTGACTTGAAAGAAACAATATTCAAATCATATGTAAAACAACCGGTACCCCTGCAGCGGCGCTTTGTTCAGCATCAGCTCAGGCCTGTTGTGCATGTGGGGAGGGGTCCTAAAGGGGGAGGAGGCCTGCCTGGTAGGAGCACGGGGGACTGAAGACCATTTGGATACCCCTCCTTCCCCAGGAGGGCCCTGAGTCCCAGCCTGATAAGGGTGCTCCTGGCCCCGGTGTTTCCCAGGCTTTCTGGAGCAGCCACAGAGGGCACAGGGGCAGGAGGGCCTCAGGCCAGCTACAGAGCCCCAGGGTCCCCAAGCGCGGAGCTCGCCCCTCCCCAGGGCTCACCACACCCCCTAGTGGTGGCAAGGACACGGGGGCCCGGACCCCTCCTCAGACTGCAGCCCCAGGGTGGCTGCCTGGAGGCCTTGGGGAAGGGAAAGAGGCAGGGAATGCCAGTCCACTCCTGTACTCTTCCAGGAGCGGGCTTGTGACTATGGGCGTGTCCACGGACGTGCCTGCATATCCTATTAAGCAGGACTTTCCTCAGCCTTGGTTTAGTATGGTCACCGGAATGTGTGGGTGCCAGAAGAGCTATCAGAGCCAAATGGACTACCTGCCTCTTTGGCTGGTAGAAGACAGAGGCCAAGGGTGACTTGTGTATGGGAGGGTGGGGGTTGGGGAACTTGCTGGTGAAGCTGGGATGGAAGCAGCACCTCCGGATTCCCAGCTCTGGGTCTGCTCCACTGTCGCCCCCATCTTTTCCCCGTCACCAGTAAGCAGGCGAGCTGCCCCCACGAAGCCTCAAGGCGTCCTCTTGAACTAGGACGTGGCGCCATAAGTGGAGATAGCCCGGCTGTGCCACCCAAGGAACAGAATGTCCGGAGAGGTGTTGTGCTACAGTAGATGCTTGGAAATATTTAGATCTAGAAGCCACAGGCTAGTTGCCTGATACCGGGCTGTCCACTGTAGGGTAGGAGGTTGCTAAGAGCCTCTGTGGAGTGCAGGACGCGTCCTTCTCCTGGGTGGAGGGCAGTGTTGGACTAGAAACCTTTGTGAGCACAGCACTCACACCCTCCGTCCCCTCTCCCTCAAGCACCTAGGGCTTCATCCTTTTCCAGCCTGGTCCTTCCCAGGGTCTTCCAAAATGTTCACAGACCTGAATTCTGTGGGAATTTGAGAGTGCTTTGGAGCTGCTATCAACTAAAGGGGCTGGCCTCCAGGGTCCTGTGTGTGTGTGTGTGTGTGTGTGTGTGTGTGTGTGTGTGTGATTCATTTGGTCCTTTTTCAGGAAAGGGAAGTAAGAGCTACTCTGACCTGACCTGAGTCTCCAAGGTACCAAGTACGCTTTGACCTTCTGCAAAAAGCACTGGAAATGTGTGTTTCCTCAATAGATGTCTACCAAACTACCAACTCTGTGCAGAGAACTGTGTGAGGAGTGTGGTGGGACAGATGAATGAGGCAAGGTCTTCTCTCCAAGGAGCATGGCTAGGAGAGGGAGGTCATGGTCCTACAGGAAGGAAGAAAGTGAGGTGGAGGTGGGTGGAGAATGCACAGGGAGGGATGGCTCCCCCGGTGCTAAAAATGCCGACTGCAGGCTGGTTCCATCGGCCTCACTGCCTGTTGCTCGCCCCCGCCTGGACGGACCACCAGGATATCTTCATAACAGCATGCAGGGCCTCGCCCATCTCACACACCACTGGTCCCTGAGATCCAATTTCCTTCTGCAAAGGGATGCGGGGGGGGGACCTTGTGGGAGCCTCTCTCTTCAGGCAGGGGAACCAAGGCCTCTGTTCACAGCTGGATCTTTGTCTGGGTGGTGGTCAGCATCCCAGAGAGCCAAGAGCAGAGTGAGGGTTGCAGAGGGAAAAAGGTGTGTGTGTAGGGGGGGAGATATAGACTCTTTGAGACATCAGAAGGAACTTCCAGAATTAAGACTTTTGAGATATTAAAGTGGGTGGAGTTTCTCTTTTTTGGACCCTGACAAAATAAATAGGAATGTTTCAGGGGACTATTAAACATAGCCTTCCCTGGAACTCTGGCAGAGAAGGCAACTTGGGATAGGGCCCAAGGACCAGGATGGTGGGATCTCAGAGCACGGATCACAGATGCTCACCGGCAGGGGAAAAAAGTGAAGGGCTACAGCACTGTAGTGCCTGCAGCCTCCAGAAGAGGGAGCCTGGGGGCAGAGTCAGCGTGGGAGCCGCCTCAGGAAGGAGGGCTTTCTCCCCTCTTAGGGGCAACTAGTTCTCTTTAACCTCGGGCTTGGGTCTTTTGGTAACCTCATCCCATGGATTAGAAAGTCATAATGAAGGCAAAACAAAGGAAGCTCAACGAGGGGGGCATAGGCTACAGAGAGGCGCCCTTCATTCACATTCTTTTGTTCACTGTCCAGTGAATGGAAGGCAGGGGTCATTTTAGAGGCGCTGTCCCTAGAAACATTTGTAGCAGCAGGAGGGCTGCCCTGTCTGGGGGTAAGGAGGGATGGTTCAGAGTGGTCTGCACCCAGAGACAACCACCCGTGAGGCTGAGAGGAGACGGTTCAGTCCTGAGCCCACCAGGCTGTGGAGCAGGGCCAGACCCGCCTAGGAAGAAGACACAGGAACAATATTCTGAGGACCCAGATGGCCCTGGCCCCTCCCCCTCCTTGGGGTCACCATAGGCCACTAGGCCACTGCCCCCTTACCCTCTGGGGGCTTCTCCTGCAAGAGAACAGGAGGCCTTTTCAACAGAGGCTTAAGTTTCCTTCTCTGCTCGCTCAGGCACAGAAGCCTCTGGCAACTTGACACTCCGGGAGCTCAGCTGCGGGAGGACCCTGCACCCATGTCCGGAAGCTGGCTCTTTGCCTCACACCTCTCCACCCACACATGCACTTCCCTGGTTCCTGAAAGGCCACGTGCAACCATCCTGGAGAGGAATTTGGGGATCTGACTCGCCTTATCTGGGACTTGGCTGGGACTTTGCAGTGGGGTGTGGGGGAACTCCTTGAGCCACAGCAGGGGTCCTGGCCCTTTGGGGGAAGCTGCCTTTTTTGCATTTTCTTTGGGAGAGGGAGAGGAGCAGCAGGCCTGAGCCCCTGCAAACCCAGCTCCGGGCTTCGGAGCTTTTGTCACGGACTCTGAGAGGCTGCTTGGCCCTTTCCAGAGGCCCCAGTGCCCTGTCACCAGACACCTCGGCATTCAAGGAGGACACAGGCAAGACTGCAAATGGAGGACAGACAGGAGCGTCTCCCACGGAGAGATTTCCCATCACGAACAGGCTCACGGGGAAAGGTTGCTTTTCTGATTTGTTTTGTTCAGTGCTGAAAACCTTTATGATAAGACATCTAGGAGGGGAAAATTCTAACGCAACGCTCGACCCCACAATGTTAACCAAGAAGAAATCATTTGTGTCTCTGATATCATCAGAAGAAACTAAAATGCCACATTAGAGAGCCCAGGAGCCGGCGAGGCAGGGTCAGTGGATGCAGAGTCATAAAAGCACACCCCTTTAGGAAATGGGATGGGCAGTCCTGGGCACCCACCTCCCTCAGCCTCCTCAACCCACGCCCCCCACAGCCCTGTACCACCAGGTCGGCAGTCTGGAGCCCCAAATCCAGTGTGTTGACAAACAGGCTCAGAAAAAAATACGAAGCTCGTTAGGAAGGAGCTCATTAGGACTTGTTGACATGAAACCCATTAGACCAATTAACATTCCATTAACGGCCTGGGGCACCAAGGGGTTAATGCTGCTGGGCAGTAATTGGGCCAGGGTGCCCGGCTTGGGGGCTCAGGGCCTTAAGGATGAGACACAAAGTCTAATTGGGAACTCTCTGGCCAGCTGGCCTGACAGCATTTGTTCCTGGCCCCTGACCCTAGCTGAGACAAATTGATGGGGGAGAGGGGAAGTAGGGCCAGCTCGCTTGGCCCCTCACTGTCCCACCCACCTGCCCCAGACTGGAGACTGGGCCCATGGTTGGCATAAAGACAAGGGGGAGGGGACACTCCCACCCTCCTGGAATCTGACAGTCCTGTTTTCTTCCTTCACGCCCTTCCCCCACTCCCTCTGCAAGTTTCTCTCTCAGCCCCGGGAAAGTGAGTCCCTTCTCTCCAGGAACTGCTTTTCGGTGATGTTACCCTCTTAGAAGAACTCTTTAAACATGCTGGAATCTTTCAGGCCCAGAGCCTTGTTCATCTGAAGAGTGGCCCTGGGTCCGCCTGCCTTCTGGCCCCTGACTTCCTCCCCTCTTTCCTCCCTTCCTTCCTCCCTTCCTGTCCCTTCTTCCCTCCTTCCTCCCTCCCTCCTTTCCTTCCTTCCTTCCTTCCTTCCTTCCTTCCTTCCTTCCTTCCTTCCTTCCTTCTTTCCTTCTTTCCTTCCTTCCTTTTTTCCTTCCTCCCTTCCTTCCTTCCATAGCAGCTAAGAGGCACTCCTGAGGCCCCCTAGGAATGCTTCTGGTCTGTCCTCTGACACACACAAGCAGCGTGTTCATGATTTTCCTTTCCTTGAGACAAGTAGGGGCTGTCCCATCCCCTGTCTGGGTCTCAATTTCCCCATCTGTAAACTTTGGGATTGGATGAGGGAATTCACAGGGCCACCCCTCAGCTCTCAGTTCCCATGATCTAAGCCTGGGCTTGGGGTAAAAAAGTCTGGATTCCACATCCAGTGGAATCTACCACTTATTCTGTAGCCAGTACAAGTCACTTTCCCTCTCAGACTGCAAAATGAAGGGATTTCCCCAGAATATTCGGGAAGCCTTTGCCCAGGATTTGCACTGCACACATTCTTGTTGAATGAAACAGAAAGGGTTGGATTGTAGCTTCTTTCTAAAGGCCAGCCAGTGCCTGACTTCTCTTCCTCCCATCTAGTTGGAGAGTGGAAAGGAGGCCCCTGAGACCAGCGAGCCAGGAGCCGTCAATCCTTCAGTCCAGACGCCCCAGGTTACCCCTCCACCCCACCCCAGGCAACGGAGCAACTGCCCAGGCCTGGGTTCTGACGTCTAGACAGATTTGCAGGAGGCTGAAATAACACAGTGAACTCAGCAGGAGGGACCGAAAAGCTGCATTAGTAACCTGGCTGGCTTCAACATCTCCCTCTGGGGCAGCCTCCTCAACCCTGGTGCAATCCGTCTCTTTTTCCCTCAGCCCCAGCACAGCGTCCAAAATGATCTTCTCTGGCCCAGCTCCCTTCCCAGAAGTGGCCTGTAGGTGGCGTCGCAGGGCCCCACTTTAATTGCATTATATAATATAACCTGTTTACTAAATCATGTAATCAGTCGCCTTAGGATTTGCAGCTTGGGATATGTATGGAGAATTGGACTTTGAGTCAAATTTAAAAACAAATAAAAATGAGAGGCAGCTGTTGCTGATAGTGTGATATTCATCTTTTGGAAACAAATTCACCCCAGTGCTATAAATTATGCCTGGAGAAAAAAAAGTGTTGCTGGTGGAATGGAGTTGGCTAGGTCTCCTCTGCTGGCAACTCATAGCGACGAATCTTGAAATAACGGTGTCAACCTGTCACTGATTTCATGTGACTCTGTGGATTTATCTAAAGAAGCGAAGGCGTGTGGGTGCACGCGAGCACACACACAGAGGAACACACACACACACCAGGTCTCTCTGCAAAAACCAGTAAGGGCTAGAAGTGACAAGCTGGAGGCAGGGTGTCTGCCAGAGCTCGGTGGTCCCTGAGGCCTGGTGGATGGATTTGGCACCGAGAACGGAGCAGTGACGAGGGTGAGGTCGATTTGTGGTGGCAGAGGAGGACAGAAGGGAGAGAGAGGACACGCCATGGGCTGGGAAGCTTGACCATGTGAGCAGGGGTTTGTCACCTCCAAATCAGTTGTTGTGTTGAAATGTTTCTAAAGAGGGAGAAGTGGAGCCTCCTGGAGGGGAGGATTAAGGAATCTGGAAAGAGGGGCAAGCTCCCCAGTGCCTGCCCCACCTCACAGCACAGCAAACACCCTCGCCTGCCTCTTCACCCCAGGGGCAGTGGGCGCTGAGAGGAAGCTGGGGACCCTGAGGATTCAGACAGCAGGAATGTGGGGCTGAGTGGGTGCTGCTTTCTGCCTGGCTTTCTGATCTTGGGCTGATGGGGCGAAATGGAGATCCTCCAGTCTGATGAGGTCAGTCTCGGAGTGGGGCCTGGGAACCAGGGAGAGAGGTTGTGCATATCTGTTACTGAAGCGGGGACAGGTGCAGAGGAACTGAGTGGGATTTGCACTCAGGTCTGACATTCTTGTTCACTCTGTGTCCTGAAGGCCAGCTAAGAGGTCAAAAATAAGCTGCGACTCCACAATGACCCAGGTCCCAGGGCACACTGCACCCGGCACAGAGCCCAAGTCCTGGCAGAATGTCACAGCCAGAACACCTGCTTCCCTGCTGCCCCTCCAGGTCCTCCTTGGAATACTCAGTGGGGAGGCAGAGATGACAACCCAGACAAGCAGACGCTCTGGCCACCCATAGCTCTCTGCACTAATTGTCATTTGCCACCCTTCTGGGAAGCCAACTTGGGAGGTGGTGCCAGGTCATGCCCTAATATCACAATGCTGGTGTCCGGGGAACAGAGTGGGGACAGAGCGGAAGCCAGCATGAGCTTTGGCTAGGACTGCCTGCTTCTGACTCCCTGAGAGATGTGCAAATCTCTCTCTCTCTCAGTCCTCCTTCAGCCCTTAAATGCCACATGGAGTGAATGCGCTTTGGAAAAGGTAAGAGCCTTCTGTGAGACCAGAGAACCCAGAGACCCTTCCCCCAACCCCCAGTTTCCATCCCAAGGAGCGTGGCCTCCCCATAAATGGCCTGTGGTCCTATTTCCAAGGGCCTCAACCTCCTCTCCCTTCTCCACTCCCAAGACCACTTTACTGTTTGTTCTTTATTTGGAGTAACAGTATGTCCCCAATGTGGTCGGGCCAACAGATCACTTATGCACTCACTGACCCCAGCCTAGAGATGAGCAGAAGCTTACATGAGAGACCCACCCTGGAGGAGAGGACACCGAGTCCCTCTGTGTCCACGGTTCAGTATGGGGAGGATTAGTGGGCACACAAGCAGCATCAGCATGACAAAGCAGTGTTTGGGGACAGGCCCCAGCACTGGGTCCATCACCCTCCTCAGCCGCTCCCTCCTCCATGGACAGGACTTGCCTTCCTTGAACTCCAGCCGGACCAGGTTTCCCAGAGAGGAGCCCCACCGTCCTGCCCTTTGCTGATGGCCATGCCGCTCTGACTCACACAGAAGCCAGAGTTCCAGGCCTGCAGCCTCTCCTCCTTGAGTCCCCAGTTCAGCTATTTTTTAAACTGGGCTTCACAACACGGAGCAGGGGAGTCAGAGGAGCAACACCCGCCCTGCTCGGGCGCCCTCTTCCTGGTCTTGCTCCTGCCTCTCCACACCAGGAATGAGAGTGCTGGAGCCCCACCGCCCTCCCTGCCTCGCTGTCACACCTTTTCTGGCTTCAAAAAGCCGCTGATATATTTTACAAACTGAAACAGCAATTTAATTCCCCCTGATAGCGGCAATTGTCCATTAGATCTTCCTACCAAGGAGCTTAACAATAATTCCTTTCATCCAACTGCTTGCTTCTTCTTGATCTGAGAATCAATCCCATAAATAGCAGGCAAGAGTTCTCACATTACTCTCCCCTCCAGCTTTTAGCATTTTGATGAAGATTCTCATCTCCTCTTTAAGCACTTTACAACTTGGCAATTTTTCCCCCTTTGGTTCCTTTAAACAAAATAAAACAAAAAACAGAAAAGAAAAAAAGCATGCCGGCTGGAAGGGGGAGCACAGCCCTTGCATTCTGCTCACGGAAGTGGCGTGTGCCTTTTCCTACCTGGAGGCAGGGGAATGGCAGCAGTGACCTCCAGTGGGTCCTGTCTGCTGAAAAGTGGGTGCTGCTCTGCCCCAGAGGGCCATCTAGTGTGTCCCCAAACTTCACACTCACCACACCTGGGTCCTGCTTTTGCCAGTGATGCTCAACTTAGTCTCCCATTCCAGGAGCCCCTCCCCCTATTGTTCACCCCCAGGAATGGAGGCGGGAGGGAGGCCACAGCTGCTGCCCTGGGGTGGTCTGAGCCAACTCCCGCCCCAGCCTGCGGCCCCTTGGAACCTTCTAACCTAGAGAGGGGATTCTGCCCTTTTTTTTTTTTTTTTTCTCTCCAGCCCTCTTCATCTCTAGCCAAACAACAAGAATGGGAGAGGGGGGAGGCCCAGGGAAAGGAGAGAGCTTGAGGTCTTTTATTCAATTATTTCCTTTTTTTTTCAACATGCAAGCACCTCCAGGGATCGGGACAGTGGAGAGCCCTCCAGCTCCTCCACGGTGGTGGCTGGGGTGGAGTGTCGGGGCACCTGGGAGCCCTGGCCCGCCCCTCCCCCAGAGACACTCTCATGTACTCTCTGGTCTGCACACACACACAGAGAAACATCTAAAAATGAACCTGGGGACTGAAGTCCCCCTTGACAAACCTGATTCCCAGGTTTATTATTATTTGTCAAGAGCTGACAGCAGCCGCTGCTCAGGAACTGAGCTGAGGAAACAACACAGCCGGGCCCCTGAGGCCCACAACTCAACAGAGACAAACAGCTCCAGCGCTGGGATCCCAGGTGGAAGAGTGCAGAGCCAGCTCCGGCGGCCCTCCTGGGCTCCCACCCTTTCATAAGCCTCTCCTCTCTGAGGCAGTCAGGAGGGCCCTGACACTCCCTGGGAATGGCGAGGGAGGAGGAAAGCAGGCATGGGGACCATGTAAGGTGTGGGCAGGGTGGCCGGAGTGGGGGGCTGCTGGGGGAAGGAGGGCATGGAGGTGAGGGATGCTGAAGCCTATGCATTCCACCCCTGGTGCAACCTCCAATTCTCCTGGAGCCAGAGGAGCTAAGAGGGTCAGCCAGGCCGCTTTTCTCTCTGAGGACTGTACCGTATCCTCTGGCTAGATGACACCTTGTTCCAATTTGTAAAACTTGCCTTTACATACATGTTCACTGGGGGAAAAGGGGCAGCCTATGCAATATGACTCCACGAAGTCTACCTCCTTATGGAGCTTCAATATATATACATGGTTATAGTTTAATTTCTTTGGCTTAACTCTTTTCTTTTTCTTTCCTTTTTTTTGAGACGGAATCTTGCTCTGTCGCCAAGCTGGGGTGCAGTGGTGCGATCTCGGCTCACTGCAACCTCTGCCTCCTGGGTTCAAACGATTCTCTTGCCCCAGCCTCCCGAGTAGCTGGGACTACAGGCGTGCACTACCACACCCAGCTAATTTTTGTATTTTTAGTAGAGACGGGGTTTCACCATGTTGGCCAGGATGGTCTCAGTCTCTTGATGTGATCCACCTGCCTCGGCCTCCCCAAGTGCTGGGATTACAGACATTAGTCACTGTGCCTGGCAGGCTTACTTTTTTTTTTTTTCTGAGATGGAGTCTTGCTCTGTTGCCCAGGCTGGAGTGCAGTGGCATGATCTTGGCTCACTGCAACCTCTGCCTCCTGGGTTCAAGCGATTCTCCTGCCTCAGCCTCCCGAGTAGCTGGGACTACAGGCACCCACCACCACGACTCGCTAATTTTTGTATTTTTAGTAGAGATGGGGGTTTCACCATATTGGCCAGGCTGGTCTCGAACTCCTGACCTTGTCATCCACCCACCTCGGCCTCCCAAAGTGCTGGTATTACAGGCATGAGCCACCGGGCCTGACCTGGCTTGCTCTTAAAATGTAAAACAAGCCAATCCAAGAAGCATAACCCTTTAAGTCCCAGCAGCCATTTACACAGCAGTGAGAATAAGTTTGTTAGTTCCTCGAGCCAATTTGGATATGAGTGAGATGATAATATAGAATTAATAACAACTGCCACTTATTGAGCCCTCCCTGTGCCCCAGGCATGACATTAACAGCAGATACGGATCACCTGGTCTCTTTTTCTTAACAACCAGATGGTGTCGGCATTACGGTTGTTCCCATTCATGGGTGAGCAAACTGGGGCTCTGAGAAAGTTTCCAGATGTTACACACAGTCTGATCCCAGAGTCTGCTGGGTTAACTGGAAGTCTCAGGGTGAGGGCAGGAAATAGCAGGGAAGGACTGAGACTCCTAGAAACTGGAGAAGTCAGAAAAGGTGAGGCTGATTGTAAAACCAAGCTGCTGGTTTAGAGTTGGGCCCCCGAATACTGGCTGTCCTTTGACTTTCCTAGGCCCTGACTTTCCAAGCATCATGCTGTACTGACACCACTAAACATCTTCTGTGCTGCCGAGCCCGGGCTTTTGTACATCAGTTAATGGACACACACTCTGTGCCTTCCCATGGTGGGGAAGTTCCTCCCGTCGGCCCTGCCATCCTGCTCCAGCAGTATGTGTACACATTTTGTTAAATATTTCATTGCGTTTCGCTCTTATTATTTTATAAAAATGAGCGGGAGATGGGAAAATGGAAGTGCTGATCCCAGCAATAAGAAGTAGGGGTCTCGTAAACATGATATGACTGAGACAGAGATGGAAAATGTTAAGCGAGCTGAAAGCGGTAAATCTTGAGTCTTCATTGTGGACTCATTGGACTGTGTGTTCAATTAGGAGGAGAAGGAACAAAATTAAAGAACACGAAATGATGGAAATATATGGCTGAAGACTGCATCTCAAAGGCGAGGTATAATTGGAATCTGATCATGTGTCGTGACTGTCTGGGAGCAGAGCTCCGGGAACGCACGGGGTATGTTCGAAAGCTAGGCTGCCTGTGCCTCACCCTGCTCTTGGCGGCTCCAGGGCCAGGGCTCTGAATCACATTGACCGGGATTCCGTCAGTGTCTCTGTCTTGTCATACTGGACTGAGGGGCCCTGCTGGGGCCCAGGAGGAGTGAAGTGGAGTAGAAGGGGGCATGCAGTCAGCCTACTCTCTGTGACTGTCTCCACTTGGCCTTTCCCCACACACCCTTGGCTTTCCAGGGACCACCCGCAGCTGCCAAGAAGTCCCTGTTCTGGAATGAAATCTGTCCATGACACACAGGCTAAGAGGCAGCTGGCTGTATCTTGGGAAAGCGTGTCCAGTGGAGCAGTATTAGTTTTTTCAAGTCAGGGCACCCCAGCATTAGGGGGCATCCCCTCTCTTGTCATATCTTCCTGAGTCCAAGATTTATCATTGTGCCAAAGAAGTCCCCCTTCCTGTTCACTTCAGAGTCTTCTGCTCTCAGCCCAGAGAGATTCCAGGCAGCAGTCTGAATGGGCAGCTGGTGAGCCAGCAGCAGGGTTATTACCCACATCCTCTGAGACAGGCAGCTATTAAACAGAAGTGCAAGGATGGAGCTGTGTTCTACCTCCCACTGGCTCGGGCTGTTCTCTGCCAGGGCCCGTCCCCTTCAACCTCCAACCTTGGAAAGGGGCTGTGGTTCTCTGGCTCCTAACAGGGAAAACTTTAGTCATGTGCTGGCCCTTTCAGCTGCTCTCAGACACAGAGGAGGAGTGTTTCATATTAGCATCAGAGTCTTTGAATACTAGAAATGGGTCTGAAAACTATAACTCGCAGTGAAGCTGAATTCCGACTTTTGCAATGCAACCCATTTCCTATCATTATGGTCTGGGTGGAAAGGAAGAGTCCGGCCTTTGGCACAGAATCTTCGTAGTCTCGATGTTCAAGATCATGCCTTTGCTTTGTCCTCGTCTTTTTCCAGTGAGATGGACACCATCTCTCATGCTAGAGCAAGGACCAGGGGGTGGAAGAAGAGGAGGAGAAGAGGCAATTTTGCACAGTGGACTCCGGCCCTCAGGGACCAATTAGGATGCTTAGAACAGTTAGTAATCCTCTGGGATCTGAGCATTTGTTAGTCTGGCTCTTCCAGGGTCAAGCCTGTCCAGGGAAAAGGAAGAAAGTGTCTCTACTTCCAGATCAGGAGTTCTGTCCAGAGCAGGTTGATCTGAGCAGGCAGGATGCTGCATGTGAGATGTCTGCTGCCAGAGCCAGGCTCTGGGATGGGAAGGAGAAGTAAACGGGGCTACTCCTCTAAGATGACTCCCCAAGGGCACAAGTTTGCCTGGGGCTGGGGATGATCCCTGCTGTCTGCAGCCCCCTCGGAGCTTTCTTCTCTGTTTAGGGCCTGGCTGTCTCAGGTGAGAGCCTTTGCTTTGTGGCACTGGGAAGAGCAGTCTGCTGTCTCTTTGTCCTGCAGTTCATAAATGTGAGAAAAAGAGCTCACTTAATGAGGCACTTGCCACGGTCAGGGATGATTTCACTAGCAGAAGCTGTGTGCGCGTGAGCTGGAGAAGGGTGGGGAGTAGGGGAGATGGGCAGAGGGAGACAGGGAGGTGAAGAAGCCCATTTCAGAATGATGGGGAAGGTCAGGCAGAGAGCTCCCTAAGGGGGACAGAGAGCAGAAGCTGGGGAGATGGAGGGTCCAAAGGAGCTAACCACAGTGAGAAGCTGGCTGCTGCGGCTGCCCTGAAACCCAGCCTCAGCCTTTTCTTCACTCCTCAGGAAATGAACACTTCTTCTCCAATTCCAGAAGCAGTGGGAACTCTAGGCATTAGAGCAGATTGTCAGATGACCAACAGAGGTGGAAGGGTCCTGAGTCATCATGAGGTCTGACTTCTTCCCCGGACAAATAAGGAAAATTGCCCAAGTCCATACAGCAAGTTGGAGATAGGGCCCTAATTAGAACCCAGGTCCCAAGTAGCAAATCCAGGTCTCATTTATTGAGCACCTATTCTGTGTCGGGCACTGTGCAGGGCAATGGACGTCCCAGAAGGAGAAAATAGAGACGCAAAGGAAAAGACATGAAAATGTAGCAAAATGGAGATTTCCCTGTGCTGAAGCAGACAGGTGACTTCAGACTTAAAAGATTCCAGCTCTAAGAAAGGAGAACACAAAGCAAACCTCAAGCCCCAACACATGGTGGTGAAATAGGAACTTTAATGGGAAAAGAAGAGAGAACCACACATTCCCATGGATCCTCATTGCAAGATCGGAAACAAGGAGACGGTGCAGCCATGTCAGCAAGTTCTAGGAGAAAAAGGTTTTGAACCTGGGATTCTGAGCGCAGTCCAATTATCAATCAAGTGTGAAGACAAATGCCAGTGTTGGACATGTGAGAACTCAGAGTTTATTTCCCACTCACTGATATAAAAAATAACTAGAGGTTGTAGTCCAGCAAACGAAGAAATCTGAAGAGGTGGAGAACACTGAATAAGAAAGAGTAGCTGCTCAGGGCACCAGTCATGGCACCACAGGGCTCAGAAGGTTCTTCCACAGCAGCCACGGGCCACTCACACTGCTTAGTTCTGCAGTTGAATAACACTGCCATGCCCACAGTGGTTTTAATGCTTTCAAACTGATTTCCATCTTATAATCACCTATAGAATACAGAGGTAAACTATAGCAATGTAACAGAGTATAAATCTTCTAAATCTTACCAAGGTAAAAATCATAGATAATTTATTATTATGCAAAATATAATACATAGTACTATATATAGTATATTATATACAGTATGAAAGTATGTGGCATACTGTAGATTGTATATATTATATAATATATAATTATATATTATAGTACATAGCATACATATGTATTATGAGTACATAGCACATAATATAACATGATGGTAGATATGCTAAGATATAATATTCCATATTAGAAGTTATTAATTATAATAACTTATGGATTTAAGAAACTGCATATATATCTAGTATAGTATACAGTATTATATATGATGTATAATGCTATATACTATATTATATAGAGAATATACTACAGAGTAATGTATATTATTTAGTATTATATATAATATATAGTGCTACACAATATAATACATAATCTCTATAGTATATATAATGCTATATGGTATGTGTTATTTAGTATATTACTATTATTTTACATTATTAAGATTTAGAAGATTTGTACTTAATATATAGTATATGTTATATATGGTGTATATATGATATATAGTATATACAATGCTATGAACTAAAAATAGATAATATCAAATGTAATTTGATAAAAACTTATCAAACTAATACAAATTGGAGGGGGAGGATGTGGGCTAATTTCCTCAACTTTCATAGCAGACAGTTAATGGATAAATAGATAAACAGAGAACAAAAAGACTTAAGCATAGTATCTCATATATTAAGTGTTCAGCCATCAAATGACTAAAGCCAGAAGCTGTTGTGGTTGACTTTGGATCATGAGCCTTGTGGGGAGAGGTGAGGGTAGGAAGGGAGAGTTTTTATTTTGTATCTTTTACGCTGTTTGCTTTTTCCTCACATATACTTCTAATTTAAAAAATAACTACAATAAATAAATAATTATACATCTATATAACAGAAAACTATGCAGCAGTTAAAAGTAATGGAGTATATCTATTTGTTTTGACCCAGAAAGCTATCAATCATATAACCTATGTTAAAAAAGCAAGTTTTTAGAACAATATTTAAAACATAACATTTAACCGTGTTATAATAAGCAGCAAAACTGATAAGATGTTGTCCCTACCTTCAAGGAGATTTCTGACCATGCGCCCACTTCTGTGTCCTCTGCCCTGGGCCATCTGGCCTGCTTGGGACCTCTTCCCTTTGTAAGATGCATGCCTCTTATTTGCTTGCTTGTTTGTTTTTTAGGGACAGGGGTCTCCCTCTGTCACCCAGGCTGGAGTACAATGGAGCAATCATAGCTCACTGCAGCCTCAACCTACTGGCCTCCAGCAATCCTCCCTCCTCAGCCTCCTGAGTAGCTGGGACTACAGGTGTGCATCACCATGCCTGGCTAATTTTTAAAAAATTAATACCTCTTTTTGCAGTAGATAAAAACTGTTGTGTACATATTTTAAGTAATAACTCTAAGTTCTTGACTATAAGTGCTCAGTCCAAAGTCTGGCCTGAATGAAGCTGCATAAGAGACGCACAGCTTTCTACACAAATATCTGGTGGAGGGAAGCAGAGAGGGGAGTGAGAATCCAAGGACTGCAGGATGTCAGGCCTGAAAGACTCCTCAGACAGCCTGCAGTCCTCCTCCCTCGTTCACAGAGAAGGAACACTTGTGGGGCCCAGAGAGGGGCAGTGGCCAATAAAAGGTCATGCGGTTGAATTATGATGTCCAGAAAAGACAGAACTGGGCTTTGTGAACAGCCAGCGTCAGGAAACAGTAGACAAGTTGAAGGCTGACCTGGGAGCCTGAAACCATGGCCTGCAGAGAATCCTACAGGAGGTTCAGAGGGAGGCCCATTCAGGAGCTGCTCAGAATGCAGATGGCTTGACTTTGAGGGGAGGCCTGGACAAATCAGACCACATCGCCCTTCCCTAGTGTCCATGGTAATGTGAAAGAAGAAGTTTTAATATAAGTAGAAGGGGGCGCTTTGGGGCTGATGGGGAAGGGCTTGCACAGGAACTGGCATTTTCTGAGCAGTTCTGATGCACCCTATGTTGTGTGAGGTGCCTTCTTGTGCATTCTCTCATTTAATCTGCACAGAAGCCCCATGAGGTAAATATGATGACCACAATTACAGAAAGACAATGATAGTAAGAAAACTTAAGTGCCTGGGCGCAGTGGCTCATGCCTGTAATCACAGCACTTTGGGAGGCCAAGGCAGGCAGATTACTTGGACTCAGGAGTTACAGACCGGGCTGGAGAACATGGCAAAACACCATCTCTATAAAAAAAAAAAAAAAATCAGTCCAGTGTGGAGGTGCGCACCTGTTGCCCCAGCTACTCAGGAGGCTGAGGCAGGAGGATCACTTGAGCCTGGAAGCAGAGGTTGCAGTGAGCCGAGACTGTGTCACGGCACTCCAGCCTGGGTGACAGAGTGAGACCCTGTCTCAAAAAAAAAAAAGAAAAGAAAAGAAAAGTTACATAACTTGTCCCAAATCTCACAGCCAGCAAATGGCAGAGCTAGAATTGGAGTCTAGGTTGGTCTGGTTCCAAAGCTTAAGTTTCCTCAAGGAACCAGAGGGCTCCAATAACTATGTGTTCACCAACTGAGAAAAGGAGAAATGTCTCTCCTAAATGGGGATACAACAAATGCTGTTCCCTTCCTGAAGCCTGAGTATGGAGTCGGCTCCTTTACCCAATCCATGACTATCCAGGTACACCGGCTGGCTCTTGAGAACTAGGGTTTATGTTTGCCCAACAGGACCTTGAAAATCCCCACCTCAGAGGATATCAGCATTTGGGACTCCCTTTCTCCCCAGCAGAGTTCCCACAGTGCCAGGCTCGGAAGAAGACGGGCTAGGACCTAGTGTGAGTGCAGGGAGGAGAAGGAGCTGGAGTCCAGGACTCTTGATTTCCAAGTTTTCAGTCCCGAATCTGTCCTGTACCAACCTCAAAGGCATATGATCTGCTCTTGCCACCCCTCAGACACCTGCCCCCAGCCTCCTCCTATGTCTCCCGAGGCACCTCTGCCGCCACTGAGCCCTGACTCTGGGAGAGGCAGGCAGGCTCAGGAGAGTATATATGTCAGTTAGGGTTTGTCGTTTACACGTGGAGATCATTAACGAGACTTATTTTTAAATTGTAATTGCAAAATGTAAATGCTCCCCAAACCGATGTGTAATTGCTACCCCCTCCACCCCAGCCCTTCCCCTCTGGTGCCAGCTTTGCAAGGAGAGAATTAGAAAATAAAAAGGGGGTGGATTATGTAAGCAAAACGATTTTAAAAAAAGAGAGCGAGAGAGCTAAGAATTTAAGTGAGACAGCTGGCAGCTTCTCTGATTGCCACACTTCCAGCATTAGCTGCAAAAATTGTCCTTGCCAGTTGCACCCATCCAAGCAATAGTGTCAACTGTATTTAGTCCCTAGAACAGACCATACTGTCACTCGCTTGGCAAGACAGTTCAGTGGTTAGTGTGTGTGTGTGTGCGTGTGTGTCTGTCGGGAGTGAGAGGGCGAAGGTCGGGGTGATATCTGAGATTGCCTCTACCCCATCTGTGGAAGCCTTCCATTCCACAGGAAGACATAATTCACAGCAGGATTAGCAGTCCATCAACCCTGTTACCCATATGCTACCCTGCAGGTGATGGCAGGAACACCTCCATTCTCCTTTCTCCCAGGCTCAGACTGTCTTCTTTGGACTCCAGCATCTGCAGCCGCAGCCTGCAGAGAAATAGGACTCTACAGGAGAGTTCAGCAGGAAGAACCTCAGTTCTAGTCTCAGTCCCAGAGAAAGCCACTGAACTTGGGCATCAACACACTTCACACGGATTCACCAGGTATAGAGCCCTTGTCCCTTTTTGTACCTTCCTCCCATCTTCTTCAAGCCCTGTCCACAGCTGCCGTCTACAGTGAACTCCTTGTGACTTCACTCTGCACATAGACTCCAAATGTTGTTGAAAAGCCTCAACTTGCCCCCGAAACGGGCGTCGCTCAACCCACACTCAGCAAAGTCTTGACCCGCATAGATACCCTCCCCTCGGCTTCCACCGCGGGGAGCCACAGCTCTCCCATGCCGCTCACCCCTCGTTGACCTAGAACACAGAGCTCCCCAGACAGGAAGAAGGACAAGCATTGCTGCCAGTCTGTCCTCAGACATGTGGTCCTCTGAATAGACTAGCTGCTTGGGGAGCTGGGCAAAGGGACATTCATCTTTGTGGTTAATTCTCCCTTGTTCCCTCTCTCCAGGGAAACTAGCTTTGTGAGGAATTTAGCAATGATTTCTGCCACCGAAATGGAGACTGATGTAAGGTCATGGTGGCCCAAAGACATCAGGGAAATTTACAAAATCCTGGGCAAGGTCCTTTGGAGTTGGGGCCCAATCTCACCATAGCACATCCAGCCCTTATCATGGCATACTGGAAAGAGGAAAGGGTTGTTTTGGATAACTGCATTTCTAAATCCTTGCCTATATTGATACTTACGTCTGTGAGATCATGAAGTTACTTAAGGGGATTAAAAAAAAAACCCTATCTGGTCGGGCGCGGTGGCTCACACCTGTAATCCCAGCACTTTGGGAGGCCAAGGTGGGCAGATCACGAGGTCAGGAGATGGAGACCATCCTGGCTAACACGGTGAAACCCCGTCTCTACTAAAAGTACAAAAAATTAGCTGGTGTGGTGGCGGGTGCCTGTAATCCCAGCTACTCGGGAGGCTGAGGCAGGAGAATGGCGTGAACCCAGGAGGCGGAGCTTGCAGTGAGCTGAGATCAAAAAACAAAAAACAAAAAACCCTATCTGATAAGAGGATTAAATGAGATTCTCTATTCAAAATGCTTTATACATTCAAAAGAACTGTTTCTCTGAGTTCATCAGAAACACCTGGAATGCAGTTTCCATTCAAAAACACTTGGGGTAAGAAGCTCTGGCTTTAGGGTCCTGGAACTGCATTTTTAAGGATCGCCTCCTCCCTGCCACCAGGTCATTCATGGGTGATAATGTTTGCTCCGGAGGGTGGTACAAATGTGATCATCATCATGATACTAAGCAAGGCCCCACCCATCGCTATCAACAGCCATTTATTGTTCACAGAATACGTAGAGGAAAAGAGACAGGAATAAGACCCAGCCCTCCTCCTCAAGGAGCTAAGGAGGTGACATAAAGACCTGAGAATAATCATACAATGATTGGCTTTCAAGGTTGTTCATGTTAAGTGTCAGCTCATATTCTGAGCTGGTTCTAGAGGCCTTCAGAAGGAAAGAAAACCTTTCCTTGTTACATAAAAATAACATGTAACTATATGTTAAAGGACAGAAGAGCATTTCTTACTGTTCAGGTGATCCCAGGGGTCTCTGAGATGGTCCTCAGGAGAGTCACTCCCCTCTTTCTACTTCCAGCTGGGCCAGAATTTCTTCCTCTCTGCTAGAGCCAAAGCACCTGCAAAAAAGCGTAGAGCAGCTCTCAGCAGGGAAGGCAAGAATTGCAGGGGTGGTCAGAGAAGAGGGGCTCCCGGGCTCTGTTCTCCCCTTTCCAGGCCTCTCCAGGATGTCCTCTATTCTGTAACTTCCCTTGCAGCCATTTGTCCTGTATTTGCCATTCAATTCTCTCTCAATGTGGTCACTGAGGCCCACGGAGTCACTGTAGCCAAGCCCTGGTCACTGTTGAACATGCCCTGTTGTTGCCCGTCTGGCTTCCTGACACCAGGAGTGCCTGCGGCCCTCTCCCCCGAGTGCGGGCAGGTGCCTGTGAGTGATTTCTGTGGTGCTGGGAAGACCACAGCTGACATCTTGTATTAAGGCTGTGGTGAAACTCAGAGGAAGGGGGGACAGTGGTACATTTGTCAGGCGTGCGGATCCAAATGATAGCAGGCTTGGGCTGGGATCTGGAGAGACACTGAGGGGTAAGGGGTGGGTGGGGAGGTGTCCAGGATGGCAGGGAGGAAGAGTTGGAGGGGAATGGACCCAAAGCAGCACTTAGCAGTAAAGGACAACCTGTGACCTCAAGGTGGCTTTGGCTGCACAACTTATTTTTATTTTTCGATTAAAGTGAATTAATTTTGTTTGTCAATATTTGAAATGGACCATGGTGTTGGTGAATGGAGGCTGGCTGGTCAGCACTTTCATAAGGTCTGACCGGACACTTCTCAAACAGTCCCATCAATTTCTCCTTGTGGATGAGTTGCTGATTGGACTTCAGTGAGGCTATGCTTGGAGTCAGGATGGCAGGGTCGGGGGAGGGGGCTGCTCTGAGGCCTGGCTGCACTTTCAGAGCAGCATCGGGAGAACCGCTGGCCAGGAGGGCCAGCCCTATACCAGAGGTAAATGCATCTTTAACATTAACAGTTCCTTCCTAGTTAACACCATCTTACTCTCCCTGTAAAAACACATTTGCACCTCAGTAAAGAATGTAATTAACTGGTGACATGACAACAAGAGGAGCGAAACAGTGGCCCAGGCCGGGAGCTGCAAGCGGTGGTGGTGGTGGGGTGGTGGAAATTTAGATATTTGCCTGAACAACAAGACTTTCTCACCTCCCTTCTGGTGTGTGTGTGTGTGTGTGTGTGTGCGCGCGCGCGTGCGCACGTGCGCACTGCTGGGAGGTGAGGGTGGCAGAGAGACAGCATCCGGGATCCTGAAGGAGGTTTGAATTCCTGGTGGCAGGAGAGAGGAAGTCGAGGGTGCCGGGAGGTGGGATGAGCTGAAGGAAGCAAGGATAAGCAGGGTGGTTTGTGAATTTCCATTAACAAAAGCTCTCTGGATTAAAACAAAAACCTCTCCCTTTCTTGCACCCCAGGCTCATCCCAAGAGCAAATAAGGGACACCAGCCATTGCCTGCCCTGGGCAGCCCCTGGGAAGAGCCCAAGAGATCAGGACCAGCTCACAGGCATCATCATGGTCCAGTTACTCCTAGCTTGTTCCCTGCACCAGGCTTCTCCTCCATGTGACCTTGTCGTGAACTTTGTGACCGACTCCCAGTTCTGTGGCCACCCCAGCAGCAAACCTGGGCGATATGCCTGATTCCTCCCTTCTCCAAGCTTCATCTCCTTTTCACACCTCCATCACTATCCCACTTCTCATCCTCTTCCAGTCAGGCCTGAAGATATCTTCCCTCCTTTCCATCCCCAGCAGCACAAGCCACAAAGGACCCTTCTCCCCGCCATGCTCCTTCTTCCCACCATCGGCCCCACAGAGCACCCCTGCACTGCTGCTTCCAGGCAGAGCTACCGGGACAGGTGACTTCATTCATGCTCTTCAAGGTCTTGTCCATGCCAGGCACTGCCGACAGCGTGAGTGCCTCACACCTATAATGGGCTTACAGCTGTGGCACCACCCCCGCCAGAAGTACAATGACTTCCTGCTCAGAGAAGGCCTTCAACACACGTCTGCTCATTGTCTAGAAAGCAGCTGGTCCCGACTGCCTTTCTAGACCCATCTTCCACCCTGCACCAGTGGCTCTCTACTCTCCAACCACTCACAACACCTGCCATTCTCCAAACCTGTCCACAACTTCCCACTTCCCTCAATGCCCGATTCTATATTTCTATCTGATCAGGTATTTCTACCGGAACCATTCTTCATTGTTCACGCAAACATTCTGGCCGCTGCCTCCACAGCCAGAAGTAATTTTTCCTCCTCTGTGCTTCCAAATAACATGTTGCTTGTCATTCTCTGAAAGCTCTAGTCACATCCTGTCTCATGCTATGGTTATCTTAGCTATCTTTCATCTCCTTCCAAACTATAAGCTTCTCATGGGCAGAAGTCCTATCTTAAATCTGTATAATTTTTTCAGTTCACAAAGTACTTTCACATGTAATATCTTCTTTAACTCTTAAAGCAACCTGTAAAAGTAGGTATTTTAATATGACGATTGTGTTACCTTTAAAAAATAGCAAATGCTTCTTGTAAAAAATAGATAAATAAGAGGAAAAATGTTAAGTTAGTAGCAATCCTACAATACAAATATAAGCTACAGTTAATATTTGGAGTAAAATGCTTCTTTTTTAAAAGCAGTATCATATTTTCATACTGTTCACTAAATAGCCTTTTATATTTAACAACATATCATAAACACCTTTTCATGTAGGAGGAAAATATATTATAATTTTAATGATTATGGCATTCCATTTATGGGTATACTATAATTACTTCAGACAAATTCTTCATATTTGTTGTTTAGATTATTTCCAGTTTTTGCTATTATAAACATGTAATGACTATTCTTGCAGCGGACTCTTACTCCAGACTTGATAATTTTCTTAGGATAAGTTTCTGGATGTGGAATTGCCAAGTCCAAAGGTGTGTTCATCTTAAGGGATTTTTACAAATTACTTGCAGGAGGGTCACACCCATTTACATCCGTCAGCAGCATATGAGAGATGCCTTTCCCCTGCCAGGTGGTTGCTCTGATTTTGTAGATGTGGAAAATGAGGCTTAGGAGAGTCAAGCACAGGGCTTGCCTAAGAAAACAGCCAGCAAGTGGTGTATCTTCTGACTCCAGACATTTTGTTCTCCCAAGCTCTCTGCTTCTCTTTGCCCTTCTATTTCTTACCAGTCCAAAGAGAGTGCTTGCAGTAGTAAGTGCTAAATTAATGCTGCACTCACCGAAGGAGAGGCAGAGGTGGCTGTGCCCTGAGTGGCGGGGTGGGGCAATCCTGGGAGCTTTGCTAACATCAGCCGTTTCCAGGTGTCTGAGGCTGACTTGGCAAATGACAGATCTGTTCTTCGGTAGCTTTTTACTACTCCCTCCTGCCCTTTTCTGGGAAGGTACAAATTGCTTCAATTTAGTCCCCATATATTAAGAATCTACCTTGTGCTGGTGCCTGGGCATCAAAGACAAAACATACACACTGTCTGTCTCTGTCTCTGTCTCTCTTTCTCTCTCACTCACTGTCTCTCTCCCCTGCTCTCTCCCTGTCTTCTAGGTGCTTACAGTCTAGTGGGCAAAATAGAAGGGAAAGAAATAATTGTCACCTACAATGTGTGTGTGATGCTGCCCCTCACTGTCAGCCTCCAGATCCCACAATGGCTGGAGCAGGGGTCAGGGCCACGGTGAGGGTTGGGGAGGGGAGGAAGCCCTGCCTGACTCCAACCTCTGTCTCCTTCATTGTGTCCCTACTGGCGCTGGGGGTCCAGGGCTCCCTCTGTCATCCTGCTGAAGCCACGTATTCCTTGTCTTTCTGCTCTAGCTGAGCCTCTGCTGCCCCCATCCCAAGACGACTCAGAGGAGCTAGAACTCTTCAGAGAGGAATCACTGCAATATTAGGGAAAGAAGCTGACCCTGCTCCCCACTCAGGGATTAATAAAACACACATTTGAGAGAGGAAGGACGATCCAAGGTGACACCAGCACGCCCCCATGCAGGGCACCGCTTCAGGGCTACAATATACTTGGAATTCTCCTTCCCAGAACTGATAACTGCCAAGTTCTACTTGTTTCCCAACAGCCTACAGAAAGCTACAAGGCATAAATACAGTCTGTAATCTCCTTCCTGTCACTGCCAGCGATTCCGCAAAGTACAAGGGGGACCACTCACATGACAGAGAGCCAGACTGGCAGGGAGGAGGAGACCCCTGATGGCCGCGGCCATCCTCCCAGCCTCCAACCCGCCTCTTGCCCTCCACACTCAAGCCGTGTGCCCCTTTCTAGATTGCAGGCAGAAGGACCCAACACTCCCCTTTTTGTCACCATGCAGAGCTCTTCCTCTCCAAAAGCTAAGAAGCAGCACAGCAGGAAGGGCCAAGCCGCAGATGCAGACAGGAAGTCAGAGAGAGATGGATGGATGGGAAGACACGGGGCTGTGTGACCCAATAGCCCAGATGGTTTGGGGGACAAGAAAGGAAGCAAGAGCTTCAGACTGAAGATAAAGTTCCTCTGTCCTCACGACCTCCCCACCTCCAGCACTGTGGCTCCCACAGGCCTCTCTCTGCCTATCCAAGTTCATTCTACTGGACCGCTCTATAGACATGGGCTGGCTTCCCCACAGATCACCTTTGCCTATTTTGCCAACTTGTGCTTGGGCTTTTTGCAGATGAGTTGGATAGGTGAAGACTGAGCCTCTGGAATCTGTGGCCAGAGACCCAAACCAAAGCTTGTTCCCTGTCCACTCTGGGAAGGTTACCCCACTCTGGTGTCTATCTCAGGAGCATAAAACGCCAAGGTTTTTGCCCCAGTTGGCCCAAGAGCCTAAAAAAGAATCTTTTCTCACTCTGGAGCCCACCGAGGGCCTCTTCTTCCATGAGTGCAGTGATGAAAGTGTGGTTTGCCTACAGGGACACCCCAGCAATCCCTAATAGCTGATGTTTGTGAATCCTCAGACCTCCCTGCTGGCAGGGGTGAGCCATGGAGGCGTGGCAGCCAGGACCAGCTTTGCCACAGGTTTACTCTGTGATGTTGGATGAAATATGCCACCAGTTTGAATTCTGTTTCCTCCTCATCATTACTGGTTTTCATCATTGCCATCGATAAACAAAGGGCTGGGCCTGACAGTGTGACATTCTCTGGTCTCATTCTCTGGTGATGCTTGACCAGCTGTTAAACTCAACTGTCATCCCAGGGAAAGCCTCAAATTTCACCAAAGCAATGAGGCTGATCTCAAAGAGACCAGATGCCAATCCTTTAGAAAGAGAGGGGCTCTTTGGAAGCCAAAGTAATTCATTGACCTGTTTATGATGTTTCTCCTCTACTCAAAAGTTTATAATGGCTTGCCAGGGCCTAAAAGACAAAATTGAGATTTCTTAGCTTCCATTCTTCCCCTTCATTATCAGCCTGATCCTACCAATCTTACCTAACTCCCCACTACTTTCAAATCTGAACCTTTTCTCCAGCCAGGCCAGGCTGCCACTGCCTCATGGCCAAGCACACCCCCTGTGTGAGCTCCCTGGCCCTCCTGACCCACCTGCCATGCTTCCCTTTCCTCCGTTGTCCAGGTCCCATCCAACCTGCAAAGACCAGCTCAAGTCCTGCCTTTCTGCAGCCGAATGAACTCAGCCTCTTGCCCCCCTCACCCTATTACTGACCCTTGATCTTACTTAATTTCGTGAGCCCCTGCTTTGTGCATGAATCTTAATCTCCTCAATGTCGTCATAAGCTTTGGATTGTGATGTGGATATGATTTGGATAAGGATTGTGAGACTTTTATATTTCTCTTATTCCTTCCATACATACCTAGGTTAGTACTGTGCCCATGGAGATCATGGAAAGTATTGTTCCTGTCACATGAAGAAGAGTCACTACTGGAAAATATTAAATCAGATCAATGCTGAACCAGTTCAGTTGATGGTTTGCTTATTTAGTTATTAATTATTAATTGCCAAAGGTATCACAGTTCTCTATATTTCAACGTGTTCTTGAATTGAGAGCTGTTGACTAAACTATGTATTATTTTGCATGCTTCCTGCACTAATAATAAGTGAATGTGGGAGAGAGAATACAATGGGTGGAAAGGTGAAGTCAGACAACCTTGAATTCCAGTCCTAGGTTCCCGTCTTCCAAGCTGTATAAGTCATGGTTTTCCTACTTCTGTAAAATGGTTACAATAATACCCAACTCACAGGATTTGATGGTATTACATTAGACGTGTGATATGCTTAGCAGACAGCAAAGGGCTTGGCAATGATGTAGACTAAGCCTTTCACAAATGATGACTATTGTCATTAGTGACAATGATAGCAATAATAACTTGTTTAGGCCGGGCGCAGTGGCTCACACCTGTAATCCCAACACTTTGGGAGGCCAAGGCGGGCAGATCACGAGGTCAGGAGATCGAGACCACCCTGGCTAACTCGGTGAAACCCCATCTCTACTAAAAATACAAAAAAATTAGCTGGGTGTGATGGCGGGCGCCTATAGTCCCAGCTACTTGGGAGGCTGAGGCAGGAGAGTGGCGTGAACCCGGGAGGCGGAGCTTGCAGTGAGCCGAGATCGGGCCACTGCACTCCAGCCTGGGCGACAGAGCGAGACTCCGTCTCAAAAAAAAAAAAAAAAAAAAAACTTGTTTAGATCTCATCTAGCAGAATCCTACTCATCCTCTGAGACTCAGCTCTGTTAGATTTTCTCTCAGGGCCACTGAGCCCCACACAGGGTGTCTGTCATTCCTTCCTTTCTGCTCCCCTAATACCTGGGACTATATCTCCAAGACAAAGTCCAAAGTCCTTAGCCATGAACTCCAGGCTGTGTCACTGAATTATCTGTTCCTAGGTGTGTCCCTCCCACTAAGCTCTGAGTTTCCAGAGAGCAGGGATTCTGTATTCCTCACCGTGCACTTCCAGTCCTGGCCTAGCATCAGGCTCAACGTGCGTCTATGAGGGAAAGAATGGATAAGCAGGAATGCCAGATGCAGTCAGGAGACCTGGGCAGAGTTTGGCCAGTCACAAATTTTCTTTCTGGAGAAAGGGGCCTGGGGGAGAGATTGGTAATTAGGAATGCATCGTGGAAAGCAAATGTCTGCTTTAACTCAGCTAAGACCAGCCCACTTGAAGGGACTTTAGAAAAAGCTTTTCACTTGCCCAGCAGGATTTTCTTATTTGGGGAACCTTCAGCCCCATCAGAAGACTTCAACATTGAACACCTCTGCAAGGCCCTGCCTGTCTCTACTTTCCTTACCAAACTCAGCTCAGCCTCCTTCTCTCAATCCTCCCCTCCCATCCCTTTCTCCAGTGGTCAGACCCTCAGCCTCGGAGTCCCTGCTCTCTCCCCAAGCCAGCCTGCTTGATGACTCTGGGTTCCAAGGCAGGATCCCCAGCACCAATGGCTCACTCCAGAAGCAGGTGAAAGTAAGTGCATCTTGGTACAATCTGTTTGTTTTTGCCTCTGTCACCAGATAGAGTGAGCTACATTTTCCTCCTTTCCATCTCCATGGCCACACCTCAGCTCAACAATTCCCTCCTGATCCATCTCCCTGGGGGCTGCTGCATCCTCCACAGGCTGCACAAGGACCGTTCCAGCAGCTTAGAGCATCCTATGCACAGTTCTCTTCACACTTAGCCAGCCACACTGTGATCGTCTGGGTACCACTCTGCCACCCCACTCGATTATATAATCCTAATTGGAATCTCAAGCCTATAGAACTCCCCAGAGCCTAAGATGTATTTTGTACATGTAAGGTGTTCAGCGTATTTGCTGGATAAAGGAGTAAATACATGTATATATTCAGCAGAGGGCATGTGGAGTGTATAACACACCACATGCTGATCTCCTTTACGGAGAACTATATTATCCAATTTATTACTTAGGACTTGCAGCAACTTTGGAAAGTAGTTATTTTTAGTCCTGTTTTTAAAAAGGGAAAACTGAGGTTAGAAAAGTTAAGTGACTGGTCCATAGACACAAAACTGGTTAAGGGGTGAAGAGAAAGGGTGGAGTCCAAGGGTGCTGTTGTGGCCTCATCAGAACAGCTCCTGGGCACCTGCCCACCTGCCTATCTAGTCTGGAAAAGCTGTAAAGAGGCTGAGCTGCTTCTGTTCTGCCTCTCTTGGGAAATAAACAAGAAGAATTCTTCTTCTCATCATTTGGTGAGTCGGTGACATTTCATTTGACAAAGAATCTAGGAAAAGCCTCTCTTGGGACTAGTTTTGGGACCAGGCTCTGATAATATTGCTTTATTGAAAAAGGATGCGAGGAACTGAGCTCCGGATGGCCTTTTACGTGGAGTAATTTATGCAGGAAATGAGAAATATATTTTTTTAAAGAAACACACATTGATCTACATAGTCACAAAGACAGCAGTGACAACACACACACACACACACTCCCAGAAACACTGTCACAGACACACAAAGGCACAGATTTCAGTTCAGGGTCATGCCACACACAGTAAGCAGCCAGAAGATTCCAAGTCAGATGGATACAGAGCCTTAGGCTCACACCCACTTGCAAAACAGTCGGAAGGCTCTCTCTGACTTTCCTTTCCATGCCTCCCAGGAGAAATTGTGATTTTCCCCACACATGTAAATTTTCGTTATTAAGGAATGCAGAGGAAGCGTGACATTGAAGAAATTAATCTCTCTGTGCCTCCCTGCCCTTCTCAGGGCTCTATTTCCTCCCATGATGACCACACCACATATGGAGATGGTGTCAATCCGATGACTTGCACCTCAGGGCCCAGTTCCTACTCAGGGAAGATTTACACCTTGTGCCTCGCAGAGGTTTCAGTCATAACCAGCTCCTGGAGGACAGCAAAGGAAGGCAACAAGGAAGGAAAATGAAATGTCTGTAAAATTCTCATTCAGATACTGCTGAGAAACGAATTTCAGAAGTGGAAGGGATGGTAAAAAGGATTCTATTTAAAATGCCTTTCTCCCTAGGCTGTTTGCGAAGAGTTGGGATTTAAAAGGATATGTGAAAGTTAGGACTTACCTTCTAGCCATGGTGATTTTGACCTGGGCTCAAAGCAGAGCCCAGGATCCCTGTTCTTACAAAATTGGCACCAAGAAACTCACAGATGCTGCAAATGCACCGGGAGCCAAGACACCTGGCTTCTACCCATAACTCTCCTGCATCAGCATGTCACTGCTCTGGGCCTCAGTTTTTCCATCTGCGAAGTGAGGTTAGGACCAGATGATCCCTTCCACCATGGTCTGCATCAGGGGACTCCTTGCTCTGCCTTGGTCCAGTGTTAATAAGACTTTACATACTGCTGTTATCTGCAAGATGATATGTACAACCCAAAGCATGCCCAATCCCATCCGTTAACTTTTTGTTGTTTATGCTTCACTGTAACTTTGTGAGGTTGGTAGTGCTGGTATCAATATACCCATTTTACAGACAGAACAAGCAAAACTGAGACTTAACTGTCTCAGCTAAGGTCACAAAAATAATTAATATTGAAATCTCAAGTTGATCTATTGGGATATTCCATGGAAAGGTGACCTGCACACTCTGGGGGCTCTGGGGGACACAGGGGGGATAGTAGATGACTAACTGCTCCCTCCTCCAGCTCTGCAGCCAAGCATCTGTCACAGTGATTCAGCAGTGAGGGTGTCATCATCCATGGGGAGTTCTGGGTGTGATGCTGCCCAGGAGCCACCGGGCTCATCAGGATTAAATCCCTGTGACAGCAGCGCCATCTTGGGTGGTATGGGGAAGGTGGTCATTAATGGGCTTCACTCCATGGAAATGCAGAGAACAGCACCTTGTGACTGTATCTGCATAAGAAAGGACAAGGCCCCTCAGCACTCTCATAATGATGAAGAGGACAGAGAGTGGAGGGGGCTGTAGAACAAAAGGGGAGAGTCTAGAGGGATGGCTACCAGCACTTGCATATGCCTCCCAAAGCCAGGCCTTTTCCGCACTGCTGCACTGCTGTTCCCCATTTTCTCCAGTACCCTCTAAACTCTGAAAATAAACCCTAGGACCTCAGATCACCCATTCCTA
>NW_016815818.1:1281841-1296145 GCF_001698545.2 Rhinopithecus bieti | reverse complement strand
ATATATATTTTTTTTTAAATAAGACACATCTTTAGTGCAGGTATTTGAGACCTTTCGTGACGTGGCCCCTACCTAACTTCCAGCCTATGACTCTCTTTCAAGGACGCTAGGTCAGGGGCTGGCAAACCACACCTTATGGTCTGAATGTGCCTCCCCAAAATTCGTATTGAAACCTGATCCCCACTGTGGTGCTATTAAGAGATGGAGCCTTTTGGAAAGTGATTAATTTATGAGAGCTCTGCCCTCATCAATGGGATTAGTGCCCTTATAAAAAAGGCTCGAGTGAGCTCCTTTTGCGCACCCCCTGTGTGAGGACATGCAGCAGGTCCCGTCTATGAGAAAGGAGCCGTCACTAAACACTGAATCTGCTGATGCCTTGATCTTAGAGTTCCAATCTCCAGAACTGTGAGAAATAAATTCCAGTGTTATAGACATTACCCAGTCTAAGGTATTTTGTGACAGCAGCCCAAAAGGACTAAGACATAAACTCACAAGCCAAATACTGAGGTTGCCTGTTTTTGTAATTAAAGTTTTATTGGAACACAGCCACACCCATTTGTTTACTATTGTCTGTGGCTGCTTCCCGCTGTGATGACAGCGTTGAACATGGTCAGCCCTCCATATCTGTGGGTTCCACATCCACGGATTCAACCGACGGCGGATAGAAAATATTTGGGAAAAAAATTTAATCTGTACTGAACAGGTGCAGACTTTTTTCTTGTCATAATTCCCTAAACAATATAGTAGGACAACTATTTACATAGTATTTACATTGTATTAGGTATTATAAGTAATCTAGAGATTTAAAGTATACAGGAGTATGTGTGTAGGTTATATGCAAATACTACACCATTTTATATAAGGGACTTGAGCATCTGTGAATTTTGGTATCCGTGGGTGTCTTGAAATCAGTCCCCCACAGATACCGAGGGATGATTGCAGTTGCAACACAAGACCTGAAATATTTACTGTTTGAAATTTTACAGAAAAAGTTTGCTGATCTCTGCTCCGGGTTATAGTTAAACTATACTCACCCTTTCCTATACAGATTCCACTTTTAGATACCTCCAGGACTTTGCTTGTTTCAAGACTGGGATGACCTCTTTCCATACTCTAATAGTTGAAATACAGCTCATTCCTCAAGGACTCAGCTCAAATATTATTTATTCTGTGATGCCTCCTGAATTGTTACAAAGAATTGCTCATAGCTCTTTACAGCCATGGCACATTGTTAGGATGACCCCACAATATATCATTCAAACTGGAGTAATTTTGAGAGTGAAAGAGCACAGTGACTAATTACACAGCAACTACAGGTTGCAACTGAGACCATGCCAGGCAAAGCAGGTTGTGTGGTTGCCGGCACGGAGTGCTTCTGTCGTCCTGCCTCCTAAGGGTTAACTGTTTACATATCCAGCTCCCTCCAGGAGGCAGCATGCTTAAGGGCAAGGGCAGTGTGGGGATTTTTTTTGACCCTCAGAGCATCTTTACACAGAGAATGTGATCAATTCATATTTGTGAAGATGAAAGAAGGCTCTGGTCTTAAGCTAGACACAAGCAGTTTCTTTAAGAGTAGCAAGCTGGAATAACAGAGGACAGAGGAGCCATTAGCTAAATGGAGAGGAGGTGCTTGCAGCCAATGGAGGTTTCAGGCTTGTGTGTGTTTCATGGAGCCTGTATGCCTAGCTCCACAGGGCGTTTCAGTACCTGGAACACCAGGTACTCACCCTTCTGCTTCTCTGGCTCCCCTGCAACCCACCCTTCTGTTCCTCCAAGCCCAGCCCATTCATCCTCTCAGCTCCTGCTTTCCCTCCTGACATCTGGTCTCACAGATCCTGGGGTGTATCTCTTGTTCTACAGGGTACCATGTACATCTCAGTCCTGGGTCTATAATGATCAAAGTGGTCGTAACCTCCTGAATCTCTGCTGTGTTAGAAAAGGAGGGGTGCTAATTCAAGGGCTATAGCTTATTTCTGTGGATTCCTAGATTCCCACTTGAGACTGAATACTGGGTAACCAGAATTTAAATATGCATCTCCTTTCATAAAGCACTGGAACATTCTATAGACTTCTGCTCACTAAAATGGGAGACAGGAAACAGCAAGGGATATGATGACCCATTTAACATTCTTGACACTCTCCATCTGTTTTCCTTTAAACAGCCGGAAAGATCTTTTTGAAGGTGCAAATATTCTACTACATGGTTATACCTCCCTTGTTTCAAGCACAGTATGGCTTTCCCATTCTTAAGATCAAAGTCAAAAGCCTTACCATGGTCTAGAAGATCAGTCTGGTCCTTCCCACCTTTCCAGCCTCATCTAGCTTGCTGTTTGGCCTCCATCCACCCAGGCTTTTGTTCCCTCAAACAAGCCATGCTTCTTCCCACCACAGGGCCTTTGCACAAGCTACCAACATTCCTGGAAGGTACTCTTTCTTCGTTCACTTTTAACTAGTAATAGCCTGCTTTGCTTTCACCTCTCAACTCAAGAATCACTTCCTCAGGGGAGCTACAGAGACCTCTCAGGTAAGCCTCCTTTGTTATATGCATTTCTTAATTCAGTTTGAGAATTTAATTAATGTTGTAATTATATTTATTTGTGATTGAGTAACGTCTGTTTTCTCCATTAGTTTGTAAACTCCATGTGGACAAGGGTCCAGACTTGTTTTGCTCATCTTGAAACCCCAGCACCTGGTAGCACTTAAAAATATTACAGATACATCTCATTTTATTGCACTTCACTTTGGTGTGCTTTGCAGATATTGCATTTTTTACAAATTGAAGGTTCATGGCAATACCGCATTGAGCAAGTTTATCAGCACCATTTTTCCAACAACAGGTACTCACTTCATGTCTCTGTGTCACGTTTTGGTAATTCTCACAATATTTCACTTTTTCATTATTATATATGTTATGGTGATCTGTGAAGAGTGATCTTTGATGTTATTATTATATTTTGGGGTGCCATAAAATATACCCCTATAAGATGGTGAACTTAATAAATGTCGTGTGTTAGACACAACAATATTAAAATAAGGCCAATTAATAACGCTACTGTGACCTCTAAATGTCCTAGTGAAAGGAGTCCCATGTTTCTCACTTTAAATCAAAAGTTAGAAATGATTAAGCTTAGTGAGGGAGGCATATCAAAAACTGAGTGTATTTAGTCTGTTTTCACATTGCTATAAAGAAATACCTGAGACTGGGTAATTTATGAACAAAAGAGGTTTAATCGACTCACAGTTCAGCATGGCTGGGGGGGCCTCAGGAAACTTACGATCATGGTGGAACGGGAAGGGGAAGCAAGCCACGTCTTACATAGCAGCAGGAGAAAGGGGTGAGGGGAACCGCCAGACACTTATAAACCATCAGATCTCATGAGAACTCACTCACTATCACAAGAACAGCATGGGGGAAACCCACCCATGATCCAATCACCTCCCACCAGGTCCCTCCCTCAACAGGCAGGGATTACAATTTGAAATGAGATTTGGGTAGGGACACAGAGCTGAACCATATCATTGAGACAGGGCAAAAGTTAGGCCTTTGTGTCAAACAGCCAAGTTGTGAATTCAAAGGAAAATTTCTTGAGAGAAATTTAAAGTGCTACTCTAGTGAACACATGATAGAGAAGTTAGTGAGACAGCTGATTGCTGACATGGAAAAAGTTTGAATGGTCTGGATAGAAGATCAAACCAAACACAACATTCTCTAAAGCCAAAGCCTAATCCAGAGCAAGACCATAACTCTCTTCAATTCTATGAAGGCTGAGAGAGGTGAGAAAGCTGCAGAGGAAAAGTTAGGGCACAGCACAGTGGCTCACATCTGTAATCCCAGCACTTTTGGAGGCCGAGGTGGGTGGATCACCTGAGGTCAGGAGTTCAAGACCAACCTGGGCAACATGGTAAAACCTCATCTCTACCAAAAATGCAAAAAAAAATAAAATAAAATAAAATAGCCAGGCATGATGGCAGGTGCCTGTAATCCCAGTTACTTGGGAGGCTGAGGCAGGAGAATCGCTTGAACCCAGGAGGCAGAGGTTGCAGTAAGCCGAGATTGCACCATTGCATTCCAGCCTGGGTGACAGAGCAAGACTCTGTCTCTTAGAAAACAAAAAAAGAAAAGTTGGAAGCTAGCAGAGGTTGGTTCATGAAGTTTAGAGAAAGAAACTATCTCGATAATGTTAAAGTGCAAGATGAAGCAGCAAGTGCTGAAGTATTATAGAAGCTGCATTAAGTTATCCAGAAGACCTAGCTAAGATCATTGATTAAGGCTACAGTAAACAACAGATTTTTCAATGTAGACAAAATAGCCTTATGTTGAAAGAAGATGCCATCCAGAACTTTCATAGCTAGAAAGGAGAAGTCAATGTCTAGCTTCAAATTCACAAAAAAGCAGGTTGACTTTTTTGTTATTGGCTAATGCAGCTGGTGACTTTAAGTTGAAACCAGGGCTCATTTACCATTCCCAAAGTCCTAGGACCCTTAAGAATGATGCTAAATCTGCTCTGCCTGCACTCTATAAATGGAACAACAAAGCCTGGGTGACAGCTCATCTGTTTACAGCATAGTTTACTGAATATTTTAAGTCCAGTGTTGAGACCTACTGCTCAGAAACAAAGATTCCTTTCAAAACGTTACTGGTCATTGACAATGCACATGGTTATCCAACAGCTCTGATGGAGATATACAAGGAGATTAATGTAGTTTTCATGCCTGCTAACACAACTTCCATTCTGTAGCCCATAGATCAAGGAGCACTTTTGACTTTCATGTCTTATTGTTTAAGAAGTACATTTTGTTAAGGCTCTTGCTGCCATAGATATCAATTCCTCTGATGGATCTGAGAAAAAAATTAAAAATTTTCACCATTCTGGATGCCATTAAGAGCATTCATGATTCATGGGAGGAGGTCACAATTAGCATTAACAGGGATTTAGAAGAAGTTGATTTCAACCCTCGTAGATGACGTTGAGGGGTTCAAGATTTCAGTGGGGGGGAATAGCTGCAGATGTGGTGGAAATAGCAAGAGAACTAGAATGAGAAGTGGAGCCCGAAGATGTGACTGAACTGCTGCAATCTCATGGTCCAACTTGAAAGGAGGAGAAATTGCTTCTTATGGATGAAAAAACAATGCAGTTTCCTGAGATGGAATCTCCCCCTGGAGAAGATGCTGTGCGCATTGTTGGAATGACAACAAGGGATTTAGAATATCACATACACTAGGTTGATAAAGCAGCAGCAAAGTTAGAGAGAATTGACTCCAATTTTGAAAAAAGTTCTACTGTGGATAAAATGCTATCAAACAACATCACCTGCTACAGATAAATCTTTTGTGAGAGGGCAAGTCTGTCGATACAACAAACTTCATTGTTGTCTTATTTTAAGAAGTTGCTGCAGCCACCCCAACCTTCAGAACCACCATCCTAATCAGCCAGCAGCCATCAACACTGAGGCAAAATCCTCCAGCAGCAAAAAAATTATGACTTGCTGAAAGCTGAGATCATCGTAAGTATTTTTTAAGCAATAAAGTATTTTTAAATTAAGGTATGTATGTTTTTTTTAAGGCATAATGCTATTCCACACTTAATAGACTGCAGTATAGTGTAAACATAACTTTTATGTGCCCTGGGAAACCAACAGATTCATGTGACTTGCTTTATTTTCATATTGTCTTTATTGTGGTGGTCTGGAATCCAACCTGTGATGTCTCCCAGGTATGCCTGTAATGGAATGATCACCCTCAGGAACTGAGTCAAAGATTGGGAAGGCTACCTCTGAGCATTTCTCGATGCAGTAAGTGAAGGTAATTCCAGATGAAGCTAGGGACTAAACTCCCCTTTCTTCTTACCCTGCACTTTCAGCTTCTTTTCCATGCAAAGCTGTCTTTAGGGGCCCAGCACATAGAAGGCTATATGAGGGAGTTCACACAGGCCCCGGCACTGGATGGGGGTTCTCAGGCCAAGACAGGCAACAGATGCAGACAAGTCCATATTAGGGCAGGCGGATGGATGACCACTAAAGAGGGGTGAGCCAGTACCAACTGGCTGGAAATGAGGGGTTCACAATGGGTCTAACTTCCTCCATGCTTCTTTCCCACACCATCATGGGCTCCATGAGAACCCAAAGGAGCCTTCAGCACTCCCCGGGGTCCATCCTCCGTCCTTCCCTTGCTGTTGTCATGGTGTCCTCTTATGTATGAACATCTTTGCCTCCACTCCAGCACAGCCTCCTGGAGGACAGAGACTGAGCCTTACACGTCCTGGAATCCTCACAGCTCCTGGTACAAGGTCAGGCACAAGATAAATATTTGTGGATTCCTACTCTTATACAGGGGGTGTAAATGTGGGGATATCTGCTGGTAGTGTAGAGCCAGAGAACAGCTTTAAGCCCTGGGTAGGGGGTGGCACTGGGGAGGCCATGGGGCATGGGGGCACTGTGGTCTCAGGTGTGCAGAGTCAGCACTTGAGCCAAACACTAAGGCTTTTCTAGCCCAGCCACCACTGGACTGAGAAGCTGCCCACTCCCAGGCTGGCTCATCTGAAGCATAGAGCGGGTCACCATGCCCTCAGATCTGGTGAGAGACACACCATTAGCTGCCATGCACTCAGCCCTCCCTGCCCAGCAAGGCAGCCTGGCAGCTGCACCCTGGGGTGGGGTTGAGCAAAGGCCTCCCACCGGCCAGGCCAGGGAGAAAACAAAACAGCTGCCTCTGTGCTGGCAGCAAGCCCACTCCCTGTGAGAAGGCCTCTCTGCACTGGGCCAATAAATAATAGAAAGTCCAAGCGGCCCAAGGTAGCAGACCCCATACGTTGGGCCTCGGGCAGGAGGCAGAGCCGCCCACCAGTTTGGGAGCACAGGGATTAATAACGCATCAATTTTAATGCAGAGAGAATTTTTTTTTTTTTTTTTTTTTTTTTTTCTGCTTCACAGACAGCAAAGTGAATGTTTGAGCATCCTGGCAGGGGGTTAATGAGGACTCTGATTAGTTATTCGGATTTCTCCACACTGCCTCCATCCATCCTACTAGGGAGGAGAAAAGGAAGGAGGTGGGGAGAGGGGGATGCTATGGAGAGCAGGGCTGGGCCCATGTGAACCTCCTGTCTCCCTCCAAGCAGGCTTCAGCCAGAGGATAACTGCAGCCCATCCTGTGGTAGAACCAAGGGCAGGAGAGGCCCTTAGAGATGACCCTGTCTGGCTCTTGGTTGGGAAGACCAGAGGGGTGTGACTTGCTGGCCACACAGGGGAGCAGTGAGAGCCTCTGGCCAGAACCCAGCCTGCCTGGGGCTTCTGCTGTATGAAAATTCCCTTCCCCAACTCTCTTTCCTGACCGAAGTGAATATTCTCCTTTTCCCGTAAGGAGGCTGCTGCTCAGGGGTAATCCAGTGTCCAGCCAGGGCTGCCCCAGGGCTGGGTCCAAGGAGTATCCTCACCAGAACATCTCTGCCAGGCTTGTTGTCCTCTCGGGGGCAGGGCGGGGCAGGGCTGGAGAAGTGGTCGGCAAGGCGAGGGTTTCTGGGATGGCCCCTGCCAAGGGGAAGCCTCCCTGCAGCACAGCCAGAGCTGGGGCCGCACTGCCTCCTCTGCTCCCAGCTGTGGGCATCTAGCCCAGCTCTCGGGGAGCTGAAGTACGAAGCCTTGTCCCCTCCCCACTGACTGCAGGTCAGTGATGGATCCTGCCCATTTGGCCCCTGACGTGCAGAGCACACCAGAGGAGCAAAAGCATGCGGGGAGGCAGCATGCTTCCAGGAAGAGAAACTGCCGGACCATCTGGATGCTCTGAGCTCTGAGTCTTCCCCACCATTAAGATGCAGATGGACTTCTGAGCAAGGGCTCCACTCCCTGACCCACCCTGGTTCCCAACCCGTCAGCTGCAGCCCAGTACCCAGAGCAGATCCAAACTGGCCACGGTGACATGGCGAGCAAGTGATGTCGCAGTGAGGGCACCCCACTGCAGGTGCTCTGAGATCACTGAAATCCCCCAGGGGTTTTTCTCTGGTGATTCATAACGAGCTGGCCATGACATCAACCCCAGATTCTCCAACTGCAAGGTGAAGCCCCTTCATCAACTGTCCCTAGAGTCAGGGCCGGTCTCCTCTGCCACCCACAGGGCTCTGCAGCCCTGAATCCTCAAGGAGAGTCTCGGATGCTGCTGTGGCAGCCCAGGGCCTCAGCTATTTCCTCTAATTCATTCAGTATAATAATGGCCACTGCTTACTGGGGGTCTCTTGTGTGCCTGGCATCATTACCAGTGCTTTACACAGAAAACTCACAGGCCCTCACTCCCTTCTGTGCTGTAAGTACTAACACCCATTTGCATCTTAGCCTGGCGCTGTCCAATAGAACTCTCTGTGGTGATGGAAATGCTTTCTATCTGTATTTTCCAATACCATGGACACTGTGTGGCTACTGAGCACTTGACTCAAACCTGGTGTGACCCAGTCACTGAATGCTTAATTTCATTTTTATTTTTATTTAAATAGACATACATAGCTAGTGGCTACCAGTTGCCACGTTAGACAGCATAGATTTGAGGAGGCCCAGCGATGTGCTCAATATTACAGCTAGGAAAGGGCATGGACAGGACTCAAGCCAGGGTTGTCTGCCTCCTGGGTATATGTGCTTTTCCAGGATGCTGTCCTTTGAAGCTTTATCTTCAAGTGCAAAAGGAAATCAAGGTAAAGAAGTGGAGTTGAATTAGCAAGTTCATGCAGTGCCCACAGCCAGCAGGAGCTCTGTGAGGATTCTAGGAACTCCTTGAGGGGAACAAAGATGAGTCAGGCCTAGTTTCTGCCCTCAAGGTGCTCCCAATTCAGTTGAAAGAGAAAATTCTACTTGAGATAGGAGAGTTCAGATGCAGAACTGAATCAGGTAGGATGTCACCTGGATATCCCACAGCAACCTCCCCAAACTCACCAGGCCCCGTTAGGAGCTCCAGCAGCTCCCTCCTGGCCACCCTCCATCTGCTCCTTTCTTCCATGTTCCTTAGTTTGGATGAATGGCACTGCCATTGCAGACATTCAAGAAACAAACCTGGGGGGTGCCCTCGACTTCTCTTTCCACTTTCTCCCTTCTCTCACCTTCTACTTTCAAAGACACCGTTCTTTGAAAGTTCTTCGGTGCACCGTAAATACTCTCTGCTTCCCATCCCTGCTGTCTAAGCTCCCTGTCGCCCTCGCCCTCGGTGGAAAGCGATAGCATGACACGGGCCTCCAGGGGGCTTGGCCTCCTCCGCAGCCCCAGCCCCCTGCGCCTCTCACACTGCATGCAAGCGAAGGCCTTCCTTATGCCTCTGTGCGTCTACAAATGCTGTTTTCTCTGTCCCAAATGCCTTTTCCTATCTTACCTATTTGGGCCACTGCATATTCCTAAGGTTCAATTCAGGGTATCTTCCCTAGGAAACCTTGTCTGAGCATCCTGGCCCCTCTGGTGGACAGTAATTTTTGCCTCTGTGCTCCCATCACCTGAGCACACCTGTATGGTGCTGCTGACCCTGCTGAATTGGCATTATGGGCAGGTGCGTCCTCCAGTCCATGGAGCTCCTCAAGGTAGGTGGTTTTGTCTCTGTGCTTAGAGTGCCTGCAGTACATGACACTCGGGGGGCGGCAGGCAGGGTGTGGTAGGTCTGCCCCTGCAGTCATCCGCAGAGCCACAGCACCCGCTGCCCCGGCCCTCCTGCCTCAACACACCACACACCACCTTATGGAATGTTCCTGATTCACCTCACAGCCTGCCTGGGGCACAGCAGGGCGATTTCCCACAGAACCTGGTGCTCAGCGTGAACTCAGACGGCTTTGAAGAGAGTCTCAAAATCAGCCAGCTTTAGCCCCAACCAAAATGGGCTTGGATCTGTGGCTTCCACACTCTCCTTTTGCCTCTGGCCTTCCTGGTCCTCCCCTCCACCAGGCATTTTTTTTGATAGTGAGCTTCAGGAAACTTCAATTTCAGCAAAATAATTTTTTACTGTGTGATGCACAGATCTGGGGACCCGATCGTACTAAACATCCTTCTTACCCCCACACAGCATTCCACTCCTTACAAAGCAGTGCCCTTGTCTAGCTCATTTAATCATCATAACTCCCCCTTGTAGGAACAAAGTTAGGCACTGTTTTTCCCATTTTACAGATGAAGAAATAGAGGCTCAGAGAAGCTAAAGGATTGCCCAATCTAAAGTGCTGGATCTGAGGTTCAAATTCAGATTTTTTTTTTTTTGAGACAGAATCTCACTCTGTCACCCAAGCTGGAGTATAGTGATGTGATCTCACTCACTGTAACCTCCACCTCCCAGGTTTAAGCGCAAATTCAGATGTTTTGATTCTAAGCTCAGTGTTCAATTCACTGGGAGGACAGTGGTGTCAAACATTTAAAAAAAATTTTTTTTTAAGGTTCATGGAGGAAGAATAGGCTTGGAGGAGGTGCTAATGAGTTTATGTGAGGGCATTGTGCTCAAGGCTTTGACAGGACGCCGGGTAGAGCAGAAAGCTTGACATGAGTGTTCGGGGCTACATTCTACCCCCAATCCACTGTATAATCACCACGCAAAGCTGTCTGCTGCTCCCCAAACATCATCTTGCATCTTTACCTTTGTGTCCTCCATAAGGAATTTATAGCCTTCTCTGCACCTCTGATCCACAACTGCTTAAAATGTCACCCCCTTCATGTCTCTTTCTTGCATCTTCCCAGGCAGACATGTGCTCTCCTTCCTGGGGGCTTTCTCAGCACTTTGCATATACCAGAATTCTAACCCTTGTCCTTTCTACCCAGGGCTATAGCAACTTGTGTGTCTGCCTCCTCCATGGTGTCTGAGGCGGGGACAATTCTTGTTCCCTTCTGTATCACTCGCAGTATCTAGCACTGTGCCTTCAGCATCAGAGGTGATCAAAAAATATTGGTGGGGTTGGATTTCCTTGCTAATGCTATTTCTAAGGCGTGTTGGCAAAAGAGGGCAAGGTCTAACCCATGTCTTTCTAACGAGGAATGTGAAATATAATGGATGTCACGTCTTAGTCTGAATTTTCAAATCTGAGTTCTGTGATGATTTGAAAGTACATGTACAAAAGACGGAACAAGGCATGGATGAGTAAAGCAACACAAAAGAGTAGCCTGGGCCTGTTAGAAGTGTGCTAGGAAGGCCAAAGACCCGAGTGAACTGGAGTCTAAAAACACCTTCCCCACCACACTCCCCATACCACACACATTCTCTCCCCGCTCTCTTAAAAAGCAATACTTGCAACAAAATGGAAAGAAAAAAAAAAATAAGGGATTGAGGCAGCTACATCCCGGGGCAGACAGATGAGGTTACCAGATGACAGAAGGAAAGCAAACGACTGAACTCCCACTTGGCTTTGTTTTTTTCAAGGACAATAATCATCAAACCAGAAAGATGATTTTAAAAGGGTTCAAGTTTGAGATAGGTGAGGAGATGGTAAACTAGCATCTCATAGCTTTAAATCAACTCAAGGCTGTGGACAAAGGCAAATTATATCTTGGAGTATGGAAAGAACAGGACTGCAAAACCACTGTTAGTTGTTTGTGAACTGATGAAAACAAGTAGTTTTCAGAGACGAAAATAGGTAAAAATTGTCCCTCTTTTCAAAAAGTGGCAAGCATCAGGGTTCTGGAAGCTATGTTACAGTAAGTTTGGCATTACTTGCTTGTGAAAATTCTAAATAGGATTATTTATTTATTATTATTATTATTTTTTGAGATAGAGTCTTGCTCTAGCTCCCAGGCTGGAGTGCAGTGGTAGAATCTCGGCTCACTGCAACCTCCGCCTCCTGGGTTCACTGCACTCACTTTTTGAGTAGAACTGGGATTACAGGCACACGCCGTCACCATGCCTAGATTTTTGTATTTGTATTTATTATAATTATTTTAATTATTATACTCATTAAGATAATCATAAGGGTACATGTGCAAAACAGTGCAGAGTTTGTTACATATGTAATAAAACTTGTGCATGTTGGTGTGCTGCCCAATCAGCTCGTCAGCCCCATCAACACTAATACATAAAAATCGTACTCAGTATAACTTCAGTGCATCCTTACACCTCCCCTACCCTGTGTAGGCCCGGTGTGATGTTCCCCTCCCGAGTCCAGTGATCTCTTGTTCGTTCCCACCTATGAGTGAGAAAAATGCGGTGTCTTGGTTTTTCTGTTCTTGCGATAGTTTTCGGCTGAGAATGATGGTTATCCAGACTAGCATACATATCCTACTTTCAAGAGACACTACAGTCCAAAGAAACAAAACTGGGGCATCACGATACTGTGTCAACTAATACTAAAGCTACAGCTAACCAATAGCATGGGTATGGTACCAAAACAGAGATATAGACATGGAACAGAAGGTCCCTCAGAAGAAATACCACACATCTACAGCCATCTGACCTTTTGACAAACCTGAGAAAAACAAGAAATGGGGAAAGGATTCCCTATTTAATAAATGGTGCTGGGAAAATTGGCTAGCCACAAGTAGAAAGCTGAAACTGGATCCTTTCCTTACTCCTTATATGAAAATTAATTCAAGATGGATTAGAGACTTAAATGTTAGACCTAATACCATAAAAACCCTAGAAGAAAACCTAGGTAATACCATTCAGGACATAGGCATGGGCAAGGACTTCATGTCTAAAACACCAAAAGCAACGGCAACAAAAGCCAAAATTGACAAATGGGATCTAATTAAACTAAAGAACTTCTGCACAGCAAAAGAAACTACCATCAGAGTGAACAGGCAACCTACAGAATAATTTTTGTATTTTTAATAGAGACGTGGTTTCACCATGTTGGTCAGGTTGGTCTCAAACTCCTGACCTTGTGATCCACCCGCCTCAGCCCCCAAAGTGCTGAGATTACAGGTGTGAGCCACCACGCCCTACCTAATAGGATTATTTATGAAAGAAAGAAGAGATGACCAAGAACCAGAATGGCTTCACTGAAAAATAGTCGTGTCAAACCAACTTTATTGTCCTTTAAAAAAAACACACACACACAGAATTCCTAGGCTGGCATAAGGAAAATTCTGAAAAATATCTTGCTTTCCGTAAGCGGTGTGACAAAGTCTTCCATGATATCTTTCTGGGTAGGATGAGGAAGAGTAGCTTGAATGGGGGAACCGGAGGAATTTTTAGCTAGGTGAGTGATTGTCTCCAATCAATGCTGGTTAATAGAATTCCGTCTGGAAGGAGCTGTTTCATGCTGAAGTAACCAGCTTTATACTGTTGAGAATTTTTGCCAAAGATTTGCATGACACTGTAGAAGGTGTGCTGATCATTCCACACACTGAAAGAAATAGTTAATGTGTTTACAGAGAGTATTAAGATTGAGAAAGAGCTCATGAGGCAGAAATTACAGGCTGAAAGCAAGAAGATGATGTGGAGTAGAGAGAAATATAAATTGGTACTGTTAGAGGCTGGGCACGGCGGCTCACGCCTATAATCTCAGCACTTCGGGAGGCCGAGGCGGGCGGATCACCTGAGGTCAGGAGTTTGAGACCAGCCTGGCCAACATGGTGAAACCCCATCTCTACTAAAAAATACAAAAATTAGCCAGGCGTGGTGGCAGGCACCTTAATCCCAGCTACTTGGGAGGCAGAGGCAGGAGAATCGTTTGAACCTGGGAGGCAGAGGTAAGAGTGAGCCGAGATCAAGCCATTGCACTCAAGCCTGGGGGACAAGAGTGAGACTTCTCTCAATAAATAAATACATAAATACATAAATAAATAAAGCCCATTTGAGCTTGAAGAGAAGGTTCTGGTAGTAAACAGCACAAAACCTGACATCTGTTGCCTGAAGCCAATTTTCAAGATGTACAAGGATAGAACCAGACTGGGAAGCTTGGCTTCTCCTCACAGTGCAGACAGCTGAGGCCATGCAGATGGAATAAGGCTGGGCTCTGGCCTGAGGCATACCTGCAGGGACTGCAGTGTTTCCGGACTCCTGTTTCTCCAGAGACTGATATATAGTTGCTAAGTGTGCTGTGAGTGCTGACAGCGGAATTCAAGAGCCCTGGTGTTTCTGGTGTAGCTTGTGCTCTTTCTGACACAGGGTATTCGACATGCCTCTCCTCCTTGGTTTTGACAAGCTGAAATCTTAACCCAGGCACAGTTCCATGCATAAAGAGGCATATACTTCAGCATAGGTAAGGAAGGCCCTGGCGATGGGTTACCTTCTCGTCAGGTAGTTAATACTGATTGCATTGCTTACATCCAAAGAGTTGGCCACTATCATTTCAGCCTCACCTTTCATTTGTCTGTCTTAGAATCAAGAATTAAAGGATTTAAGTAAAATAAGGGTTACAAAACAAAAAG
>NW_016815818.1:1147062-1281767 GCF_001698545.2 Rhinopithecus bieti | reverse complement strand
GGAGGGGAGGGGGGGGGAGGGGAGGGAAGGGAAAGTAATTGCAATCTCAGGCTGAATGACTACGAGATAACCACAGACTGGTGTCCGGATGAAGGAGTCGATGGTTCAGACCACACAGGAAGAGCGTGTGTACTCCCTAAGGGGAACATTGGTAATATGGAGTGCATCTGTGGAGGAAGACTAGGATGCTGAAGAAAGGTACATACTTTCAGAACAGAAGATTTGAGAGGGATATGACTGTCATCTTCAATATTTAAAGAACTACCTGCAGAAGAGGGTTGGTCTTACACTGTGCAGGTGAGAGAGCTGAACTAGGACAGAGGGTGGAAGGGACAGAGAGACCAATTTCTCCTTTATGTGGAGTCCTACTAGTGAGAACCGACCCAGAATGGGAGAGCTGCCATCACCAAGAGTTGTGAGGAGAGAAGAAAAGCCTCCCTAATCAGAGATTCCATCACAGTACGGCAGGTTAAACCAGGTGACCTCCACGGCTCCTTCCAGTTCTAGGTTATTATGAGACTCCTGAGTGGGGAATATATTTCTGATTGGGGCAAAGCCTCCCCCGAGTCCTGTGAACACATCGTGGAGGTCGCCATCTCCTTTGCTGGTGTAATGAATCTGGCCCTGCATTCCGGGGAGCTGCTCTTGGGAGAGATCATGGTGGTCATGACATGTGGCATTTGGAAAAGAGCCAGAATCTTCTCTTGTGCTTCTCCTAACGTGTCTGGAGGAATGCAGCTCCCACTGAGTCTTCCCTGGAGCATAAGCAAGACTGAGCAGAGGGGGCAAAGGAAAGCCCTAGAGTTGGGGGTGCTGCCATTCTTGGGAGTGGTTCCTCCTGAGCTCCGAGGCAGCTGGCTGAGCAGTGCTGAGGCTGGCCAGGCCCAGCCCACACATAAGCCAAAGAGCTACCCATCGTGGCCAAGGGCGTGATCCACCAACTGAAACTCGGCAGGAAGGGGCAGCAAGAAGCAGTAATAGGGCACATTGTAAGGAAGGCCATCCCAGTGGCCAAGGGTCTCCCGGGACCGTACCCTCAACACCAGCTGATACTGCACAAATTAAATATCTGTGGGAGATTCTCGTCTCCAGTCATCTCTGTGCCTTTGCCCACACTGCCTCCTCTGTCTCAAATGTTTTCCCTTCCCTTCCTTCAATGTGTGCCTTTTTGGGTCTTGCTCATCCTTCAAGGCCCACAGCCTTGGCAGTACTTTTTTGTTCCCAAACTGAAGACATTTTCCGGGCAGCACTCATTGTAATCTACCTTGACTAGGAGTTGCATTTGTGCTGATGTGTTTCCTCCACTAGGGAGCAAACTCCTTGAGGGTAGAAAGAGTTTCTTTGCATATATATGTTTAGCTTTGCATATTAATGGCAAGATGGCAGCTGGTAGAGCATTAAATTGGTGGCCCAGAGTTCTAGTTCTGGCCTGTTCACCATCGTCTCTAGGCCTCTTTTTCCTGAAGAGTAAAGTGAATACAGTGGCAGATCCCTAAGGCACATTTCAGGATCAAACACTTATGATTTCACTCAATAAATGTTTTGGGGTGTGTCCCCTTTATTGTTTTTGTTGTTGTTATTGTTTGTTTTTTTGAGACAGAGTTTCACTCTTTTTGCCCAGGCTGGAGTACAATGGCACAGTCTCGGCTTACTGCAACCTCTACCACCCAGGTTCAAGCGATTCTCCTGCCTCAGCCTCCTGAGTAGCTGGGATTACAGGTGTGCACCACCACACCTGGTTAATTTTGAATTTTTAGTAGAGACAGGGTTTCACCACGTTGGCCAGGCTGGTCTAGAACTCCTGACCTCAGATGATCTGCCCGCCTCTGCCTCCGGAGCTGCTGGGATTATAGGTGTGAGCCACCACACCCGGCCTCCCTATATTGTTAATGTCAAGTCCTGTCCATTTTCTGGTCCGCTTGCATTTCTGTATCTTTTTCTACTGCTGTCACTCAGACTACTATCCATCCATTCATCTGTCCATTCATCCATCCTTATTTCCAACAAATGAATATCTGCTTTGTGCTAGGTCACCAAGAAGACTATGATGTACACACTGCTCTTAAGGAGGGCACAGGTATGTCAAGGGACACAGAAACAAAAAACAAATAGTAAAAAGACAAGGTGATAAGTGCTGTAGCAGAGGTGAGTGTAAAGTGCGCTGGGCCCACAGAGAAGGAGAAACAGGGAGGAAGAGGCTGATTAAGATGCCAAAGCACCTCTTCACCCTCTCAGCCCTACTGGGAACCCTGTGGCCTTGAATCCACTCTCTTGGCAAATTCTCTGAATGCAACCCTGGGAGGAAAGATACGATTTGTGTGAAATGAAAATGGGGGAGGTGGTAGTGGGGCCTGGTCTCTCAGTCCCCAGAGAGCCCATGGTCCAACCTAGAATGAGCCCAGACCCCTCCACAGCTGTGCCAGGGTCTCTAGGGTCCAGAGTCTGCATTTTCAAGCTGTTCACCTCTCCTCCACCCCCACTGCTGCAGCACACTCGGCAAGTCATTTATTCCTCCATAACATTTGCTCGAAGGAACGTTACCGCTGAATTATAGCTGGGACCATTATCTCACAATAACTGTCTGGGAAATGTTAATGTTAATGCATGGATCATGCAGAATGCCACATTAGGGGTTTTATGGTGGACATAACATTTTATGAACTTTTCTCTGGTAGCACCAGCCTTTGATGGAAAGAAAAGAGAAAAAGAAAGAAAGGACAGAGTGGGAAGGCAGAAAGAAAAGCCAGCCCAGGAGAAGCAGGTCTGGGAGTAGATGTGGCCTTCAACGGCACCTAAACCTGCATCAGTGAGCGCCCTGGGGGATGGGGGGCTGCCCTGGCAGCGCTCCAGTGGGTGGAATATCTTTAGCGTTAGGTATTTGTGAGTGGGGAGCAACCGACCAAATTGGCAACTGATGGGAGACAGGGCCTACTGGGGCAGACCCATAAAACTTCCCAGCCTTTTCAGCCACCTGCTGCCGGGCGGGCATTCAGTACCAGTGGGGGTGAGGGAGGGGTGGGAAGGGGTGTGAGAGACTTGGTGAATGGCCACCATGCCTCCTGGGTGAGGGGAGAGGCCCCTGGTAGAGCCGCTTTGGGGGTTCACCTTGGGGAGGGATGGGTAATGGCTTAAGGAGATTTTAATTTCTGCCATTAAAGAAAAAAAAAAGGAAAAACACAATCTTGGGAATGGCAGTATTTTACACCTGGCTTTTAAATAGGACTAATAAAGGCAGTGTTTAGCATTTTATATCCTTGCTCAAAAATAACGATCTTTGGTTCTCATCTCAGACATATTTTAAGTGAGCCTGTGTCTCCTACCTCCGGAATATTCTTTCAGGAGGCTGGATTTATAGCTCTGTTCTTTACCTGCCCTGGGATCCAATTTAAGTGTCATAACCACCACACTTCGGTCGGTCTGCCTCTTCTCTCCCCTCCCTTCCACCTTTGCAGTCATTCCCGATGCTGTTACTGCAATTTTTCTTCCAGACAGGGCGCTGGTTAGCTCCTGACCCTGCAAGACACCTGACACCTGTTTACAGCCATTTCTTTGAGCACATTAAAATGTGAGCCGGAGTGGATGCCGTGCGCTGAGTGGTCCCCCTCCAGCTATGCCAGATCACTGCCTGGGGTGGGGGTGCCCAAGAACCAGCCACTGTCTAGACCATGAGTGCCTCTGACCTGGGGCAGGTAGGGGGTGCTGGAGGGTATATGCGTGCTCTCTGAAGCATGAAGGGGTCCAGGGAGTTGGCAGCAGTCTGGCTCTTTTGAGAGAGCCACTTGTGGTCTTGCTGAGAGCCCTAAGCTGGTCAGTGTGGTTGGGTAGAAAGGACCCTTGCCTGCAAGTCAGGCCTCCAGGAGTCAGTTCTATCATAGTTGGCCAGGCTGTGTGACCTTACACAGGTCACTAGACACAACTCCAGAGGCTGTGACTCCACTGCAACAGGTTGAAGCCAGAGTGGCAGTCTCTCAAGAGCTCTTTCTGCTCTGGAGCCTCTGATTCTACTGCCCCCCCAGACCATCTGGAGTGGTAAACTGGAACTTGCTCAGGTGGCTGTCTTGTCCATCTTCAAGACAAGGTGAGTGCTGAGTGCGTGGCATTGGGCCAGATGGGTTCGAATCCAGATCTCACCACTTACTAGCTCAGAGAACTTGAACATGCTTTTTAGACACCCTTTTGGTTTTCATTTGCTTGCGTGTAAGGAGGAAATTACAATACTACCTCACAGGCTGACTTCACGAGGCTAACTCCGGCTCACACACCCAGCAGTTTACTTATGTATTATGTTTATTGTCTGATGCTCCACGTGGCCAGGGATCTTGGTTTTCTTCACAGATGTATCTCTAATGCCCAGGACAGTAATTGGCACATAGTAGGCCCTCAGTCAATATTTATTGAATAAATGAATGCCCATGAGTGTCTAGGGAGACATTAGTTCCTCAGAACCTCCACCCGCATCCTGTGCAGACCCCTGGGTACTTGCCCTGAAGCTCTCCAGAGAAGGACATTGCTCAGGGCTTATGGGCTTTGCAAGTATCTTGATATAAAATGCTGATTTAGGGGACGTTTAATGCATCTGTGACCTGAGATGCATAAAGAATTTACACCAGCCCTTGGTTCTGTTCCCTCCAGGATTAAAAGCAGGTGTACCTGGACCAGGCAGCAGGCAGGGAGCCCTCCCCTTCCCACGTGCCCCTTCCCGTGCCTCTCAGGCTGCTCCCCTCCTTCTCGGGCTGCCACACGCTGGCTCCTGGGGACCCCCTCTGCCATATGTTCCATCCAGCTCTAAACTGCATGCTAATTGTTCTGAATGAACAGCTCCAGCTGGAAAAGCAGGCAGGCCGTTTATAGACCTTAAGATAACACCCAGCTTCCCGTAAGTGAGGGGGTTTCCAGGGAAGGGGAATGGAAAGTCTTTTCAGGGCCAGAGCTGGGCGAGAGGGGCCCCTGGGGCTGGAGCTGCAGTTCAGGACATCATCTCTTCTTGGTTTCTACCCAAGTGGATCCATTTCCAAGCAGCCCCTCTCCCCACCAACAGCCTTCTCTATGGAGGCCCTGAGGTGTTTCTCGGATCCATCAGGCCAAGCTCCCTGCAGGTGTCAGAGGGACCCTGCCAACCACGTCCCTTGTGGCGTCCAGATCCCAGCAACATCCCTGCATTCCTAAAGAAGCCTTTTGAGATTGGCCTATAGGAAGCCCCAGTGACTGCCTCCTAGCTCAGGCTGGCCACGTGTCTATCTGGGGGAAGCAGAGAAGAGAATGTTCGTTGATGGAAGGAGATGGTTTTGCAATGGACATGAAAACATAAGCCTCCCTCTATTTTTTTGCCTACACAGGATTGCCTGGCAGCCTGTCTCTCCCCTTAGATGACACATCCTTCATTGGTAAGGGGGAGTGCTCTCTTTTTTTATGTCACTTTCTAGTGCCTGTCCCTCTGTGAAAACCCAGTTCCTTCTCCAGTTCTACAATGCTGATAAAGCTTTGTCCTCCATTTCTGCCAGCATTTCCCAAAAGTGGAAAGAGAAATGTTGAAGGGGGGGTTTCCTGATAAGGAGGAGGGCAAGTGTGATGGAGTCATGGAGCCAAGGAACACTGGGGTTGACAGGAATCTCCAAGGCCATGAGTCTGAACTCCCTGATCCACGGGGCAAGAGACCCAGGCAGCGCCGGAGAGCTCACCATCCATATACCCAGACCCCCCTGCACCCCACGTCCTTTCCCAAGCCTGGGGCCTGCCCGGGAATGTGGCAGGGGGCTTAGAGACTGGGCCCAGTACCGGCTTTGCCATCAATTAGCTGTGTGGCCCCAGACACATTCCTCAGCCTGTACCCCCGTTTGCTCCGTCTGTAAAAGTGAGGGTGACGTAACACTTGCCTGCTTCCCTTCAGGGTGGTTGGAGGCCATAAGAATAATAAATGTGAAAAGGCTATGAAAATTGAAAAGCAAAATTCAAAAGCACCCGGATTTAGGTTATGTTTATTTCTGTGGCCTGGGGTCCCAGCTGCGGGTCAGGTTTTGGAGGGTGTGGAGACACAGTGGTCTGTGTGATGGGAATTTTCCCACCTGGCTCTCAGCACCCAGTACGGGAACAGCAAGAAGAGCTCCTGCGGACATGGAGGAATAGAGGCACTGTGGCTTCTGGCCTTCTAGAGGGCTGGGGCTGCTGGGGCCCTAAGCTCTCAGGAAGCAAAAGGAAGAACAGACTAGCCATGACATGGGCCGCCATGTGGAGCAGCGAGCTAGGGTGCAGATTGGAGCTGCACACCAGGCTGCACTGGATGGTTCTGCTGCCTCCAAGGATTCTCCCAGCTCAGGTATTCCCTGATTTTTCTCTGCCCTCTGAGGCTGTAGTGGGAAAAGAAGTGGAGAGGGCATAGAGGAGGGAACACAGAGCCTCCCTTTGAGGGGTATCCAGCCAGAAGAGGAAAAACTGGGGGCTCAGGGCTGGCAGCAGGACCTGCTCTCTGCTTCCCCGTTAGGTGTGGGATGCACATGAGGCTGACGACTACCGGCAACGGGGTGGAATTAGGGACAGCCTTGTTTTAAACACCCCCAATACTCTGGAGGGTCTGACTCAATCCCTGTGGCTGCATGGCCCCACCAGTACATGGGGGTGGCCGAGAGCTTCCTGACAGCCAGCTTTCTCTCTAGAAGCCTGTGAGCCCAGCAGCAGGTGAGCTGGGCCAGCTGGCTAAAGGCGGTGAGGGGTAGTGTGCAACCTGAAGGTGGAAATTGCACTCATCAGCATCAGAGGAGAATGTGCGTAGCAGATCGTGGACTAGACATGGCCTCAGTCACTCACTTGATTGTCAGGGGCTGGTCAGATCATGGCTGGTCAGTGCATGGCCGGAGAGGTAGCTCCTGTCCTCTCCACCTCTCCAGGCCTAACTTCTAGGTCCAGGCTGAATGTGGCCTTTCAATTTACATCACCCATGCTGTTCTTCTCTTTGCCTGCAATGCTGCGGCTCCCCTCCTCTGTGGGAGTCTACTCATCCTTCCAGGCCCCACCCAGATGTCCCCTTCTCTGTGAGGCTTCTCTGGACCTCCTCCAGGCAGCATAGCCCCTCCATGGGCTCTGGATTCTCCGGGCAGCTGGGGAGCTGTGCCTGAGATGCCATGGCCACTCTTAGCCCCAGTCAGACAAGTGCTGGCCCTGAGCTCCTTGCAGCGATGCTCTCGCTAACACACACTGGGATCTCCAGAGGGACCATGTCCCGAACTTTACACATAGTAGGTGCTCAGTAAATGTTGGCCAGAATGACTGGGTCAGGGCAAATGTACAAGAGCAAGCTTTTCCTGGCTTAAATTACATCTGCAAAATCAACACCCAGAAAGGGAGAATTAGAAAGATGGCTTTGCCTCTGGAAGGTTGTCCTGGAAAATCACTTCTGTCTCCTCTCTACGGGCCTGGCACCACCTGCTTTGGGCCCAAGCTGAGTCCACCAAACCCCAACTGTTCTTTTTTTATTTTTTTATTTTTAATGAAACAAAGATGATCTTTTGACATTTCCAGGGCTGTTTGGAAGAAGGAAAGATAATATATAACAAATTCATATACTTGTGTGTGTTTCTTGGCTCTGGTAGCTAAAATTTCCATCTCTTTATGCAGGAGTCCTGGGGAGCTGAAATCCTTGATAATGCCAAACAATTCAACACTTTATTCTCTCTTTACTCTGTCTGCACCACGGAAAAATATCGATTTGATGCTGCCAGCTGTGGGAAGTGAAATCAGATACTACACTCCTTCTTGCAAGCAGGAAAAGTCTACCCTGCTTGGGAGGCCCTGTCAATACCCAAGAGTCTTTGGGTAGAGTTCTATCCAAGGCAAAGGACAGCCTGGCTTTACTTGCCCCCGGGGCATATGGCCTGGAGGATCTGGAACACCTGAGGTGTCCAGGGTGTACCCAGATAGTTTCTGTCTGTCCTTCTGTCCCTACTGCCTGGAGTTCTTTCCTAGGCAGTCCCAGCAGTGGATTGGCAGCATCTGATCTGAGCTCGAGACGGTGCTCCCTGAACTAGAGCCAGCCCAGAGCCCTGGAAGTTAGCGGAGCCAGTGACACCTTCAAGCTCAGATTCTCAACTTGTACAGCACATTTTGGCCTGGGGCTGAGATAAGCGTCTATTACCAGCACTTTCATTTCCTGGAGGAGGGGACAGAGGATAGAGCACAAGACTTGCCCAGGGCCACACACTGCAATCTTGCTAGAGCTTAAGACCTCCTCTCCTGACACCTAGGTCAGAAGTGTATTCATTTGTCCATCATCTTCTGAGTCATCTAAAAAATATTAAATGCCTGCAACGTACCAAGTAGTGTGTTCTGGCTCCAAGTAGCTTTTCCTGAGTCTGGGAGCTTAGCTTTCAGGTTTCCCTATAGATGAAAAAATGCAGGGCTCTGCCTGTTGGGATCTGGGGAGAGTTTATTGGGATAAACAATATGCGGTTTCAGAAGCAGGTGTTTTCAACTTTCCCTCCCTCCCCTCCCCTGCACCCTACTCTCTCTCTCTCTCTCTCTCTCTCTCTCTCTCTCTCTCTGTTTCTCTGTCTCTCTTTCTGTCTCTCTCTCTCTCTCTGTCTGTCTCTCTTTTTCTCTTTCTCTGTGCACACACACACCTTTCCTCCTTTTCATGTAATGGTGATTAAGAGTCTGAGCTTGGGAACTTAAATGCCACGGCTTAAATCTTGGTTCTACTACTTGCCAGTTGGAGAACTGTGGCAAGCTGCATAACCCCTCTCTGCCTCAATGGCCTCATCTGTAAAATGGGGATAATAATATCCCTAGAGAGAATTAAATAGAATAATACATGTAACATGTTTAGCACAGTGCTCAGCACATAGTATTCAAAAACTGCCAGCTGCCATTGCTATTATTAGTAGCAGTAGTGGTCATTGCCTGGTAGGGAGGGGTCAAAAGAGAGCTAAAGAGGGTGGGAAAAGAGAAGTCTCCAGCCTTAGGCTCAGCCAGCTTTGCTCTTTCAAAAGCAGACTCTCCAAAGAAGCCACTCCAAAATCAGGATGGGAGCCCTTATTTCAGCTCCTTGGTGCCCTCTCCCACCGCTCACACAGCCCCGAAGGCCAGACAGGTGCAGGATGCCGGTTGACAGGCCGGTGACTCCACCCCTGGACAACCAGCCAGGGCTAACCATGTGCCAACCATTTGTGGAGAAGGAGAGTCATCCACCTACAGGCCCAAGGCTCACCTTCTATCAAGCACAGCCCTGCCGTGAGGGGCAGCAGACAGGGTGTCTCAGAAACAGACGGCGAGATGGAGAAGAGACCAGGCTGCTTTTGGTTTGTTCCACAGTTTTTGGGAAGCCCCATGGTCACTTCTGGCCCAGAACTGAGGCTCAGGAAAGCAGAGCAGCCCGGTGGGGGGATGCGAGGGGATCCAGCCCTATCCCCAACCCTCACCCTCTCCAAATCGGGTTAGGAGGAGGACCTCAGGAACACAACTTCAGGCGTCTACCAGCACGGTTTGTGAAACATTTACACATCCTTTCACTCTTCCCAACAATCTTTGAGACCAACGTGGCAGATATAATTAACCCTATTTAACCAACAAGTATGTTGAGGCTCAGAGATGCCAATGGCTTGTCTAAGGTCAGGAGTAGTGGCGCTGCCAGTGTCCAAACCCGCCTCTCCCGATGCCCAGAACACAGCTTCCTCTGCCACTCTGCCCTTCCCCGGCCTTGGTCAGCTCTCCATTTCCCCACTGAGGCAGCTGAGGGGCTCATGTACCTGGCTCCTCATCTCATGCCTAGGGAGGCGAGGCAGAGTTACACACTCAGACCACAGCTGGGCTTAGAGTGTGACCTAGTTTGGATGTTTGTCCCTTCCAAATCTCATGTTGAAATGTCACCCCAGTGTTGGAGGTGGGGCCAGGCGGGAAGTGTTCAGGTCGTGGAGGTGGATTCCTCATGAATGGCTTGGTGCTCTCTCCATGGGAACCAGTGAGTTCTCACTCTGGTAGTTCACTCAAGAGCTGCTTGTGTAAAAGTGTGTGGCACCTCCCTGATCTCTCTTGCTCTTGCTCTTGCCAGGTGACATGCCTGCTCCCCTTTTGCCTCCCACCAAGCGTAAAAGCTCCCGGAGGCCTCCCCCAAAGCCGAGCAGATGCTGGCACCATGCTTGTACAGCCTGCAGAACTGTGAGCCAAATACACCTCTTTCTTTATAAATTACCCAGGCTTAGGTACTTCTTGATAGCAATGCAAGAATAGCCTAACACAGGGCATGATCTGGAGAAAGGTGACAGGGGTCTCTTGGACTCCTGACATGATAACCAATGGTCAGGTTAGAACAAGAAAGGGACGAAGAAGGCCTGCCCTACAAATGTGCCACATGGGTTGCGGAGACCCTGGGAATACGTCGAGGTCAGGAGCCAAAGTCTGAGGCTACCGTTTGGCTTCTTCTGACAGCCTTGCAGTGTAGGCTGCATTCATTCATTTATTCATTTATCCAGCCATCCATCAATTCATTCATTCATTCATCCCACGTATTTGTCTGGTCCCTGGTACTGTGCTAAGGGCTGGCCTTTCAGCTGCTCAGAACTGGGGGCCTGGAGGCCTGTCTGTGCACAGCTCAGGCTAAATAAATTCTCCTGAGGAGCTGAGGGAACACGGAGGGAAGCTGAGGTTCTACTTTACCCACCCCAGAGTCAGGGCTGTTGCTTTGGAGCTCAGTCTAGTTTTAGAAAGCCCTCCACTCTGGTGGCCAGGCTGAGGGGTGAGCCAGCCCAGGTGTGCAGGGAGGGAGCAGGTAAGGCTCCTGCAAACCTGTGACAAACGTGCAGCTTCCAGGGTACCCTGTGTGGGCCTCCATCCCCGGTGACGCATACACAAGGTGGCCACAAAGGTTGTCACTCAGTGGGATGCTTGGCTTTTCCAGCTCTCCCAATGCCCAGCTTTAAGAGCATCCTATGCCAGACCCTTCATCTTCCCCTGTCTGAACCTCCACAACCCCAGGGGTAACCAACAGCCTCTGCCTGTTTCCTTAACACCACCTTCTGAGGGACCAGAGCTCCCACTCCAGCTTATTCAGCCTGGCCTACTCAACGTACTGCTTGCCCAGTGCCCTCACTGTGCCTGGGTCTTCCCAAGCTCCGAAGGTCCTCTTTTCCTCTCTAGCACAGGCTGTTTGGACCATCAGCTGTATGTTCATTGTTCATTATATGACAGGTCCCATGATGTCACCCACCAGCAAGAACAAAGGTGATTAAGACTGTCCTCAGAAGGGTTATGGTTTGCAGGGAGTTATGGAAATGTGACAATGAGCTAATCTATGGAAAGGGTGATATGAGACTCAAAGATGGGCACCAGGCTCATCCTGGGGAGGAGATGACGCTGAGCTGAGCCTCAAGGAATAAACATGGTGTGCGGGAAGAGAGACTGTGTTCCAGACAGAGGAAACAGCATTTGCAAGGGCAGGAAATAGCATAATGCATGCAGGATGTAATGAGAAGTCTGTGTTTATGACGAAGGGCTGGCCATAGATGAGGCTGGTGAGGAAGGTGAAGGGCCCATACACCAAACACAAGAGCTTAGTCTTCATCCTTCCAGGAACACCCAACTTCCTTAAATGCACAGCACTCATTCACAAAGAGTCATCTCAAATGTGACCTCCTCCAGGAAGTCTTTTCTGACTTCTCCAGAATGAAGCACTTTCCTACTCCTGCTCTCAGACTAATGAGTTCCTACTTCTAGTATATGGCACATGGCTCTAAGCTTTTGTTTAAATGGCTGTTGCCACCACTAGACTGGAGATCAAGAATTATTTTCTATTCAATTGTAGATCCCCAGAAATTAGCAGAAGGCCTGGCATACTCAGGTGGTTAATAAATATTTTATGGATTGGTGAATGAGAACAAATTGAGGTCATATGATCTACTCACTCCCTGCTACCTGCCTCCATTCTGAACTCTCAGTTTAAATATGTAAATATTAATCTATATCTCTACTTATTCGTTTCCTCATCTGTATAATGGGAAGAATAATACTCTATGGATTGTTGTGAAAAGTAACTGACATGTAAGCATCCTGTAAATGTTAGTTTCTTTTCTCTCTCATTTAACTCATATTTATTCATCACCCGCTATGTGCCAGGCATTGTTGTAGGCACTGGGTTTAAAGCAGTGAACAAAACAAATTCCCTGTCTTCATCGGACAACTTCTCATTGGGCAAGATAGATAATAAATAAATAGCTGGGCGCGGTGGCTCATGCCAGTAATCGCAGCACTTTGGGAGGCCAAGGTGGGCGGATCACATGGTCAAGCAATTGAGACTATCCTGGTCAACATGGTGAAATCCCGTCTCTACTAAAAATACAAAAATTATCTGGGCATGGTGGTGTGCACCTGTAGTCCCAGCTACTTAGAAGGCTGAGGCAAGAGAATTGCTTGAACCCAGGAGGCAGAGGTTGCAGTGAGGCAAGATCGCGCCATTGCACTCCAGCCTGGTGATGGAGCGAGACTCCGTCTCAAAAAATAAAAATAAATAAATAAATAAATAAATAAATAAGTAAGTAAGTAAGTACACGCATAGCATATGCAGGATGGAGATGAGATGCATGCAGAACAATAAACCAGAATTAAAGAGATCGAGAGCCCAGGAGTCAGGGAGGCAGAGGGGGTCGCTCTTCTGTGTAAGGTAGTCATCAGGTGACCTTGATGATGAGATGACAGTTGAACAGAGACTTGAGGTGACCAATGTGGGCATGTGGAGGAAGAGTGCCCCAGGTGGGATCATGTGTTAGGTGCACAGCAAGGAGGCCAGTGCGACTGGAACAGAGTGAGCAGCAGACATGGCTGAACTGGCGGGGATCTGGATTGGGTAGGGCGGGCAGACCATGGAGTAGACTTTGAGTGTTCATTCTGAATGACGGGGAAAGACACTGGCGGTTTTTGAGCAGAGAAGTGGCAGGATCTGATTTTCATTCTAAATGGAAACTGGCTGCTGGGTTGAGCACAGACTGGAAAAAAGAAAAAAAAGGTGGGAAGAAGGGAAGAAGTCAGGAGGCTCTTGCAATAATCCAGGCAGGAGACAGTGGGACTGGGGCCAGGGTGGAAACAGTGATGGGGAAAGAAGCTGGGTCTGGCGCGATTTCTGAAGACACCATGGGTGGAGAGTGTGAGAGAAAGAGAGGAGTCAGGAGGACCCCACCTTCTTTAACCCGAGCAACCGGAAGTATGGATTTGCCCTTTACTGAGATGGAAAGGCTGCCTTCCACGTGCTGTGGGGCAGAGAGAACAGAAGAACATTCTTGAAGAGCTTTTAACATATTGAACGGGGGCGAGCTACCGGCGGTACAGAAGGAGGGAAGACAGAAGATAGCCATCTAGGAAAGAATAGACCAGCAGATGCCGAAACGGTACAGACGAGAAAGGCTATGGGTGGTCAGGATGGGGCAGTCCATGCGGGCCCCAGTTCCGAAATTGCCCTCTTCGAAGGCCACCTCCTTGCCAAATCCCGCGACCCCGTCTCAGGCCCCCTTGTCGTTTCACTGAAGATCACATCTGACACTAGGGTCTACCCTATTCTGGTGACACCCCCAAGCTTCCTTGCAGCTGCTCTCCTCTCCCGCTGTGTCCTCCACTTCACTGTGCCCTCATCCTTCAACCACAGGAATCCAGTAAAGGCCGCTCCTGAGCGCTCACTCTGCTCTCTGGCTCTGAGAGCGGTGCATACACACAGGCACACACACACACTTGCACAGGAACACACAGGCATACACGCGTATGGACATATGCACACCCACACGTGGGCAATACATAGATCTGATCCACATGAATGCTTGACTCTCAAATCTATATCCCTAGAGCTGACCACTCTCCCAAGGACTTTGATCTCAACTGGACATTTCCTTTGGACGCCCAGCTGTCACCTCATGTTCAAACTGTACCAGTACTTTCCCCCTCCTTCAACTTTTCAGGCTGCCTTGTTCATTGTTGTCAGGGGCATCACGGTTGTCCCAGCACTCTGGTTCCAAGCCCTAGGTTCATCTTTGGTTCGTTCCTCCTTTCATATATGTGTGTGTATATATGAAATGTTCCTTTATGTCTCATGGCTGAATGTCTGCAGCACCACACTGTGGCCCTGCCTCTAGCTTCACTGTCCGGCCAGCCCTCCAGAAGGCCACCAAACTGACCCCGGCTAAAGCATGACCCTGACTAGTTCACTTTCCTGTTCAAAAACTCCAAGTGGGTTCTTATATCCAGTTCCTCTGCCTGGTGTTTACTCTGCTCCACAGTCATGCCTCACCCTTCACTCTCAGAAAGCCCCAATACTCCACGCGAGGCAGGTGGTGAAGGGATCTAGCAATTGTTGGCATCTACTTTGTGCTGTTTTTTATCTCGTGTAATCTGTACAACAGCCTTGCATGGTAGATATTAACCTGTTCATATTGCAGATGAAGAAGTGGACTCTTCATAAGCCTGACTACTGGAAATCATGGAGCTAATGAGGAGCAGACTGGGGGCTGATGCTCAGGCCTTTTTACTTCCAAGCCCACACCTTTTCCATCTCGCCACGCTGTGTCCCTGTGCACACTAATCTTTCCACTGTAGAGGGCTGACTCATGTTGTCTACTCACTGGCAATGCCCTGCCGTGCTGCCTCTCCACCCAACCCTGTCCCCTACTCCCACCTCCCTAAATTCTCTACAACCCAATTCCAAGTTCTCCAAGCCTGACTTCTCCCAGCTTCTCTACTCAGTACTGACTTCTCCTTTCTTTTCATGTGGAATTGGGTTCCTCTCTGTACCTCTCTTCTGGCCACCTAGCTATAGAATGTCTTTTCCAGCTTTGGTTCATGCCTTTTCATCAAGCTCCATAAGATGGGGGGCTTACCTCAGGCTTCTGGGTGTCCCAGAGGAGATACCCCCTAAATACTTGTGGAAATGAAAATGCAATAACAACAGGTTCCTTAACAGGAATACGGAAAACAACTTCTAGCAGGAATCATTTATGTTTCTGCGTAATGTGTTAATTTCCTGTAGTTAACACGGAAATAATAGTCTGAAATGACAAGTTAAATAGAATAGTGATGTTAGGAAGTTTTGTTATTTGAGTAGAATATTATTATAACATTAGTGGCAGTCTACAGCAGAGTTCAGTTGAGACTTCCTTCCTAACAGTTTTCATTGCTCAAAATGTTCCAAAGCATTCTGGATTTTTTTTCCTCCTTCAATCAATGTTGTGAGAAATAAGATTAAAGGTAATATCTATGGCCATTTTGAAGACATTTGAGTAAGCAGTAAGAGCGAGATGGGAGATGTTGCATTTCCCCAGGGATAAAGTGTGTGTGAGAGTGTGTGTGACTGTGTCTGTGTGTGTTAACTACTCCAACAAAAAGGAACTTCACATGAGGCTGATCATCAATGAGGCCTGATTCTTCCCTGAGGTTAAAGAGACAAGATTTGCAAAGACAAACAGGGATGTCTTCTGGAAAGCTCAAACAATAACAACCTAGATGCCCAGAGGGTTAGATGGCAAGGCTGCCAGATGCAAGACCTGGGGTGTCTGTCAGGCCACACAAAGGACTAGGAAACGGACTGTTGAAAAAGGAAGATCTCTTCCCAAGAAAGAAATTCAAGTAATATCTAACATTGCGGTGAGCTCCCCAGGGACAGGAGAGCCACTCTCTGCTTCTCCAACCTCCTTCTGAAAAACACTAAGAAATCAGAGGTAGGGAGAGCTACATTTCACCCGCTTGCCCCATTAGTCATCCACCTGCCCACATACAAGGATTTGCATTAAAAAATTACAATTTGTTCTGTGATTAAGTTATTAAAAGCATATGGTACAGAATTTAAGCAGTATGGATTATAGATATATATGTATATATTTGTGTGTGTATGTGTATGTGTGTGTGTGTGTGTGTGTAAATATTTCTACTTCTGACCCTGAATCCCCCATTTGTCCACCCCACCCCTAGAGGCAATTACTGTCATAATTTGTATGTCTGCCTCCCAGGGAGATTCTATGCATATACAAGCATTATTGACATAAATGGCAGCACACTCTACTACGCTGTTCAGCATCTTACTTTTTCCCTTTGGAGTTGGTTTGTGAACAAGGTTAGGTGGTCTAGGCTGACTGCAACGCTCCCTGCAAAACACCAAGCAATTACATGCACAGTCTCCCACTTTGTGGGTTCTGGTTCTCCGGGACCTCCACTTCCACACTATACATGACATCAAGAGGGGATGAATATCTCTGGTCTTGAAAGGTGGTACTTACTCTCTTTTAGGGCAAGCACTTCTCAGGTATAGGGCAATGTGGACATGGTCTGAGGGAAACCTCAGCCTTCTCTCTAGGACTACAATGTTCCCGATAGACAGCAAAAGGAAGAGAGAAAGGAAGGGGTAGCTGCGGCTGGCCTCATGAATGAAAGCTGCCTTCCCACACATGGCTAGACCTGCCCCATTCCATCAGTCTTCAATGAAGCACCCACTAGGAACCCAGCCTTGTAGCAGAAGCCGAGGATACACGAATGGATCTTGCCTTTGAAGGACCAGAGGCAGCGCCCCCAGAACCCAGTGTCAACATTACTTCCGGAAAGAGTTCCCCGAACCTGGACCAGATAGGGTCGGCCCCCTCACCCCCACCCCACCCAGCATCACACCAGAGGGAACCCAGTGAGGACTGGCACTGGCTCGTCTCCTGCTGCTGCCACCACCACTCCAAAAAGACTGTCATTAAAGCTTTGTCCCTGACTTTCTGATTTACATGTACAAATAATCACTGTCAGGGGCACAAGCCCCAGAGAGCAATAAGATTCTGGTGGCAGCAGATGCAGATGCAGGAAATAAAAACAAAAATGAAACACACCAGTCTGGCAGAACTCAATGCTGAGAGACGACCCAAGCAGGGGAGAAAGGCCTGTTGGGGAGGCGGACCGGAGAGGGGCTATTAGATGAAGTACAACTGGTGGGTCTTCTGCACAAGCTAACCTAGGATTTTTTTAAATTGTGGTACCATGTCCATGACATAAAATATGCCATTTTAACTACTAAACGTACAATTCAGTGCCATAATTACATTCAGACTATTATGCAATCATCACCACTATCTCTTCTCAAAACTTTTCCATCACCCCAAACAGAAACTCTTCACCCTTTAAATCAGTAATTCCCCATCTGTGCCTCCTCCCAGCCCTTAGTAACCTTAATCTACTTTCTTCTCTATTAATTTGTCTATTCTAGATATTTCATATAAGTGGAATTATACAGTATTTGTCCTTTTTTGTCTGTTCTCTTTCACTTAACACATGTTTTTAAGGTTCATCCATGCTATAGCATATTTCAAAACTCCATTCCTTTTGATGGTTAAGTAATATTCCACTGTATGGATACACCTCATTTCCTTTACCCATTCATCAGTTGATGAGTATTTGAGGTGTTTCTGCCTTTTGGCTACCATGAATAATGATGCTATGAATATGGGTGTACAAATATCTGTTTGGGTCCCTAGTTTTGATTCTTTGGGGATTATATGTAGGAGTGAGATTGCTGGCTCAAATGGTAATTCTACGTTTCAATTTTGGAGGAACCACCAAGCTGTTTGGCACAGTGGCTAGCCTAAGATTTAAGAAGACGACTCAGTCTGTGCTCTAGGAGACAGACTTCTGTGCACCTCTGTCCTGGGAGCTCACATAGCACACTCGAGCCTGCCTGCCTGGCCTGGAGTGGAAAGAAGGGGATGAGTTCAGAGCTGAGGAGCATTAGAAGAAAGTCTAGTGAGACGGGCTCTCCATACCGCTCCCCAAGGTACCCAACCAGCTGCTGGGAGAAGGACCGTTGCAAACCTGCAGCATGGGGAGCAGTGATTCTTAGGGTCTACTCATCTGCCTCCAACTTTACATGCAAGGAAAGTGAGGCCCAGAGAGCAATGACAATTGATCGAAGTCTTGTGACCCTGTCCCCTATTCTTCTGCAGGACCAGCCTGCCAGAGCTGGGTCTGGGAAAAACGGGGCAGCTCAGGGCAAGAAGTGGGAAAAGGCCCCCTTGGTGTTCTGCCTCTGCCACTGCCGTGACATGGTATCGGGGTGTAGTCCTGCGTCTGTCTCCGCTCCCTCTGCCGGAAACACTCTTCTCCTATCAGCTTCTCCTGGTTAACTCCTACTCACCCTTGTGTCATATCTGCATCCCCCATATGACACCCTGCTCTGTCTCCTCAGTGGAGCTGGGCGCTCTCCTCTGGCTCCTACAGAACCTCAGGCATCCACTCTCAAGGCTGTTACCACAGGCATCTTGTTATTTTCAAGTTACTGACCCATTTCTCCACCACACTGTGAGCATCCTGAGGGCAGAGAATGAGCATTTTCATCGCTATTCCTGACACTAGGACAAGGCCCAGGACCTAGTGTTTGTTGAAAGAATGTATGACTGAGACTAAAGAATGAATGAACTGCGTGCTCCTCATTACCAAGCTGCGTAATGAATGTTTATTGACTGACTGAATGAACAAGTGAATAGTGTCCCAAGGCCTGAATCGAGCTTGTGGAGTAGACTCTTGGATCGCGGTCAAGCCCTCACTCACTCACCCATTGATTCATTCCCTTATTACAGTCACCACTGTGTCTGATCTAGAAGGTACTCTGATTCAGATGCAAAAAACCCTCAGCCTCTGTCTTCGGGAAGCCCACAGAAGAGTAGATGGAGACAGAAGTGAACAAAAAGTGTGCTTCAGGCCACTCCATTTCCCCCAAAGCACACAAAACTTGCATCACATCAAAAACCTGACCAAGGCCGTCTCCGCTCCACCAGTTGCTGGGCAGAGCTGGCTTTGGGAGGGGTGGCCAATTAGCATGCTGTAACACCTGTCCGTGGCTGCTCCAAGGATCCAGGGGCTGGAGAATTAACGACCAGGAGGATTTTTGGAGCTCCCAGAACCCAGCCCAGCTCACATCAGAGACCTCATTCCCCTTTAGGGATTCATTCACTCAGCGCAGCTGGTTAATTTTTCATCAGGAGGTGGGGCTGGGGCTGGGAAGGAGCTCTGATCCTCCACTCTTTCATGCTGGGGGTGGGAGTGAATACAACATCCTATCTATTTTATTTTTTTTAGATGAAATAGAAACAGATTGTGGTTGCCAGAAAAGACCCAGCCCTCACAGGGCTGGTGCTGCTGCTGTGGGCTGATTAACAGTTACTGGGCAAAGGATGAAGCCTCCAGACTGCACGGGCCTCTGGTGAAGGTGCTTACACAGTTAATGAGCACAGAGGGACACGCCAGTGGTGAGCAGCAATTTTAGTTTAGAACAGTGATTTAAGGCTCTAGTCTTCTGTCCCACCTTTATCTCCTCTTCCATCAGGACCTGGCTGGGCTCTATCCTTGCTCCGGCCTGGTAACATTTGCTTTCTGGTTTTTGGTTTTTTTGTTTGTTTGTTTTTAGGAGTAATCTCTTCCTCCACGGAGACTCCAGCTGCAACTCCAGGGGCAACTGTTCGGTCAAATCTGACCCACAGCCTGAAAGTTCATGGATGAAAGTGAAGTCTGTTTGCTCATCCAAAAAACTGGAAAGGGAAGAACAAGTAAATGACGTGATATATAAAGAAGGTTACAGGTAGCAAAGTGCACCCATGCTCTCGCTTGATCCTCATTCAAAGCATTTACTGAATACCTTCTAGATGCCCAAAATTCAAAGTGACCTCAAAGGCTGGTGGAGTAGATACTGTCATTCCCATTTTGGAGGAAACTGAAGGACAATGTTGTGTTGTCTACCCAGATCACAGTGGTGGAGGTGGGAAGACAGCAGTATCCTACCATAGCGCATGGCATGGAGTCAGTCATGAGGGGAGGCTCATCTCCTTCTCCCCATTCTGGGTCTCATTCCACTGTGGAGTCTCCCACCTGGGAGCTAAGAGATTTCCCCTGGTCAACAGGGCCCCAGTCTGCTATGGGTTCAGCTTGAAGGCCGAGGATTTCCTGACACTGCCCATCCTCTGGAGATTTCTACACCGCAGCAGCTGTGAGAGATTGTCTCAGGCCAATGAACTAGTAAAAGGCACCTGCTAGTGCTTTGCACTGTGCTATGTTGTTTTATGTTATGTGCAAGACACATAAGACATGGTCCCCTTTCTCAAGAAGGCGATTTTACCGTGGAGACAGAATCTACACAAATGAATCTGATAGAGCGTGTGTTTCACAACAAATATCAGTGCTTCTCCAGCTGTGAGATACGTACAAAGCACCTGGGGCTCTCACTGAAATGCAGATTCAGATTCAGGGTCTGGGTTGAGTGGAGACATGCTAAGGCATTTCTCACCATCTTCCCGATGATGCGGGTCCCGCTGGTCCTCAGGCCACACTTGGAGTAGCAAGGCTGGGGATGGTGCACAACGTGAGAAGCCAGAGTTGCTGCGGTGGTCAGCAGTGCTTCCTACAGGAGATGTGCCTGTGCTGGTTCCGAGGAGGGGAGGGCCTCAAATTGGCAAGGAAAATTGAAAAGGCAGACATAAAAGGGTGACTACGACCTGTCATTGGCGCTTTGCAGGTCTGATGGGCCATGAGGACACGAAAGAACGTGTGGGAGAACAAGCTGTAGCTGGGAGCTGGAGACAGGGTCTTCAGTTCTGACTGTGTGACCTCGGGCTGGCTGCGGCCTCAATCCGGAAGTGTTTGTGATGGAGAAGAGTTCAGTGGTTCTCAACCTGGGCAGCACATCAGAACATCTAGGAAGCTTTTAAAATAAAACAACGCCTGGACCCCTTCCCAAGTGATTTTTACGTAGTGATCTCGGGGAGGCTCAGGCCCAGGTAGTTTTCAAAAGCTCCCTAGTGATGCTCATGTGCAGCCTGTGTTGAAAACCCTTACATGGCGCAAGCTCCAAGGCCCCTCCTAATTTCCTCATCTTTTCATTTGGACAGAAAGGTCCAGGACTCCTGGCTTCTGTTCCCGGGCATGTGGCCTAGAGCAAAAAAACAGTCTCAGAGAACTCCTAAGAAAAGCTTCAACACAATGCCAGAAATCTGAGCATTTCTCCAGTGGAGGCCAGGTGGAGGGGCTGTGCTGCCCATCTGGTTTCCATTAATCCCAGAGCATGTTTCACATCCTTGGCAGGTACTTGGAGCTGGGAGCAGCCCTCTGCCCCCTGGGTGGCCCTCAGCATGGGCCTTTCGAGCCAAGCCCTGCTGACAGGCTGCAGGGCTCTGTGGGGCCCCCCTGGCTTCCAAGTCGCTTGCCCCCACTTGGGGATAGAATCCCTGGACAAATTAGAAACCAAAGAAGGCAGACGCAGAAGCCTGGCCTCTCTTTCATTAGCAGTCTGTCACAAAGCGTGAAGGGCTTCCATAAATTCTGCAGCTCAGCAGCTGCCGAGGAGACCTGGGAGGAAGAAGATTCATTTGTTCCCCAGAAGACTGAGTCTTCAGGAATTTCCAGCCCCTTTCCTCCCCCACCCACTCAGCCGGGAACTAGCCCAACACCACATGTTGCCCCAGCGTTTGCCTGAGGCCTACGCTTCGAAGGAGCTGGGAAGGAGTGACTGCCCCAGCTAAAGAGGGAAGAGGAAATGGTGAGGCTCTAGACACCCCTTCCTTCCCGCCACATGGGACAGAGGACTCAGGCTCTGTTTCCATAAGGACCTTAGATCATTTAGCTACTAGCACACCCTTTCCCCAGGTTGCAGCCACGGTGGCTCTGTGAAGGGGCTTGGTCTTTGCTATGAGTTTCCCAGAGTTGCTAAGTCAGGCTAGTGGAGCTGGGGTTCACCTGAATCCTCCCCAAAGGGTTGCTACTTTTCTTTCCAATGGCGACCTTCTAAATAGCACTGTGTTTTGGTTCAGCCTGGGCTCTGGGGTCAGACAGCTCTAGAGCTGAGCCTCAGTTCTACCACTTACCGGCTATGCAACCCTAAGCAAGTTGAGGAACCTCTTTGTGCCTCAGTTGCCTTATCTACAAAATGGGGATAATAAAATATGCACCTGATGAGGATTAATGTGGTCAGACTGTCAACAGCAAGTGCCTGAGAACAAGAAAGGTCAGAGACAAAGAGGGCCTCCTCAGCCGGCAAAGTCACAGGCATCACAGACCTCAGAAGCTGGAGGATCAAGTGAGCTGCAGGATCCCATGTGCAGCACGTTTTCCTGGGTAAAAGGATCAGCAATGCTCTCCTTCTTGAGAAGACCAGGAATAACCTAAGGCCATATACTGCCTGTGCACTCACAACATGCACTTTTCTTCCCTGCACATTCTGACCAAGTCAGGCCTGGGAGACTCTGGCCAAACAACAATGCCAGGACCTGAAACAAGAAGGGACCAAGGTCCACGGGTGCAGATGTCCCTCCCAGTCAGAATCCAAGCCCAGATTCACAAGGAACTTTGGGGCAAGGGAGGAAGAACAGGCTGCAAAGCACTGCTCTGGCCATTGCTCCGCCCAGCCCAGCAGGTTACACAGCTGGGGGCCAGCAGGGCCCAGCAGGTGACACCAGGCCTGGCAGTGGGGAGGAGGGCTTAGCACCCCTTCTCCCTGCAACCTCAGTGGGTGGTGAAGGGGTGGCATAGAACCAGGGGGATGGACAGAGGTTGCACTGTGCCCACATCAGGCACAATAGGCTTACGTAGGCTAGCAAAACTTACTTTGAAGAAATTGGGCAAAAATCCATTTTTACCCCAAATTCACTTTGTCAGAGAGAAAGTGTTTATGTTCCAAAAGGATTCTTTTCTCTACAATATTATTTACCATGGGATTTTTCAGTGAGAGCTTCCTAATACCTTTAGGATATGATTTGATTTTTTAAACCTTTGTTGACATGCAAGTTTTCAGGAATTCAAATTTGTGAAGCCCTCTTATTTCCTTTAGTTAAAACTGTGCCATTTTTAAGCTACCTGTGAGCCTCCATGCCCTGGCCCTAGATCTGTTTTTTCCCATTCCTTTCTTCCTGTGCGTCCACAAGTACCTCCGTCATGAACGGAGTGTGCATTCTGTGTTCCGCCCTGAGCTGGGGCCTTTCTTACGGTCCTTCACGCAGCCTCACACTGCCCCGTCTCTCTCACTTATGTTCTACACACCAGGACCAGTAGTATGCTGGTAAATATTTAACAGCTGGCTTTCTGGAATAACATTTTCACCATGGCCAGTTTCAAGCTACTGATGTGAAGTTGCTGAATGTGACGGGGGAAGAGATGCAGAGCAGCACACCATCACCCAGGATTTCCACCCTACAGAGATGTTGGAAAAAGCCTCAAGGGCATGGATGGTAGTGAAGTGCTTAGGAAGCCCGTGAGCTTGGAGTATTTATTGCCTTTGTTTTTAATAGAATTTATTTAATGCAAATTTGTGTAATTTAATGTTAATAATGGCTGTTTTTAACCATTGGCTTGCAAAATTTCTGAAAATTTAACAATCAGCTCTTGCAAGCTGGCACCAGCTGGCTCCAGCACGCCACTGCCTAGAATCTACCTTTAGCCACCTCTACTACTGTCATTACTGCATTTACTCACAGTAATAGGAATGATAGGAAGCTCAGCATTTTAAATGCAGCTTTCAGTTAAGCCTCATAGCAAACCTAGAGGTTAGGCCATTTATTATCCCCATTTTACAGATGAAGATACAGCTGAGGCTACCCTGAAGCTTAAGAGAAGTTAAATAATGTATAGCCCGATATTAGATCAAATCTAAACTCTTTAACTGTCAAGACTCTATGAACTGGGCCTTCTCTATTTATTCCATTTTATGTCTAAATACCCTTCAATATCCATATTCTCAATGAAGCTTCAGCAGAGAACTGGGAATCTGGGGTGTGTTTTCTCAACACTCCTTCTCAGTTTAGCACCAGAGCCCTTTTCAAAGCAGCAGACCATGTGTAGGAGCACCAGCCTGGGTCCTGGTTCAGGCTCTGTCTCTGCGATATTGGACAAATCACCGCCCCAGCCTTGAGCTCTCAGCTAAAAGATAAGAAGAGCAAGTCTCCATGGCTTGATTGCTCTAGGCGCCATGATGCTATGGGACAGCATTTCTGCCCAATGGCCCTACAGAAAGGCTCAGGGAAGCCCAGATCCCCTTCTCTGTTATGTGGCAACTTGGTCCCAGATGGGGCTCTTTCTGCTGCTCTCAAGGTAGAACAGAGCCTCCCACCCAATCAGTCCCCAAGCAAGCAGAAGCTTATGAGGTATCTAAAAAGGTGGACCAAAAGGTGCCCCCATAGAAGCCAGGGAACCTCAGTAGGGAAACAGCCAGAAATCAAGAATGGTTTGGGAAAGGCTGCTCAGAGCTGGGGGTGGAGGACAGCAGGGGCCCAGTGACCTCCAGAAGTCCCTAGTGTCCTCTCTAGGACACTAGAGGCTGGTCTTGTGGGTTTCCTAAGCTAAACTGATTCCAGGCCTGGAATTCATCATTCCCTTCATAATACAAATAATCACCAAATGCGCTCAAGCACTCGGTAGCCTGGATATTCACTCTAGCAATTCTCTGTGTGGACGGTGATTAGACCATCATTATCTTAATGCTTCTTAATTTATCTTTCTGATTAGCAACTTACCATTTTATTTGCAAAAAATAGCCTTCTGCTGGGTGGAAGCCAGCCGAGCACAGCAGCTGTCATTTTCTCTGTACTAAATCAGGCCAGGCTTAAGTTGGTTCTCTGGCGATGCTATTTCTTGTGTCTTGGCGCTAACATGCACCACAATCTATCCTGGTTGTTGTTGTGGAGTAAAGGCGCAGCCCTGAGGAGCAGCGGGCTGAGAGGTCACCTCTACCTCGTCAAAGGGTCCAGGATAAGATGTTCTCAGACTCTCAGGTAAGGGCTCCCAGAGGCAGAGCCCTCCTACTGCCCTAATGGGACAGCCCATGGGGGTACTTGCTACAGAGACTAGGAGGGAAGTCAGTGGTGTATTCACCGTAATAAGAGATGATGGCCGCTACAAAGTTCTTGCCATGTGCCAGGCATTACATGAAGCACTTGAGATCCACTATCTCATTAATTCTCAAAACAACCCTTTAGGTGTGTTCCATTACTATTTCCATCTACAGATGGAGAGACCAAGGCAAGAGAGGTTACATTATTTGCCTGAGGTCCTACAGCTTATAAGTGGCACAGCTAATTTTGAGCCACATCTTTGTGACTCTCAGAACCAATGATCTTAACTGCCATGTTATATCACTTTCCCAAGTGAAGTAGGCCTGGTGTGAGATGAGACATTTTAGAACAAACTCTGTCAGGGTGACTGTTGAATAGTATTATAATACTTGACTCATTTCCCACTTTCAGAAATGCCTCGAATTAGCAAGCACCTTTCTATCCTGGACACAAACATGATTCCCTTCTTCCCCATTCCCCACCACCCAGAGGAATGAGTTCCCTTCTTTCAAATCGTCCCTAGTCTTGTCTTGGGTCAAAAGTTTTCTTTTTAACTGACACTTCTGCTCTTCCATCTTCCAACCCAGAACAAATCACACTGCTCTCTTATTTCTACTTCCTTCCAAACGTCTTTACTTTATTGTATCCTGAAAACACACAGGCCATGGCCCTGGCACATCTCCACCCTGCCACTGTCCCTAAGAGGTCCATCACTGTTTATTCCACTTGGATGTTCAAACCCTACGCGTCATATATTTCAATTGTTTCTGCCTCTTCCAGAGAGCAGTATACCTAGATGTTGAAGTATAGGAGAGGAGGTGGAAGCTTCAACTTGGCTCCTAAATTCTCCAGAGAAGGTCTCAGGTAGAGGGAACACACTGAAGGGGCAGGTGGCTGCAATGTTTGTCTTGACCCCAATCTCCGTTCTTGAGGTGTCACCCGTTTACCCATTCATTTCCCTGGTTAATAGTTATGTCTTCACTAAGTCCTGTCTATGAGAATCTTGTCTGTGCTATCTGGTGGTAGGCATTAGCTGCATGTGGCTATATGGAATTTATTGATTGATTGATTGAGATGGAGTCTCCTTCTGTTGCTCAGGCTGGAGCACAGTGGTGTGATTTCAGCTCACGGCAACCTCTGCCTTCTAGGCTCAAGCAATTGATTCTCCTGCCTCAGCCTCCCCAGGGAGCCTCCCCAGGGATTATAGGCACGTGCCACCATGCCCACCTAATTTTTGTACTTTTAGTAGAGAGGGGGTTTTGCCATGTTGCCCAGGCTGGTCTCGAACTCCTGACCTCAAGTGATCCACCCGCCTCAGCACACCAAAGTGCTGGGATTACAGGCATGGGCCAGCATGCCTGGCTGGCTATGTGAAATTTAAATGTAAAATTCATTCCTTCAGCTGTATGCATTTTAAGTGTTCAATTACTACATGTGAATAGTGACTACCAAATTGGCCAGCACAGACATAGAAAATTCCATGACTGCAAAGCATTTTACCGGACAGCACTAGTCTAAATTTGATCCTCTACACCCACTTGGAAGCTTTGGTAGACAAAGCTGGGTACCTATAAAGCTCAATGGATCTTGGTCAAATATTTCCCTCGCTGGATGACAGAGACCAGTGCTTTTCAACGTGTGATCTCTGTACCAGCAGCATCACCTGGGAACGTGTTCGAAATGGAAATTCCAGGGCTCCATTTCAGACCGATTGAATCAGAAACCCCAGAGGTAGGGCCCAGCGATCTGTGCTTTAACAAGATCTTTAAAGAGTCACCTCCAGGTGACTCAGACACCACAGATTGAGAGACTGGGACTTGCCCGTCCTGGTCGTGAACACTTTGTGAGTATTATCTCATTTAAAGCTGACAATGACACTGTGAGATAAACAGAATATTCACATTTTACAGGCAGGAACTAAGATTCTCAGTAGGAAGTAACCAGCCCAAGGCCATGCAGCTAAAAATTGGCAGAGGTTGGTTTCAAACCTAATTTTGTTTGACTCCAAAGCTTATACACTGACACCCCCTGGCTTGGAGCTGGCAGACAGCTTCTCTTTGCCACGTGTCTTCTGAAGGTACTTGGGAGATCTTACCTGACAAGCTGAGCAGTGGCACCCAAGAGAAGAAAAGCGGCACGGCTAAAGCCCTGCTCAGTGACAGACACCACACCAGCACTGGCACGGCAGCAGCAGCTGCACCTTGTCCTAAAGGGGAAATGAGCCGGATTTGAGGAACTCGAACGTCAGCCCTCTCCACTTGGAACGACGGTCTTTTCCTAGCTCTTTCCAGTTTGGCTAGGCACTTGAGGATCTTCTTTTAAGGTTCATGTGAGTTCAGAGGGCTGAGTTGATCTAAAAATAAAATTCTTCCCTGGATAATGGTAGATTTGCTTTTCTTAAGAGTTCAAGAAAACCTCCAGTGATTGTATTAGGGGATTAGAGCTAGAAATTGCTGTTCCTTCTTTAAGCTCTGTGGTTGGCCCCCGGCTGGCAAGCAGGATTTTACAGGAAAGGAAACACATGGTTTGTTTTGTACAAAAGGCATGTTCCTGAAATACAGTATTCAACAAACATCCATTGAGCACCTATGTTATCCGGCTACATTCTCTCAGGTCATTTCATTCAGTCTTCAGAAGAACCCTGTGAGGACCTATTATTTAAGACAGTAGCTATTATTATCCCCATTTGATAAATAAGGCAAGAGAGGCAATCAACGGGTAAGTGGCAGCCAGAATTCAAATCCAGGCCTGCCTATCACGCAAGTTCCTCCCTCTTTGCTGCACCACACAAGCCCACCTTGTCTAGCACTGGGATAAATTAAGAGAAGAGCCTGGAGTCTGGGGATCTGAGGACAGAAAGAGAAAGACATTTCACGTGATGGCAGGTTAGCCACCAGGAAGGCATTGAAGGAGCATTTCTAAGAGTATTTGTGTTAGCTGGGCCTGCTCTACACATGGCCCTATCACGCATATACGTTCCAGGGGTCCAATTTCTTTCCTCCTGAGGTGGCTCTGAGCTGGTGCTGGCCACCAGCTCTTGCAGGCCCAGAGGGGAGGCATGGCCCTAGCAAGTGGCCTGAGCTCCAGACAGAGCTGAGCCTCATGAGACCCTGACGTGAGAGCTGGCAGCCCTGCCCAGCAAATTCTGGATTGTCTTTGGAGTGTGATCCACCTTTGGTTCCAGGGAAGCTGTCCATCTGGTGTCCAGGATCTAGCGCGGTCACTCAAGTCACCAGTTTCCTGTTTCCCCATATATCTGAACCCTCCACCTGGACACTCTCAGACTCTTGGCCTCCTGGAAAGCAGGCAGAACCAGGGGGTGAGTGGGAAGGGGGCAGACATACTCCTTATACACCTCAGCCATAGATATCCATCACCCTGGCACCATGAAAGCCAGAGCCCTGCCACACCTGTGCCATTGCTGGGCAGGCTGGGCAGACCGTGTGGGGCCCTGCGAATGTATGAAACTAGACCCTCTTTCTTGGGGGAACTCTGCACCAGTTCTTGATGGAGAGCACTGAACAGTAACATGCATTACCCCTCACCCTGCCTGTGACACTCACAAAGGAACCCACACCAGGCTGCCTGCTTTAACTCAAATCCAGTAAGGGTTTCCTGGAGACATTCCAGTTCCTCTCACGATTACAGGAAAAGCTAGAGAAGACCACCCCATTCTCTTTCTGAGTTAGACTGGCTGTGTTCATCCTTCCCTGACAGTTTGGATTCTCAAGTCCAGTGGAGAACCCCTGAGTGCCAGAGATGAACTTTTTAGGGAAGGTGCAACCTCTCCTTGCCCCTGGGCAGACGACCAGGGCTCCCACCTCCCCCAGCCTCCACTTCCCATTCAAGGTCCCCAACACTGTTCCCCAGAGGCACACAGGTTGAGAGGGGTGGTTATAAGCTGAGCTTCAAGCAGCCCCAGGAGTCTGGGTGCAGGTTCAGGCTGTCACGAGGTGCATATCAAAGCTGGAGTTGAAAAACTGTACTGGGAATAGTGCAATTATCTCGCTTCGCCACATTTCTCAGCCCCGACTGAGGTTTAATTAAAGCCAAGTAAAAACAGAGTCGCCATTTCAGATATCACCCCACTGCATGCTGGTTAAAAAAAAAAAAAAGGAAAAAAAAATCCTTTATCAGGGACTTAAAATTTTTTCTGTGGGTATCTTCCAGCTCAGTTGGATATTATTTCTTCATAGCAGTTCCTTTAAAGGAAAAATATATATATTTAATATATATGTATAAAATGAGTTAATCCCCCATAATCTCCTTGAGTTGTACCTAAAACACAGTTTCTTGCAGGTGACCTTTTCAGAAGAGGCTGTTGCTATGGCAACCGCATTGTTTGATTTAGTCAAGAGAAAAATGCTGCATGGAAATGTATTTAATTTTGCTTAATTTGATGCTGTATTTAACACTTGCGCAGGCTGAAAGGAGAGAAGGGCTGAAAGGCAGGAGCCAGCTCATCGGGGCCATGTTCACTGGCATCCTATTCTGGGTGGCAAAAGGGACCCCCAGATACCACCATAGACTGGGTGCCTGCTGTTGGCCTAGGAGTCGGGGCCAGGACTCCCCTGCATTCCGCTTCTGAGGTGCTCTGTAGGAAGGAGCCTGGCAGGGCCCACCAGATGCCCCTCAGATGCTAGGGCCACAGGGCAGACACTGCAAGTTTAATGGCAAGGTGAGGCAAAGCAGCCACAGCTTCAGACCAGGAGTTCACAGCCAGGGTAAAGCTCTCACTCTGGTGCTGCCATAGCCTCATTTTCCTCATCTGACATGTGAGGCCAGTGAATTAAAATAGTTCTCGAGTCTCCTTTATAGGAGTCTCGAGACTCCAGGTCCAGTCTGATGTTCCCCTGCTATGTGAGTCTCCAGGTCCAGTCTGATGTTCCCTGCTATGTGAGTCTCCAGGTCCAGTCTGATGTTCCCTGCTATGTGAGTCTCCAGGTCCAGTCTGATGTTCCCTGCTAGGTTTTGATCTTCGTGGAAGCAGGCCTGAGTGCAGGGTAGATACTTGGTAAATGACTCAATCATTTGGTCAGACAGAAGTCCCCTCTAGGAGATACCACAGCCCAGTCCTGAGAGGTCCAGGCACAGTCTTGCTCACAGCAGTTCACAGGCCATGACACCTACATGTTGCCACACAGGCATGCCCTCAATCACAAAGGAGATGTGAAAAACAGATGAACCACGGCACTTGACCAAGGTGCCACAGGGGTGACAGGGATGGAGTCTAAGTTCTCCGGTTTCTAATAGTCCTGCCAAGCCAGGCACATGCCCCTGTTGGGGGCAAACATGGCGACCATGAGGAGAGAATAGGTACAGCCAGACCAAGTGGTCTCCCGGCTCAGCCAGGCTGAGAAAATAGACATCCGCCAGCCTCCTGCGCCTCCACCCAGACTTAAGCCGGTAGCATCCACAAACTCTATGTCTGCCTCTGTTCTGAATAAATTCTTCCCACTCATTTGCGTGATGACCTTGGACAAGTTATTTGACCTCTCTGGGCCTCAGTTTCTTCATCTGAAAAATAAGAGCTGGCAAGAGATATCTAAATGCCTTTCTTACTTTGACATTCCCTGTGATCTGATTCTCACCTGCCATTACTGGATGCCAACAGCCAAACACCTCCGGGGTGGGCTGTGTCCACCATCCCGATATTCAGTCACCAATTGTACTAATCCAGCAAGTCGGCCCCTCCCTCGATCTTCAACTGAAGGCACCCATCTCCATCACAAGCCAAGACCCGGCCATCCCAAGGTCCTCGGTCCCAGACTGCTGTGCCCTCCAGGACTGCGCTCATCAAGCTTCCCATTTGCCTGAGCCATCATTGGGAGTCTGAGGGCCCTAGCTGATGCACTGCTGGGTAGACACTCAGTGCCAGGCCGCCCCCACTGCCTTTGGCCATGCCCTCTGGAGATCCTGGTCTCTCGGACTGCCTCCTTCACTTTCTTGCTTTAAGGGAAACCCAGACTTCTCCACAAGGACTTGTTTCCTCAGAAGCCCTTTCTCTTGGGGACAGCTTTGTCTCTTATGTCTCATATACTTCAGAAGTGGGAGGTGGGTGTGTCTTCCCTGCTTCCCACTACAGTTGTGTTTTTTTGTTTGTTTGTTTGTTTTGACAGGGTCTCACTCTGTGGCCCAAGTGGGCATGCAGTGATGCAATCACAGCTCACTGCAGCCTCCACTTCCTGGGTTCAAGTGATCCTCCCACCTCAGCCTCCTAAGTAGCTGAGACTATAGGCATGGGCCGCCACACCTGGGTAATTTTTTTTTGCATTTTTGTAGAGATGGGGTTTTGCCATGTTGCTCAGGCTGGTCTCAAATTCCTGAGCTCAAGCGATCCTCCTATCTCAGCCTCCCAAAGTGTTGCAATTATAGGCACGAGCAACTGCACCCAACTAGTTTCTTTAAAAAAAAATTGCATTGATACATAATAGCTGTATATTTGAGGGGTACATGTAAGATTTTGCTATCTATACACAATGTGAAATGATCAAATCAGTGTAAAATTAGGATATCCATCACCTCAAACATTTCTCTTTCCTTCGTTTTGGGAACGCTATAATTCTTCTCTCCTAGCTATTTTGAAATATACAATAATTTATTGTTAACTATAATTTCCCTACTGTACTATCAAACACTAGAACTTATTCCTTCTATCTAACTGTATTTTTATACAAAATATTGAACGCTTCATGAATTTGTGTGTCCTCCTTGTGCAGGGCCATGCTAATCTTCTCAGTGTCACTCCTGTTTTGGTCTGTGTGCTGCTGAAGCAAGTAACCCACTGCAGCTTCTAAACCATCTCTCTCTTCTTTCAAGAACCCAAGCTCACCTACTTGAAGCACTTGTCATCAGACCTCATGACCTCTCCTACGTATGAAATGCTGTCAGTCAACCAACCTCCTGGACGTTCCCCCTCGTTCATGGATGACCTTAGCACCCGGGTTGCTGACCCCTTCTCTATTATTATTTCCGCCAGCATCATTGGAAACTCCAAAATCCATGAAGATGATCTGTCCGATACTCTGGCCTCTAGCTGGCAGTCCTTCCTAGCTCCAATGAGACTTTTTTTTTCTTGTGATTGGCATCCCATGAGCTTTTGCTCCACTCACGTGGCTGTTTCCTAGACTTTGGCACACCACTAACTGAATCACCCATGAAATGTACATTGCCAACTTCCCACTTTCTGACCATTGCCACCCTAGCTTACTCTGACACCCCTACTTACTACTACAGCAATTCTCCAACCCCACTTCATTAAAAACATGTTTTTATGATCCGTTTCCATCACTACGTGCATGTATTCACTTCCCTCTTTGCCCAGCTCTGATTCCACCGTCCAACACTTCAACTACTGCCATGCTGACCACCTGGGCTTCTTGCAGCTCTCCTTGCATTGTCTTAGTCTAGCAGAACTCCCGCCCTGGTATCCTACCCACTTATTCAGAGCCTGTACCAGAGCAGCTGAACATTACTAGAGAAAAATGATACAAATTTGCTGACTAAACTCACTTCAAACATGACCACAAATCTCACTCAACTCTGTCAGAAAAACCTACCACATTTCCCTAGAAAATTCAATTTCCCAGTCTCTGGGGACACCTCACACTTCCTTCTCTCCCCAGGTCTCCTACACTTCCTCCCTACCCCATTCTCAGTTGATGACCTTGCAGTATATTTCATAGAGAAAACAGATTTCTATAAGATGAGAACTACCCCATCTTCCCATCAACAAGCCCTTTATTGTGTCTGTCTCAGAACTAAAATACTCAGGCCATGCCATCCTGCAATTACCATAGAAAAAGAGTCCTGGCTCCCATCCAAGGTCAGTACCTTCACTGGGCTCTGAACCCATTCTCCCGTGCCATTTCAAGGACTTTTCTCCCTCTTTAACTGGATCACTTCTACTGGCATATAAACATACCTCCATATCATCCTCCTTTAAATAAACTCTCCCTTAACCCTAGTTCCTCCTCCATGTTCTACCTCTTTTGGAGCTCCCCTTCATAGCAAATCTATTCAAAGGAGTCATCTACACTCACTGTCTCTCCTTTCCCATCTTCCATTCTCTCCTCAACCCACCCCAATCAGGCTTTATTACCCACTGCTAGACTGATGACTAATTACCAAGATTACTAAGGACTGTATCTTGCCAAAGTAAACGGTCAATTCTTTGTCCTCATTTTGACTTCCCAGCAGCATTTGGCACAGCAGGTCAATTGCTGATCTCAAAAAACTTTCCCCTCCAGGCCCTGACACTTCGCTCCTCTGGTTTTTCCCGTACTTCGCAAGCACTCCTTCTCAGTCTCCTCTGTTGGCATTTCCTAAAAATACTGGAGCATCTCCTTCACTCTCCCTTTCTGCATCCTCTCTCTCTCCCCTATGTGATCTTTTCCCATTGCTTTAAGGACCTTCTTACACACACAGGTCTTTCACATCCCTGTCTCCAGCTGACCCTCTTTTCGGACACCCAGACGTCTGCATTCAACTGTCTACTCAACACCTCTACTTCAGTGTCTCAAAGGCATCCTGAGCTTGGCATATTCAAAACAGATCTCTTAATTTCTCCCCTCAAATCCTACACCCCCTTCTGCCAAGCCTCCTCCATCTAAGTAAAACTCTCCATTCAAGTGCCAGAAATCTAGAAATCAGTCTTGGTTCCTTCCTTTCCTCAACTACATTCAATCCATCAAGAAGTCCTCAACCACCTGAATCCCACAACTCTGCTCCATCTCCACTGCCATGGCCAAGACTAAGCCAACAAAGCCTCCACCAGCTGCCTTTACTCCCTCAGCAGCCAGAGTGGTCTTTCTAAAGCATACTTAGCTCTCCTCACTCTCCCCCTTACAGTCCTCATGGCTTACCCAAGACAGGTAAGACCCAAATGCCTTTGTGTGGCCTCCTAAGACCCTCTCTGCCTCCCTGACCTCCTTTCTCTTCATCCTCCCTCTTGTCTACTCATTCCCCAGGCACACTGGCTCAGGTCCATCCCAGAGACTTGGTTTTTGCTTTTCCTTCTGCTTGAGATGCTCTCCTTCCCATCTACCCATGGCTGTCACTTTCTCAACCATCAGGCTCAGTACAAATATCCCATTCTCAGAGAGCCTTCCCCAACACCCAGCCCAGGCATTCTCCCGCTGGAGACTGCTTTACCTTCTTCCCAGCATTCGTCAGGACCTAACATTTTCTCATTTCCATGTTTGCTTCCTTGTTTATTCACTCTCCTCCTCCCTACTTAGAATATGAAATCCTTGATGGCAGGGACCCTTGTCTTGTTTGGCACTATTCCCTGAACCTACAATAAAGCCTTGCACACAGTAGGCATCTAGCATTTGTTGACCGCCTGCCTGGAGGAAGCAATTTATGGCTAGATGTGCTGTCTTACTCATCTCTGCGCCCCAGGACTGGGCCTGCTGCCACACGGGGCTCATAATCAGCACACAATAGATGCACATGGATGTGCAGCCTCTTGGAGTTGGGTGTTATCCTAGCGCCCCTGATCTGACCTTCCACCTACAGCAAGAGTTCCCATTTATTCCAACATTCCTCACAGGCGGTCATGCAGCCTTCCAAGGTCCTAGAATATTTTAGGAGGAAGCTTAGCAACTAAGAGAGTAGACAAAGGCCATGGCCCAGCGTCCTGGCCTGGGCCTGCTCCAGCCCCCAGCCCCACGTCAAGTCATCCTTGCTGCAGCCGACATGTTCCATCCCCATGTGCTCCTTGTTCATGCATCCTTGCCTGCCTTCTTGGCCCTATGGTTGCTGCACAGTTTGTTCTCTAGTTTATAAAAGGTGAAAAACAAAACAAAAGGCCACGGTTTCATGATTTGCTCTCTGATACGAGTGGGCAGGGCTCCTCTGCACAGGGATGGCACAGCAGAGGCAATGGATTCATATATAGGGACTCTGTTCTGTGCTCTGCGGAGGGAACACAACCCCTCAGGGAGCTGGGATGTGGGGCTCGACATCTCTTACCCTTCAGGCTCATCACATCTTTCCCTGAGACCATAAGGTTCTGAAGGTATGTGTGGTGCAGTGGTTAGGAGTGTGGACCCCTGCATCATTCAGGCCTGAGTGACGTCCAGGTTATGTGACCATGGGCAAGTTACTCTACAGCTCTGAGGCATACATAAGAGTGGGATAATAATAAGCCTTAGCTCAAAGTATTGGTATAAAAGTAAATGAGAGAATAAATGCAAAGTGCTTAGCACAGCTTTAGACACAGAATACACACTAAGTAATAAATTTGAGGTCCTCCAACTCTAACCTGTGGTTCCACAGCCAGTGTGATGCTACCTTCACCGCTGTTGGCAGGAAGCTACATCTTTGGCCCCAGCCTGACCTCACTCAGAATATCCAAGAAGATTCTTATTCTGCTGGTTCCTACTCACATGACCATCCATGTCCATGTGCCTCGGAAGATAAGCTTCCAAAGGCGGTTAGCATAGCTCAACAATAGTCAAATATGTACGCAAGTCTTTTTCAGTTATGGTAAAAGTAAAACACAAAACAAAACAAAATAAAAACTCTAGAATGTTAGAGCTAAAAGGATCCCCCTGAAGTCATCTAGTCAAATTTTCTCATTTTGCCAGTAAGGAAACTACTCACAAACATGGGGTGTTGCCCAAGGTCACACCATGACAGCTGGGTCTGGAACCCAGGCCTCCTAACTCCTAGGAAGGCAAAGTGCCCAGACCTACCCTCACTTCCAACTTCCCTTCACTGTAGAAAAATACCATAGAACTCAAAAGACCACAAGGCATTTTCCACCAAAACGTCTCTCCATCCAGCCCAAAGTTGAGAACCTTTTTCTTGGCACTGCTTTCCTAACCCCATAGGGAGGTGGGTGGCAGAGGCATCTCCAGGACAGAAGACAAGCCAGAGCCCTTGCACTGACCCACCTCCTCCTGCCTCCCTCCCCGCGCCCCATCCACCTTCTCATCTGCCCATCCTCCTTTTGCATTCTTCCCTTTTCTTGTTTTGCCGCCTGCCTTTTCAGCTGTTTGCTCAGAAGCTGGGCTGTGTATGCTGAGCCTTCATTCATTTTCATATTATCTGGGATATTTTCAGCTGCTCCTCTGGGTTCTTAGGAGAATTTCAAGTGGCGAGAAGCACAGTGGGCTGCAAAGGTAAACACCCATCCCTGAACGCTGAGCCTGCCTGGGGAGCGCGCTCATTCACAGACTGCCTTCCTGACCAGCACAGCCAGTCTCTCCGGGCCTGACGGGCGGCCTCTCACCCTGGACTCCTAGGGAGCTGGGTGGGCTTTTAGGCAGCAGACTGCAAGTTTTCTTCCACCCAAGACTGGTGCAGGAAGCTGGCTGCTTAAGCTCTTGAGTGATAGGCAGTGACAGTAGGGGCTTTGGCTGCCTCCCTTTGCAGGTCGTTCTCCCTGCGCTGCTGCGGCCAGACCTGACAGTAAGTGCTCAACGCTGCTTCTGTCACTGCCTGAAACAAGGTGTGGTTAGGCAGGCGGAGAAGTCAATTCTCTCACTTCTGGAAAACAGCTTGAAAAAGGCACTGATTCATTGCCGCTCCTCTCCTGTTCACACCAGGACCTGCGCTTAAGGCACCAGGAGACTGTGGGAAAAATAAAGAAGGGGAAACCCCACAAAGAAGGAGGCTGTTCCTCTTGGAGGAAGTGGGAGAGCTGTCCCTGTGCCCTCTTTACTCAACACGATCAAAGCGTAAAGAACATCTCTTTAATCCTTACTCCAAGTCCTGGGTAGAACAAGGCCCAAATCCTCCGTGTTACGGAGGGAGAAGGGGAGAGAGGACACGCAAGGAAACAAAGTCAAAGGAACACGGGATACAAAATCAAGATCTGAGCTTGGGCCCCAGTTGTCCCATATTAATCATGTGACCTTAACAAGTCAAACCTTCTGCGTCTCTGTCCTCTCAATGGTAAAACTGGGACAAGAGCATTCATCTCAGGGGTGATGTGAGCATTAAATGAGATGATATGTATGCCTGTGCTTAGCAATTGGTAAAGGGCTTCACAAATGCCATTTATCATGATTCATGGAGAGCCAGACATGCCACCAGTGAATCAAGTACCTAAGGATCCAGGATCAGTCATGCTGAGACAGACTTATGGGAAAACACCTGGAGAGCTTTCCTCGCAACCCCACTGCCCTTCGAAGCCAGGAGCACTGTCATCACCAGCTCTAGTTCCCATTTGAAACACTCTTCCCTCCAAGCCTCCATGCAATTTGTATCAAATGATATAGGAGAGTAGGCATGAGGCCAAGGTTACTGGATATTTGTCAGGTTTAATAAAAGGCACCGAGTGGCTCTGGGCTTGTAGTGTTCTGTGATTTGTCACTGTAGCATTGAGAGGCCTATGGCCCTGCCACTGCAGGCACTGGGCATTCGGAAAACAAGGGCAGATTTTATTAACAGAGCCAAGGGACTCGATGATGCATCTGTCACAGGGGGTGGGCAAAGGCGACTTCCCCATTCGTATGTCTGGCTCATCAATGGCTCCAACTGGAGTCACATCATTTCTGGGTACCACAGGCTGAGCAGAGCCAGGAAAAGCATCTGGGCTATGAGCTGCAGCAAGGCCCAAGGAGGAGCTGCTCCTTATGGACCTTGGGGGATATTTTTTTTTCTTGACAAAGTCATCAATTTGCTGCTCTCCTTCCCTCAACTCTGCTATTTTCGTGACAGGACACACATTGAAGGTCTAGGTAGAACTGAAATCAGTGTCTTCTGGAACACAGGAACTGAGACTCCTCTGAAAACCAAGTGAGCAGAGTGCTCTGAGATACAGTGCCAGCATGGCAAATACTGAATGAACAGTTGAAGATAGGAGTAGGGCTAAGAGCTGATCCAAATGCGCACTCTGCCTTGGGATGCAGGTAGGGAAGGAACCCGGGTGCAAATTATGAGAGAAGGTCTTTCAAGAAAGGAGAGCATGGAACACTGTATTCAGGGAGCATTCAGCAATGGAGATGTCCAGAAAGAGATTATGAGTGTCTTGTCAGATTGACACAGTGTACAAATGGAAATTTTTTAAAAGCAGAGCAAAATGGCCAAGCTGGACTTGCAGCAAAGTTTGAAAACTAACTCAGAGCTCCTTAAATCCTTCCTAAGAAGAAAGGCCAGAATATATACTAGAGTCTGGGTAGAATTCAGTCCCATGGCTGTCCCAGCAGAGAGGACAGGATGGTGGGGCAGGGAGCTGTGAAATCATTCAAACATCTTCCCTCCAAATCCACAGACAGGTTCATCAGCATCCATGAAAGACACAGAAGTCAAGTCACAGGGGTCAGTCCTGCAGAACTGCTTGTGTCACCCCCAAGGCAGCTAAGGTTCAGCATCTTTGGTCCCAGCCAATCAAGAGCCTCTGAGATGCCTGGAAACTCCTCCCATAGGCCTTTCAAGTCAGACAGACCTCCACCTCCTGAATCAGCCCAAGCCTGGTCCAGGAGCCTGAGTCAAGGGAGAAGAGCAGGGTGCTGGTGATGATTTCCAAGTTTCCTCCTGCTATCTTATCCTGGGAAACACGAAATGCAGAGTGCATCAGAGCCTCTCTGGGAAGGTGAGCTGGGGCCTGGGTGCCAATTGTTTAAATTTTCTCCTCAGTGGAATTATAGGCTGAAGAGTCCACACTGGCTTTCCAAACAAAGAGTGGCAAATTGCTAACTACAAAATCAATTTTTTTTTCGAGTGCATTAGCTGTCCCCTCATTATTCTCCACCCCATGAAAGAATTAATGACAGCCTGAGCCACAAGTGAATGAGGGCTTTTTAGCTTGGGAACACACACTGAATGGCGCCAGGCGTGGGACAATTACGGAAGATATTCAATAGGGGGAAAGGCTGACAAATGCCACATGAAAGCTGAAATTCAAACCTCCAAAGCTTCAGCCCCAAGTCTGGGCCCTTGAGATGACACACAGAGGCAGGATCAGCAGTGCAGGACACCATGTCATGGCAGGACCTGCAGTCTCCCAAAAGAGCCATTCACCCACCTGCAGAGGGAAGACGACACCTGGAGTCCAGGAGAAAGGAATGCCAATGCCAGTCATTCAGTTTGCAGGATTCCTCCCGGGGAGAGAGGGCTGGTGGTAGTTGCAATCTTATTTGTGAGGTTGTGCTAAACTCACAGGAACTGGTAAATCCAGGAACACTGAGTTATTCAAATACTCACCAAGAGTTCTTAAAACCTGAGGGGGGAGTGGCTCTGATAGATGGATTCCTTAAGATAGCCAGAAAGATCATTGAATGGAAAAAGGAATGAGCAGAGGCAATGGTGGAATATTCAGAAACTGGATATTCTCATCTTCATTTCTTGTCTTATTCACTGTTGTATCTCCAGTGCCCACAACAATGCCTGGCACATATGAAGCACTCAATAAATATTTGTTAAATGAATGCATGCATAAAACCCAACCTCCAGGAAACTCCTTGCTATTGTGCCCCAAGCCAGTCCTTGTGAGAACTCCCCAAAAGTCCAAGGACAGCCGCCCCCCCACCCCATGAAGATGTACCAAATGTCCTATATCTAAATGTCCCAGCATCCTTTTGGATGAATGCTACCAAGTGCACTTGAAGAGACCTGGACCACCCTCACCCCATTCTATTGAAGATAGAAGTAAGTTTCTTGTTTCATTTCCAGACTCACTCTCAGCCTCGCCCTGGACAGTGGGCACCATCTCCATCCATCAACCAAAAGCACACAAAGAAGAAACAGCTGAGGGTCCAAGAGGACGTCAGTCTGGGAGACTTGGTCTTGCCTCTGCCAGTGTCAGCAGTCAGGCTGGATTCCTCAGCCCTGGCATTAATTGTAGCCCATGTGCTATGATTACAAAATGGAATTAAATGACACGCCAAATTAAAGAGTTATTTTTTCTAATATATATTTTGCATAGGATGTGTTTATAACAGCATTAATTATTTACACCGCCATAGAGAGAAAGCATAAATATAAAGAGAGAGATCAGATGGTTCCTGTAGGAGAAATAAAATGAGCATTTCCATCAGGATGATGAATACCTGCAGTCTCACTTTGGGGCTGGGCCTGGGGGGAGGTGGAGAGGGGGACATCTTGAGAACAAATCTGACAAGCGTTATCGAGGTTTTGAGGAAGGAATATGTTAAAATGAAAGTGAGTATAGAAAGTTTAAATATTTAATACCTGCATTAATTCTAATTCACACTTTCTTTATTTTCAGATTAAAATAGAATTAACATCTCTTTCGATCGCGTTCTTCCTCCCATGGGAGAGAAATACTTTGTGGTCACTGTCTCCAGGATCACCTTTGGCAGTACTAGGTAAAATAGTGAGCATGAGAACCAGCAGGCTCCGCCGTGTGCCCTCCACCCCTCCACCCCCGCGCCCCGGGCACCCTCCCGCCATGGGCATCTCTCCCAACTCCCCTACAAGAAGCCATTGCTGTTGGCCTGCTGGCGCCAGAATGACTAATGGGACCAAAGCCATTTCCTGGCCTCCTCAGCCCTCACCCCAGAAAGGGTCATGGAATTCTCAGAGATGATGCAGCCAATTTGTGGGTTTAAAGTGCTTGTCGAAGCCCAGACCTCACAGGGACAGGCAGAACACCACCACTGAACTGATGTCTCCTTGAAACAAGAGACTTCTGTCACACACAGCCCCAGGCCCCCCTGCCCTTCAGAAGCTTTTATTCTAAGGCCAACCAGACCAGCTTTATATGCTTTCAATAATATCACTGAAAGCCAGCACTGATTGACTTAGAAGCAAGGGAGAACTAACTTCCCGAATCTCCAACACCAGCTCCCAGCTTCGGCACTGCCCCAACCCCAGTATTAAGCAGGTGAGCACACTGCCCTCCTACTAAGAACAGCTTATATGTCTGAATTCCCTTACAAAGCACTTTCCCACTCCACGTTTGACCCCAGAGTCCTGTGAAGTGGTCAAGGAGCTGTTATCAGCCTTCCTTTTATACAGGAGAACACCCAGATCATGTGACAGACCTAAGGTCTCCCCATTTAATTACAACGTTTCCACTGTTATAATGCAACTTCTACAGCACGTGGTTCCCAAAATACTGCATGCGAGAGCAGGAGAGGAGAAGGGAAAATTGGGCTAAGAGATGCTTTTAACCCCACTCCCTGGTTTCCGGGTGGCCTGTCTACGTCGGGGGCTGACGTTTTCTGAGATGAGAGCAGGGAGGGGCAGGTGGGCCAAAGGACCGCATCTGCTCCCAGGAGGGCCCGCGGTGTCCTTGCTCCTGTTTTCCCTCTGAGATTCTCAGTGACCTCAGGCCAGAGACCCTCAGCAGAGAGTTACTGGTAAAGTTTTCTCAAAGCCCCAACATTTCTGTGACCCCCTGAGTTTTAAGTTGTCAGATACTGTGGCATTTCCCCCCTTCTTCTCAGACCCTGCCATCCTCCCATCACTTGCCACAAATTCCTGTACAAAACACCTTCCTAAATAGTGTTGATGAGCACCTTGTTCTCATCAGGCCTCTGATCGAAGACAATTCCCTGACTCCAGTCCTACTCTTCCTCACAGATCTACCAATCCAAAAACAGCATGTAAATCAGCAGAGAAAACACACACACACATGCACACACACACGCGCACACATGCATAACACGTGCACATATACATGTGCATACACACACACACAGGCTTCCTGCATCAGAAAGCTGAGCAGGAAATCTCGCCTGTGGTAGAAATCTGAGCTGTCAGTCTGGCGCTAGGAGATGTTTGGGGTTGTTTGTTGTTTTTACTTACAGGTACCTGCTGGAGTCAGGCCATCCCTTTAAATGAGAAGAGCAGAGCTAGAAAGCGCCCCAACTTAAGGCCTGGAGAGCAGAATCCCTCTACGCAGTAGCTTCTTCCTCTCCCTCACATAATTCCACAGTCTCTTACTGAAAAGGCAAGGAAAGAGATGGCCCAGCCAGGCAGGGGGAAACCTGACTGAGCTCAGGAGGAGCAGCTGCAATAATAGCTCCTCTCCTACAAGCCTCCAGGACAAGCACATCCTTCCTGACCCTTCCATTCACTCCAGATACGAGCACTATCCCAGGACAGGACTTAGATAGAGCCATGTGAGTACAGGAACACACACGAGCACAGGGGGAGGAGTTTGGTGGAACTGTTGTTCCAGCTTGACCAAACATCTACCTATGCTTCCCAACCTCACAGGTTGTGACATTTTCAAATGATGGAGGGAGGAAAGGAGACAGCAGAAGAGAAGGCGAGTTAGCCAAATGGAGATACCGATCAGGGTCCATGCTTTGGCTGGTGACGGAAACAGACGTGGTGAGAGCAATCAGCAGGGACAAAACCCCTCCCTCCCATGGCCTGTAAACAGCCTCTGTCTCACCCACAGAAAAATCAAAAGGGAGATACAGTGTTCGCCGAAGGCACATTCCTAAGGCCCTAGCACAATGTGGAGCACGACAGGCCCGCTTGTTCTTTCTCCTCATTTTCCCCTGTTCTTTCCTCATTTCCTTGGGCTAAATAAAATGACTTTAGAACCTGGGTGGGAAGTAGGGAGGAAGCCGTGAGTCCTGTCCTGATCTCCAGGCCTCGCATGTGAATTGGTTTTGCTGCTGTAAGGAAAGGGCTCAAGGACAGCAGCTCAGCATCCTGTGGCTGTACACACTGAGTGAGAGGGACATGATGGCAGGGCCTATCGAGGGTCTGCGTGGCCAGGAACCAGGAGGTAAGGAGAAAATGTTCTCCCTTCTTACTGGGAGGAGTTCTTTGCAAACTGAAATGAGACTGTCTTAGTGCAGAAGCCTACTTTTATTTATCTAAAGCTATTTTCACAAGAATTAATACCCGCTTCCTGCCTCCACACATCCATAACCCCGCCCCTTCAAAAAAGCAGGGCTGTCTTCCAGCCTCTGTCTCTCAGGCATTTTACTAGTGGGGAGGATGAATGGTTCAAGAGTCAAGGACATCACATTCGCTAAATGCCCCCAAAAGTTAGTGTGATGCCTCCCGTCTCAGAGGCATCTTCCTGGAAATGATGCAAAGCGGAATGGCAAAGGACTGGGGGTGACCGGCTGTGTGACCTTGGACAAGTGACTTAACTTTTCTGGGCCTCAGTTTTCTCCCTCCTAAAATCAGAGAAATCTTACCTCTGGCTGGGGAGGGGGTGGTGAATTCCTCTCTGCTCATGCTTTCTGAGCTACTCTTCCATACCAGCCATTGTCACATTTATCATATCTTCAACTCTGATGAGAACCCAGTGAGAAAGGAACTATTCCTTTCTTCAAGAAATTTGGTAAGTGTGCATAGGGGTGAAGTGACCTGCCTCGGGGCAGAGACCTGGCCAGTTATGGATCTGGGGGGGCCAGATTTCCTCCATGGCTGACACGTTTTCCATCACACCACAGCTGCCTCCTGATGGTTGGGTAGAATGCACACTCAGGGCCTTTGGGAAGTTTGAGGGTTGCGGAATGTGAGGTGTGACTTCTCTGAGAGTTTAGACGGTGAGGAGGAGAGGAACGCCTTTCCTCTTTAAGCTTCCCACTTCAGGATCATCCTGATGAGATCCTTGGTGGCCAGAATTTTCTTCTCTCCTTGCTCTAGAGCCATTACCTGACCCTGTGAAGCAGAAAAGCCACAGATGACCCGCAACCTTCTGGGGACCATTGGGGTGGGGGCTGAGCTGAGGGTCTTAGTCCCCTCAGAAATCCGGGTGACAGCCCTGCACTGCCCCTGCCTCTGCTCGGGCTCTCTGAAGGTCTGGGATGGAGAAGAACCAAGCACAACTGAGCAGCCGGTAGGGTGAGGTGGCAGTGGAGGCCGTGGGGCGGAGAACAGTGTCAAGGATGCATCCACCGAAGGAGGAGTGGGTCAAGTGTGTCGCAGGAATTGGCGTGAGCATCCTTTAACCTAGGAAGCCCTAGGTTAAAGTCTGTAAACTTGTAACGAGCCCTGTAACTCTCTTTTTTGTTTGTTTTATTTTTTTATTTTATTTTATTTTTTTTTGAGACAGAGTCTTGCTCTGTCACCCAGGCTGGAGTGCAGTGGCACGATCTCGGCTCACTGCAAGCTCCATCTGCCGGGTTCACACTATTCTCCTGCCTCAGCCTCCCAAGTAGCTGGGACTACAGGCGCCCGCCACCATGCCCGGCTAATTTTTGTATATTTAGTAGAGATGGGTTTCACCATGTTAGCCAGGATGGTCTCCATCTTCTGACCTCGTGATGCTCCCACCTTGGCCTCCCAGAGTGCTGGGATTACAGGCTTAAGTCACAGCGCCCGGCCATAAGCCCTGTAACTGTTTAAAGACAAGGTGTTCACACATCCTTTCGCAAGCTTGCTTAGCTTTGGAAATTTCTTTACCCCGACAGAGCCCACTCTAGGAAGTGCTTACCTAGAGCAGTCCTCCCATTTCACAGATGGGGCCAGGGGAGGATGGGAACCCATGCGGCTTCTACAATTGGCCCTTTTCTTGAGTCCCCCACATCCCTAGGGGACTTAGAACTACTCCACACCTGTTCCCAGGGCTTAGAGAAATTGTGTCTGGCTGCAGCTGTGATGTGTGGAAGAAAGGACATCTGTCTCCTCCTTTTCAGGGGATGGGGGTAAATGGAGTGGGGGGTGGGGAAGGGAGAACCAGGCCTCTTGAAAGGGAGGAATAATTTCACACAGTAGAAGATCAAGACAGCTGGGCAGCGCCCCCGCCACCCCGCCCAAGAACGTTTTATGCCTCCCAGGTCTTAGCAGGGACCACCCAGATCACCTCTCAGGAAGCCAAGTCCCAGCCCCAACATCGAATCCTGCAGTTGTTAGCCCTAAAGAGACACTATCCCTGACCTCAGTTTCCCAATTTGCAAATGGCTCCTTTCTGAAAATGAAATCCCTTCCAGTGACAAACTCCCCAGGACCCCAGGCCCATCATAGCCTGAGCTGCATTCCAAGGGATCTGGGGAAGGAGCTCTAGCACCATGCAGTTTCCTGGGGGCATACAGTGAGCTCAGCCCAGGAGAGGAGAGGGGTTGGGAAGCAGCTGCCGTCTGCCGCCTACCCACCCTGGCCCCCAGGCAATCCATTTTCCACCGGGCCCCGGTTCCTTATCCACAAAGTGGATCGAGGTCCCTTGTAGCGCCCAGAATGCATCTTCACCTCTAAGGATTCCCTTTTCCTAACAGTGTCAGGGATGGCACCAACCTGCTCAGATTCAGGGAGTTAACTCCTGTAGGGGCTTGAGAAAGGTGATCCTCTCCCACCCTCTAAATGTGGAGGAGGACTGATTAGCCCCCTATCCGCTGGGATCACTGGGATTCCCATGGTCCTGCAAGAGCTGGATGGGAGGGTGCAGAGAAGGAAGCCAGGAAAAGCCCCTCCCGGCACCCCCTTATACGCCATTCCAGGACTTTGTCCTCCCAGCCCTGAACCCAGCCAATGCAGCTGTTCTCCAGATTCAGACAAAGACCTGACACTTCTTCCAACCGGACCGAGCTGGGCAGTCTGTGGACGGGCGGTGGAGTCGGCGTGGCACAGAGAGAGGCCAGGGAGAGCCAGCGCCGGAAGAGTCTGCATGGCTCGTCCTCGGCTCCATGCCTTCCGTGCGAAGACCGGACTGAGATAGCCACGTTCTGTGGGGCCCAGGCTGGCCCTCGGCAGCTCTCCCCCTCCCGCTCTGCTCCTCAGCCACATGCCCCTGGGCTGAGCTAAGTCCAGAACCCGGCTGAGTAGGGGAATTGTTCTGAGAAAGTGGCCCGTTGGCTGGTTGCTATGGAAACCGACATACCACAGAGCTGACCCCGGAGAGGTTTAGCACGCTCCCCCAGCAGGGATGCCAGCAGCTGGACTGCAGCTGTTACCGCGGGAGTGGGGGCTGGAGCCGTCGCCAGCAGTCCCTGCTGTTTGCCTAAACCAGGCCCGCCAGCAGATCCCCTCCATTAGCTCCCACCCCGCTCCTCCTCATGCGGCCTCCCCCACTGCTACGGACGGGAAGGGAGCGGCTGAGCCTGCCCTGGCAGGATGGGGGTGGGGTGGGGTGGAGGAGCTTGGCTCTAGAGAGAGGAGGTCTCCTTTATGAACCAAGGCACGTCCCTGAAGGGTAGGGCAATGTCCTCCCCATTGCATTTCTGGGGAAACTGAGGCCCAAGGAAAAATAGGAATTGTTCCCCAGTCACACAATCAGGGCATGCTAGAGCTGGGGTTGGCACCCAGCTGAGTCTAGAAGCACCACACCACTGGTTCTGGCCCTCTGTGCTGTGCTCTTGGCCCTCTGCAGCAATTCAGCACACACTACAGAGCCTGCCCAGTGCAGACAGCAGCATTTAACCAGCATCACTCCTGACACAACCTCGGGGAGGGTAGGGGGGCACCGATGACTGAACAAAAGGAACACCAGGAAACAGATCATAGAAATAGAAAGAGGAACACGTAGAGAGGAAAAGGAGGGTGTGTGAGTCGGGAAGCAGGAGGGTATGTGTGGGAGAGGGAAACAGAGAGGTAAGGAGAGGCAGAGAAAGTTAGAGAAGGAAAAAAGAGAGGTGATGAGGTGCCCAGAATGAGTGGAAAGAAAGGACAAGATCACCTCCCTCCCCCAGCTAGGTCCGAGCCCCTCCCAGCACAAAGCCTGTGGGGTGGAGAGAGGATTGCATCAGAAAGGAGAAGGAGGGAGGAAGGGTGGGAGGGCTGCTTGGGGGAGCAGGGCAAAGGTGGAGTGGGTATTACAATCTGTTTCTGGGAGGCATCTCCTGCCATCCCACAATGCCTCAAGCTCCCTGAGTGGTCTAGCACAAACACACCAGCCTGCCTCCCACCGTGATGTGGCACTTCTAGACTCAGATGGGCTAATCTGCAATGGGACGCTAAGCAAACACCCCCTCAGTCAGAGAGATGAGATAGCACTCCCTCCCTGAGTGCCTGACCAGTCCTCCATCCTCACGCGTGGCTGCCAGAACACAAGCTTCCTTTCATTCCTCATGGTCTGTTCTGACCCTCATCCCCACCTCTCCAGAGTCATCACCCCTTCCGGCCCAAGGAGAGACGCAGCTGCAGAAAGAATCCCCCCACCACCTCCACTGCGCCACTGTCTGGCCCCTACTCTTCAGCCCTTCCTCATCCAGAGCTGGATCTGACACCAAAGGTGTCTTGTGAGCAGGTGGGCCCACTTCTCCCCTCCAGAGCCCCATCATGGCTTGTAATGAATTAACACCCTTCTTAGTGCTCTTCCCCTCCAGCTGCCCTAAAATAGTTGGTTGCAGGGGACTGGAGGGCTGCTCTGCATCTCCCCGCGCCCTCCTGGGCTGTTGGGAAGTTGCTCTGTCTGTGAAGCCTTGGCTCCAGGGATGCCAAGGGACTCCGGGAATAGTTCGGAATGTGCCAACACCATTACACTCTGTAATTTAAGACCTGGCTCAGCAATGGGCCAGCAGATTGCTTTTGCACTTACACCACCTTTTTGACAAAAATTTGGTGTCTCAGGCCAGTTAATTCTATTATGTTTGCAGACTGGAAAAAGCGGCATTGGAGATGATGCTCTGCTCCTTCTGGCCATGCCGTCCCTTCTGAGCAAGACCAGCTGGTCAGTTGCAGACACTTAGCCCTGACTTGGGGGTGAGATGCCCTGCTGAGAGTATCACTGGTGCTCCTGCTTCTGGCCACTGAGGTCACTGAAAGGCAGTTCTTGAACAAACGACCAACCCTGAGCCTACCACTGTGAGTGTGGTGGGAGCATGAGGAACAAGGACCCCTGTCCAGAAGTTTGCAGTCTCAAAGGAAGACAGGGCTGATCTACCACATGCAACAGAGACAAATCAGTGCTTAGCCGCAGGGCACCCTGAATTGCACATTGCCTCAACTTGAGCTCATTTCTTAAGGCAAAGTGCAGACACTCACTTGGCAATCATGGTCTTCTGTGGTGGTGAGGCTGAAACCAGATCTATGAAATCATCCCAATGGTGAACTCCAGCCAGAGCCCTTTCTCTGTTTCTCCTCTTTGGAAAAGACAGATAACATAAATATCTGACTCCAGGAAGCAGCAACATCCCATCCTGACAGCAAACATCCCTTTACCCCCCACCAACCCTTCTAAGACAAGAAATAGGCTATAACCCAGGACCCACGATCCAAATCACTTTGGAACTTGGTCACATTCCACCTGAGAAATGACCAGTATTTACAGTTTCCAGGTCATTACCACAATCAGTATCTCATTTAAATCCCTATCACCTACTGTACCATAGGTAATTGTTATTATCATTTTATAGATGGGGAAAAAGTGGCCCAGGAAGGCGAAATGCTTACTCGAGGCTACACAGCAGAAAGTAGCAAAGTCAGAAATTCACCAAGGCCTTCCAATGTGGGCCAGCTTCCTTCCCACTTCTCCACAAGGCCTCTTTGCTAGTTTCTCCTGTTTCTCACAGAATCTAGCATGTGGTGTTTGTTCAGTAAACATCTCTTGTACAGTAGGAAAACGTAAAGTTGTCCTGAAGGCCACAGTGAGACGTCCTCAGCCGTGTGTGTGTGTGTGCGTGCGTGTGTGTGCATGGAAGGGTGGGGGTGGCAGAAGATATAGTCTTAAAGGAAAACAGGACTGACCTACCACATGCAACTGACGAAAGCCTGCAGCTACTGGGGAGATGTCACCCCCGAGCACTGAGCTGCCATTTTGAAGAGATGGTGGCAAAGGCAACTGAACTCGTCTTTACTTGAATTAACTTCTGAAACATCCTCAAAACTCCCAACCTATGTGAGCATCAAATACCTTTCTGATTTAAAAAAACATACAACAGGCTGGGCGCAGTGGCTCACGCCTGTAATCCCAGCATTTTGGGAGGCTGAGATGGGTGGATCACGAGGTCAGGAGATCGAGACAATCCTGACCAACATGGTGAAACCCCATCTCTACGAAAAACACAAAAATTACCTGGAGGTGGTGGCATGTGCCTGTAGTCCCAGCTACTAGGGAGGCTGAGGCAGGAGAATCGCTTGAACCCGGGAGGTGGCGCTTGCAGTGAGCTGAGATTGTGCCACGGCACTCCAGCCTGGGTGACAGAGTGAGACTTTGTCTCACAAAACAAACAAACAAAACCCATAAAACAAAAATTGGGCCAGGCATGATGATTCACATCTATAATCCCAGCACTTTGGGAGGCTGAGGCTGGAGGATCACTTGAGGCCAGGAATTCAAGACCAGCCTGAGCAATACAGCAAGACCCCGTCTCTAGAAAAAACAAAGAAAAACTAGCTGGGCATGGTGATGTGCTTGTAGTCCTTGTCAGGGAGGCTAAGGCAGGAGGATCACTTGAGCCCAGGAGCTGGAGGGTATAATGAGCTGTGATTGTGCCACTGCACTCTAGATTGGGCAACAGAGCAGGGCCCTGTCTCTTTTTTTTAAAAAAAGAATTAGGCCGGGTGCAGTGGCTCACGCCTGTAATCCCAGCACTTTCGGAGGCCGAAGCGGGTGGATCACGAGGTCAGGAGATTGAGACCCCGTCTCTATTGAAAATACAGAAAAATTAGCCAGGCGTGGTGGTGGCTGCCTGTAGTCCCAGCTACTCGGGAGGCTGAGGCAGGAGAATGGCGTGAACCTGGGAGGCGGAGCTTGCAGTGAGCCGAGATCGCGCCACTGCACTCCAGCCCAGGTGACAGAGCGAGACTCCGTCTCAAAAAAATAAATAAATAATAAAAGTAAAAAAAATAAAAATAAAATAAAGAATAAAAAAAAAAAGAATGGGGGTGGGGATGGGAGGGTTAGGATGGGGTTGGGACAGTCAACAGAAAACAGGCTGTGTGGTGAGGCACAGTAGGTCAGTCAGCAGACAACGTGTGAGCCATAGCAGACCTCCTGCCAGCCTGCCCATAGCAGAGTCTACGGCCCAGTGTGGACCAGGCCTTCAAAGCCAAGACAGGTGGGTCATTCCCAGGGTCCCAAAGGAAGACATGCCAAGGATGCCCTTCAGCTGGAGGCAAAGGTAAAGGGCCACGCAAAAGTCCACAGGTCAGCCTCAGTGTGGGGAGCAGGGACAAAAGGCCTCATTGGTGTGGATGCCTGGGACTGCTGATATGCAGGGGGCCCAGGGTACAACTGAGGTGCTTAGGGTGACTAATGGAAAGAGACCCAACTCTAAAATCACTCGGGGAGTGATTTTAGAACCAGAGCCACAAGCTGGAACAAAAATCTCACTTTATTGGTCACTTATTACAGAATAAAAAAAAAAATTGTCAGAGCTGGCAGAAATCTCAGGGATTACCTTATATATGTCCTGGCTCAGTGTCTAGAACATAGTGGGTGTCCAACATGCGTCTTAAATGAGTGAATGAATGAATGCATGAATGAGTGTATCCTCTCATTTTAAAGATAAGCAAAACTCTGGGACCTAGAATTGATACTCACAATGATGTGCAAATACCCTGGATTTTGAAGAACCTCCTGAATCATCCAGGAAAAATTCATGCTCTGTACACTTGTTAATTGCCTTTCAGTGTCATGATCGAGAATGAATACTCTGGATTTGGTGGCTGGCTCCTTGTGAAGAAGAGTTCAATCAGATTCCATTTGATTAACCTGCATTGAGATCCTAAATGTCCGACACTATGCAGAAATACTTCACTCCCTCTTCCATGGCAGACCACGATGAACTAGGGTTTGCTGTTTTCACGGTTTCTGTCACTGTTGGAGCTGAGACTGAGGCTGCAGCAGGAGCTCCTCTGGCCCCAAGGCAAGAGACATGTTCTCTGCATCCCCAGAGGACCCACAGCAACCAGCAACTTCTGGTTTGGGTTAAAGGGGACTTGGGTGACCCCGCCCTGCCAGTCATCCACCTTCTGGCAGCCAGGGCAGCAGCAGGGGAGTGGGCAGGAGGCTGCCACAGTGCTTCTCTCCCCTGCCATTTCCTCTGCAGCTCCCTCTCTGGCCCTGTTTTTCAGACCTCTAGTAATAAAAACAAGCCAATAAAATGAACATGAAAATATATTCATTAGGATTTATAATGCTCATTAAAACTGCCTGTGTACGAAAGCATGACTTAGCTTCATATAAGTGGGAAAAAAATGCAAATTATACTGCATGCAAAGAAGATATTTCCCTAATCGTCCAATCAAATGCCAGCCCAATTATCTGTGGCCAACCCAATGGGTTAAAATTATACTCTCTTTCCTTGGACACAGTGAGGCGCCTGAAAGTGTTTCATTTTAATAAAAATGAAATCTGGACCCTGCAGAAAACCAGCTTCACTAATGACGTGTTTACACAGAGAAAGACAATTTCTAGTTAATGGTGATTACTACCGAGAACAAATTAAACTTCCCGGAGTATATGGGTTAGAGATAATGGGAAAGAGGGGGAAAAAGTTATGGTTTTAGTATGTGTGTGGTGCTTGAGGGGACAGGGTGACAGGAAGAAATAAGCTAAGGAAAGTCTATGAGGAAGCTGAGGTTGCAGGGCTGCTGGGGTGGGTGTGGCAGGAAAAAGCTTTGGTGACTGGCTGCACTGGTTCTACCAGGGTTGGGGCCTGACAATAAGGCAGTAGGGGGCTGGCAGCTGGCTCTGGGGTCCTAAAACCCCACGTATGGCCATCTTCAACTGCGGCAGGGCTGAATTCTTTCTGCAAGCTCAGGTGCCCTGAAGCCTGCCACTTTTCCTTCTTGGGACCAGGTTAACAAATCCCTGCCATTAACAGTCACTGAAAGTGCTTCCTACTCCACACCACTGGCTTAGTGATGAGACCAGAGGCAGGCCTGAGCCTCCAAGATCTCATGCAAAGCCTAAGTGAGCAGACAAGCTTCAGAGGGGCAGCAAAATGGAAGCAAAACAGACAGGAGACAGAATGGTAGAGAGACAATGACAATGAACACGGCAACCTAAATGTACCTACCCTTTACTAAGTCCTTGCCATATGGCGGGCACTATTCTAAAATGTCATCCCTTTTCATCCTTACCTGTGGGCAGGATAATCAGCTGCTGCAGCTTCATTTTTACAGCAGGGAAACTGAGGCTGAGAGAAGTTACTAACTGCCCAATGTCAGATTCTTAGTAAGTGAAGAAGTTGGATTTCAAATCCAGATGTGTTTGATTGCGAAGCCCTTACTCCTAACCATTGCTGGAATAAACATGGAGGTATCCTATTGGGATCGGGCAGGCCTTGAAAACAGCCTCCAGCTCACTGGCTGGACCCTGCACTCGACTTCTTTGGCCGCTGGAGGCTGGTTTGACCATTGGAGGCTATGAAGATGTTCTTTCAACAGCATAATCTCAGAAAGTACCAGATGGCTCCGGCTTCCCCTTTCCCCTCTCCCCTACCTCCTAAAAGCAGGTGAGCCAGCGGGGACAGCAAGGAGGGAAGGGAGCAGGGATTCCTCTAGTGCTGAGTTTTAATGTATATTCTTTTGTAAACAAGAACAATCATTTGTGAACAGCCCAGATGCAAACAGTCCCCAAATCAGGAATTCCAGCTCAGAGGCGCAGAATAATACAGCTTTGGGGAAGATTTAATAACAGTAAAATTAAAATAGTAACTGAAGCATAATGAAGAATGTGGTACAAACAAGCACTGCAAAGAAAAAAAAAAAAAACACAAAACAAAAAAAAACAAACCCTACACAGATTAGCCCCTATGGAATAGTGATTGGTTGAGAGCAACAGTAAACAATGCACAGAAATGCAACTTAATTATCTCGCAATTCTCAACATTCTACCAAAGCCACAAGGAAAGCTTTGATGTTGGCAGCCGAGACAGAGGCGGCTGCAGTGGAAGCAGCAGCCTGTCTCTCCCCTGCTCCTGGAGGAAGATCATTACTAAGAAATCTGCAGCCACTACAGCAGCTGAGCCAGAGAAGAGCAGCAGGATTGATCTGCTGAGAAACCAGGAAGTGGCTATCTGGAAAAAAAATTGTCTCTCGGGAGCTGCCAAGTCGGTGGGTTGGTGAACAAAAGGGAGCTCTGAGGATCAGGGGCTCAAGGATAAGGACTGGCAGGGGAGGCACCACTGACCACCAATCCCCAGAGATAAGTGGGAACCTGGGGCCTGGCAACCCCAGCACTGGCTTGGTGGCACCAGGTACTCTCTGGATGGAGTCTGGGTGCCCTCTCCTGCTCCCAAACGCACACAGTGGGTACTACCTGGTCAGGAAAGCCTCCCTTCTTCCTGATTTTCACCTGAGATGCCTGCCCAGGGTTTAGGGTGGTGGGGAACAGTCCCAGAGGAAGGAGGACACTTAATTCTGAGTCAAATGTCTCTTCTAAAGGTGCTTCTGATGGACTTCTGAAGAGACAGACTCAGTGGGCACCCATATACAGAAACTCAGTCCCTGAAGCCCCCTTTTTATCTCTGCTTGACGATGTCCTAGGCAGGTTCCTGGCTTTGTTAAGTTGGGCCCTGAAGTGCTTTGGAAACTGTGTCTTGGCTCTTCCCCTGCTCATGGAATGGGGAGGCTGTTGTAGTTCCCCAGCCGTTGCCATTACCCTGGAATAAAATATTTTCTGTGGCTTCTCAGTTCTGGAAGTTTCACCCTGACGTTCTGGGAATCAGCCTGGATTCCTTCCCCGCCATCTCATTTCCTGAGATTGGAGAACTCAGGCCCGAGGAGCATCAGAGGAACAGTCCTGTTCTTTCTCTATTTCTTGCACTCCTGATTCCACATTTTGATGAAGGGAGGTCATGGAGCCCTCCAAGGGGATACTGGTGAAAACTGAGGTAGCCTATACTACATGCATGACTCCTAGCTGTGGGCCAGGGGCTGGGAAGGGTAGAGACCATCTCAGCCCATTATTGCCCTTTATTTGGAATGCTGAGCTTGGGAGACTCTGGTGTGTTGGTGCTGGGCAGAGTCTCTCCAGAACCATGCTCATTTGGCAGGGCGACTTCCAGAAATGAACAAAGCCTGTCCCCCACCTTGCCCCCCACCATCTTCAAACAACCACCCTGTTACTCTCTAGTAAGTCACCCTGAATGTGACTTCGACAGCTCTTGTCTCATTCTGAAAATATCTGGTTCATTTGTTTATTTATAGTTGATTGTCCAATCCTCTTCCCCACTAATACAGAAATTCCTGGAGGGCTGGGGCCTTGTTGGTGCCATTCAGCAGTGTAGCCCCAGTGCCTGGCATGGGGCAAGCTCTCCATAAGCATTGATTGAAAGAATGAACAAAATGCCCAGGTTGCTCCCATAAGAGCCAGGGTCAAGGGCCTCAGGACCCACTGTCATCCCTGTCCTGCCTTTGTCAGTCTCATCCTAGGGGTGGACTGGGCTCATCTCAAATGCCCAACCTCATGATATGAGTGAGGCTGGAGCTCAGGGCAATGAGGGGTCTTGTGGCATCATGGAAATGCTCCTGGAGTCTGGAGATGTCATGGAAATACATAGAGAACAATGGAAACACGTAGAGAACACTCACTGGGTGGGTCCAGGCACAGCTCTGAGCCCTGGGTGTGCATTCACTCGTTTCATCTTCACAATGCAGATTTTTGATCCTGCTAAAGCCACGAACTGGCCATGTGGCCAGGATAGTCACTTTCCCTTCTGGGCAGCCTTATTTTTGCATCTATAAAATGGTGGTAAATGGGCATTAATCTGGAATACTTGCTAGACAGCAAACTCTGAAAGGACAGGGACTGTGTTGCATCCTCAATGTCTAGCACAATGCCGGGTGTGTGGTAGGTCTTTAGTATATGTTTAGGAAGTGAGTAAAGTGATTTTCTGTTTAGATGCATTCCAGGATTCTAAGACTTCTTACCCTAAACCATCCACTGTTCAGCAGTGTGCAGGTCACTTTCCATCCCCATCTGCTGTTTCCAAGAGCCCCTTGGAACCTCAGACTTAGAATTCACCCGGACACTGTCATGAGTGTTACGGAAGGTGAGGCGGGAACAGGGCTCAGCTCTGGAGCAGGAGGAAAAGAAGGTTGGCTAGAGCAGGCAGGAGATGCCATGCTACTCACCTGCACCTGGGGCTCAGCTGTGACCCAGCTTGAATGACAGGCAGTGTCACAATGCAGTTGTGATACCCTACACAACCTGTGCAGGGTACAGGTATTCAAAACAAGCCAGTGAGTTAGGTGGGTCAGAACTGATTGTTCTCTTCATTGTGCAGATGTGAAACTGAGGCTCCGAATGGGTAAGCCACTTGTCCAAGGTCACACAGCCATTTAGTGACCCAGACCTCAAGACCAGGACTCCTGGTTCAGACCTGGGACTGCGTTCCCTTTTTTTCTCCCCTCGCTGACCTCAGGCTGATCCCTGGGTGAGGAGGGAGCTGCTGAGGAGGTGGCACCAGCCCCTCAGCAGGGAGGTGGTGTGGGTAGAACGCCCAGGAACCCCATTTACCCTTTGCAGCCCTGGCAAATGGCCATCGGTGCAGCATCTGAGATTCAGGAAGATGAAAGCCACTGGTGAGTTTTTACACTTGGAATATAAAAGAGACATTTTTTTCTTTGTAAAAAAATGGTTTGGAAATTGCCCTGGTGCTAAATTTTTGCTGAGGACGTCAGATGTGTACACCTCTTCCCTTCAGTTGTCTAATGGCACAAGTGGTTCGCATCTCCATTTGTTTGTTTCCTTGGTGTGTGCGCTCTTCAGTCCCTGGGAGCCGGAGGAAGCCTGGTGTTACATAAGCACCTCATCAGGATAAACATCCAGCCAGACGCGGCTTCCTTCGATGCTCCCACCCAGGAGGAGCACTTATCCCAACCCCCACATTTCCCCAGAGTGCAGAGAGAGATTTGTGTTCCTGACAACTGCCCCCTTATTACCAAGTGGGCCCCTGGGAAGAGCTGAGTCCAATCTGGGGCATATCTAGACGCCTTGCTGCTCCTGTGATGAAGGGAACCAGGGGGTCCTCTTTGACTCGGACCTCCAGGGTCCCTCCTGAGCATCCTGGCTTCCCTAATAGCATTTATTTATTCTAGAAAGCCCACTGGGTGCCAGGCTCTGTGCTGGGTGCCAAGGATACAGAGGAGTGAGCCAGGATCCTTCCTTGGGAAAACCCAAGGTAGAAATGAGGTGACAGCCATGCCAAGGAATCATGACAAATCAGGGGCGCTATCACTGAGAAATGTACAAAGTCTGGGAACCAGGGAGGAAGGAAGTCCTAGGTCCGCCTGGGGCTGTCGGTGGCATTTGCATAGGACCCTGAAGGGCACGTGCGCATGAGGAGCAGCAGAACAGCCAGCGGAGGGCAGGGCCGAGCCACCCTCCTCTCCTCCTCACTCACACCCAAACCACCTCTGGCCAGCAGGACTCTCTCCTTCCTTCTTTCATTCCGAGAAGGAAACTGCCACAGGGGAGGCCCAGTAGCCTGCGTACTTCTCCCTGTGACTCTGTTCCCTCCTCTTTATGACAGAGAGAATGATAATATCTACGTGATAGGACTGAAAGGCTATCATGCAAGTGCTTCAAAGAGTCTCTGGGACAAGAGTAGGCCCTGATAAATGCGGAAAGTTTTATTACAATTTTTACTGCTATCACCACCAATGGTGCAGGCAAGCTTCCAGGGACCCTAAGCAAATGCCTCAGAAGCGTAAAGATATTTTTGGGTGTACTTAAATTCTTCACTTCCAACCCAAACATACCAGGAAGGGCCTCCCTACTCGTTCTTGACTGTGCAATGACAACTCCCTTACAAGAGGTAGCCTTTGACCCTGGGAGCTGCTGTGAACACCTGAAGCCCTTGGTATGAGTTGTGCTGCCTGGGACAGAAGTTGGAGCCCATCGGTGACCTGCTCAGCTGACAGCTGACAGCATCCAGGTGCTTTTAAGAACTCGACAGATGCAGCTGTCTACTACGCTCTGAAGGAGTGAGCTGATGCCACCTGCAACCCAAAGGTCGGGTTGGTAGAGGTCCTGTGGTGACAGTGACTGAGGTGGCCAACATCTGCTGGGATTTGTGCCTGGTCATCCCACAGCCTGGGGGAGCTACAACGACCTCTCATTGGGTACCACGCCTTGTCCTTGTTTTCAGGACCCCACCACTCAACATTCACCAGTTGCCCAAGTCAGAAACCTAGAGCCCATCCTTGGTGCCCCTCTCCCTCCCACCACTCCCCTTTCTGAGCCTGCCATTTTTCCATCTGAAACATCTCATAAAGGTACACAGGTCTCTCTCTCCACTGCCTCTGGCTTCAGGCAGGTCATCATAATCTCTGGCAGCAGCTTCCTGCAAGGTCTTCCTGCCTCGTTTCTTTTTTTGCCTTCCTCCAATCTATCCCACATATTGAAGCAGGGGCCTCTTTTCCAAAACACAGACCTGGCCAAATCAATCTCCTGCTTAAAACTCTTCCACATCCTTCAAGACCCTCCAGAGTCTCCAGCCCCAGCTTTTCCCCAGACTTTGTCCCACATGATGCTCCTGACAGGTGGAAAATTTTGCATTTCACCTCATCAGCCAAGCCCTCTCTGGCTACCAGGACATGATTCACCAAGCTCCCTCTGCCTGGAGTACTCATTCCCTGGCCACTTCAGGTATCAGCCCTGATCCCACAAGGTTTCACAAGGTGCCCTCCTTACTGCTTGAAGAGTGCTGTGGCCTTGCCTGTTGGAGGCACTTAACATATTGTGCTAGAGGTGCCTGCTTACTTGTTAGCTCTGTCTATTTGCCAGTGTTCTGTAAGCTCCAAAAGGCATATCTCTAACCTGAATAATGCCTGAACAGAGTGGGCAATGGGCAGGTGTTGAATGAATGACAACAGAACAAATGAATGAACAATGAAGAGACGGGATATACGAACTAAAAAAAACTTGATTGATACAAAATAACACATCACTGAGGCCATCACCACAGTGGAATCTGAGCATATAATGAGGAGGTAGAGACACAGGATGGAGGCATGAATCCATTTGGGGGTTGAGCCAGCAGGAACAGAGGAAGAGAGGATGGGTTGGGAAACAGCAGAAAGGCAGGCGGACCTCAGAATCGACTGCCCCTTCCCCTCCTTCTCCCCTGCACCCCATCTGTGTAGATCTCAGCTCCCTGAGAACAGTCTCATCAATAAAGGGACTTACACTATTTCATAAACTTTCTTTAAATTAAAATCCAGGCAACGCACACACATACACATATACCCCACAGACATCTTTGTCGCTGAAAAGTTGCTCCCTATAAAATAAAAGAAGCTGTTTAAATGTCTTCCTTCCAAGCTAGCCCCACAGAGCTGGAGCTGAGAATACATTAGCCTTTAATGAAGTGAGACTCTCATCTTCCAGGAGACACCTCATTTAGCGCAATTGTTTCAGAGCCATTACAGAAAGACAATTACAAGGAAGCGGGGAGAGTAATTGGAAATGCTGGCAGGAGTTGGGCGAAATGATAATAAATAAAAATATTCAACCTAATAAGCTTCCAGGAGGGGGTGGGATGAAGAAAATCAACATAATTAGAACTGAACCTTAGCAAGGAAAAGCAGACAGCAGGGTGGCAAGTGTTCAACTTGTACAGGAAGAAAGAAGAAGTCACATGCCTCCCATGATGACTTGGGGGCTATAGGCCGCTGGCCCCCTCCAGAAGCTGCCGGGGGGCAGAGGGGCGCCCGCAGCCCAGAGCCTGTTGGGCGATCAGTGTATGCTTTTCCCGGCAACAGAAACCTGGGTTTGTGAAAAAGGCAAGCCCAGCCTGGCACGGACGGGGGTCCCCCCTATGCTGAGGGGAGGCAGAGGGAGGAACCTGGGCCCAGCCCCATTCCGCCCTGCCAATCTCCAGTTGTGCAACTGTGAGGAGGAGGCCTCAGCTTTCTGAGCCTCAGTTTCCCCATTGTGGGAAAAGGGAGGTGGACTGTGAGAGCTGTAAGTGCTCTGTCTATGTTCTGTGAACACCTGCAGTCTCCTCCAATAGGTGTGTCTTCCTCTCATATTCAGTCCTTATGTGGCAAGTCACCTCTGTAGTTCTGAAATTTCAACACAGGAGCCTAGAAGTTAAGCCTAGTGACTCAGCCTAGACATCCTCGATATAAAAATCATTCCTGACCTCTCTCTACTTTCCCCAGGGAGTAGTGATCCCTCCAGACTAGCGCTAGGCCCAGGTCTTGCCAGTGGGGCACAGCTCCTGCAACACAACGGCATTTGTTGAGAAGTCTGCCTCTCTCTAAAAGGCTGTGCGCATCAGAGCTCTTGCAGAGGAGATGATACGAGGCCTGGGACTTGTTTCCAAAGATCCCCACTGAAGAGGGAGGGCTGATAGTTGCTGAAGCTGGGTAATGAGTACATGGAGTTCATGATCTACTGTTCGTTCTTTTTTGAAATGTGTTTGAAAGTTTACATTACAAAAATTTCTTGTTTAGTCATTTTTGTTTGTTTTAGAAAAAAAGGAATATACATAACTTGAGGTGAAGGACCTCAAATTTATCACTCCAAGTTGGCATGCATGGTGGCATGCACCTGTAGTCCCAACTACTCGGGAGGCTGAGGTGGGAGGGTCATTTGAGGCTAGGAGTTCGAGTCTAGCCTGGACAACATAGTGAGACTCCCATGTCTAAATTTTTTTTTTTTTTTTTTGAGACAGAGTTTTGCTCTTGTTGCCTAGGCTGGAGTGCAATGGCGCGATCTCTGCTCACCGCAACCTCTGCCTCCTAAGTACAAGTGATTCTCTTGCCTCAGCCTCCTGAGTAGCTGGGATTGCAGGCATGTGCTACCACATCCGGCTAATTTTATATTTTTAGTAGAGATGGGGGTTTCACCATGTTGATCAAGCTGGTCTTGAACTCCCAACCTGAGGTGATCCACCCACCTTGGCCTCCCAAAGTGCTGGGATTACAGGTGTGAGCCACCACGCCCAGCCAAAAATTTTTTATTTTAATTTTGTTACCCCAGTTCCTATCTTAGAACCTGGTATACAGTAGGCACATACAGTTGTTTTTTGGTATCTGTGTGGGATTGGTTCCAGGATCTCACTTGGATACCAAAATCAATGGACGCTCGAATCTGTGATATGAAATGGTGTTGTATTTGCATATAACCTACACGTATTCTCCCATATACTTTAAATCATCTCTGGATTACCCATAATACACGATACAATGCAAATGCTGTGTAAATAGTTGTAATACTATATTGTTTAGGAAATAATGACGAGAAAAAAGTCTGCACATGCTCAATGCAGATGCAGCCAACCATTTTTCTTTTCTCCAAATATTTTTCATCTGCTGTTGATTGAATTCATGGATGTGGAACCTATGGATACAGAGGGCTGACTATTCTTGTTTATTTGCTGCACCATGGTTCTCTAGGTATACTATTTAAAAGTAAATCATTGAGGACCAAATCAAAGTCAAGTTTAAAACTTTAAAAGATTCTCCAATAGTATCCATTAGTATCCAATAATATCCATTTAAATCAGTATGAGTTCAGCCACATGTATTTGCAAATGCCTGCTGTGTCCTAGGACCTGGAGATTCCCAGGCGAATGGGATCCCCAGATGTTTACAAAACTCTACCAGTAAAGATTTACAATGCACCCTCAAGACGTACACATATAAACATGTGTGTATATATGTTATATATTATATATAGGTTATATATGTTATATATATACATATGTTATATATGTTATATATATACATATATTAAATATGTTATATGGATGGAGGATCACTTGAGGGCAATTCAAGTCCACCCTGGGCAACATAGTGAGACCCATCACACAGGACACACCATATACTGGTACAGTAGTGTGGCTGGTATAAAATGTATATATTATAACATATAATATAAATGTATTATATATAACATGTGGTATAAAATGTATTATATATAACGTGTATATATAAATAATACATTTATATTATATGTTATAATATATACATTTTATACCAGCCACACTACTGTATTATATATAACATGTATTCTATATAACACGTTATATATAACATGTATTATATATAACACATATAATACATCTATATACTATAAAGAACACATATCATATATGTATGTGTGTTGTATATAATATAGGTCGTATATATCTTATATATATATCTTATATATAATACATCTATATTATATGTTACAATATAAACATTGTATATAAGCCACACTACTCTACCAGTATATGATGTGTCTTATAAAACACATTTCAAAAATAGAAATCTAAGTAAAATAAGATTTTTTAAAAATACAAGTCAGTAAAGTTGCAAGATTTTCTTCTCTTATTCCAATGGCCCATCTTGCTTACTCTGTTTTGGAGGCTTTGCCTGTAGAGTATCAGTGTCCTGGGACCTGACACAGCTGCTGTGCTAAAGTAATTCCAGTCTGCTCAGTATACCAAGCAGAATTTAACACCTGTTTTTCTTTTGCTGGCCACAGCATCTAGTTTCCAGTAACTAGTGACAAATCGCCTTCAGCTTCATTAGAACCCTGGAGCAGAAAGCTCCAAGCAGTGGATGAGAGAAAAACCGAGACACCTCCCTCTGAGACAAACAAGAAATAGTCCTGTTCATTTGTTCATTTGGGAAACATCTATTGCAAATTCAGCACTTGCCAAGAGCCAGGCCAGGCTGAGCGAGGACTGCAGAAGCATCAGCCATGGACCCTGGACTGACATGGCCCAGGGGAAAAGGACAGACACAGACATACCTGGGATGGTCAGTGGCAGGAGGTTCAGGCCAGGGGCTCTGGGAGGAAGAAACTGCTTTCCCCTGAAGGATCTTCTTAAGAAGACTTTGTGAAAGAGGTGGGATAAGAGCCAGGGGGATGGGAAGAATTTGGCCATGTGGAGAGCAAAAACAGACTTTGGGAAAAGAAATGTCCTTGGCAAAGATACAGGGGCAATACATTAAGGGTCATTCTTCTTTGCCTATCCTGCGTACCTCTGGAGATCACATATCCTGAGGCTGGGTGGGGAGAGAGCAAATCCTTACTAGAATTGCAAATAACAGAGACCTGGAAGGGCTCTCAGCCTGAACACCCTGGAAATTAGAGAGGGAGGCTGCTGCTCTGACAACCTCTCTTCAAGCATGCTAGTGAAGGAGGCTGCTGAAGTTGTCCAACAAAACAAGCATTTATTGAGTGCAAAAGGCTAACGAGAGGGGAAGGCATTCCAATGCCCAGCATTCTTTTCTGCTGTGGAGGGACTGGGCATGATGTGCCCTGCAGGCGAGGCAGAAGAGATGACCCCAGGGCCTGTGCTGGCTCTAGGACATCATACTTGGACCTCTAGTGCCCTTCACCAGAAGTAGGCACCTCTGGTAGAGACAGAATAGAAACCCAGGGTGAGGAAGAGTCCCAGGAGGATGTTCAGTGGGCACTGTGCGCTCAAGGAAGATGAGCCCAGCACAGATGTTGTCACAGAGGCACTCCTCATCAAGAAACTGGGTTCCAACCAGGTAAACGTGGTGTGTAGAGGGCATTCTAGGCAGAGAGGACCTCATGTGGATAAGCAGAGAGGCACAAAGGGGCACAGAAACCCAAAATCCTGCCGGGAAAGGCAGATGGTTCTGGGATCTGCCAATTTCAAAGAAAGCAGAAACTTTTGGGGTCTGGGAGGAGACAAGAGGCCCTGGGGGTCGCTTTCAGGCTGACCCTGCTGTGCCTAGCACTGGGTACTACACACAGCCAGTGCTTAATATGGGCATTTTTATTATAGATTGCCATTTCTAGGAAGTAAGGACTGGAATAAGCAATTTATTCTTACAAAGCCCCAGGCAGTGCCACACGCTGAGATGCATTTATTAAAGTCTTTTGAACAGAGAGGGAGGAGAGAGAATGGGAAAGTGAGGAGGGTGAGCTGAAGCAGGGGTTGCCCATCCTCACCTCCACAGCCTCCCTAATGCCCAGGATCATAGCACAGGGCCTAAGAGGGGAAGGTAGACAGGAGCTGTGGAAGATAAAGCAAAATGCACAGTGATGTCCTGAGTCCCATTCTACGGTCAAGCATGCCTAACATTTCCCTTAATATTCCCAACAATCCTGTGGGGTGAGATCATTATTATTCTTTAATAGATGGAGAAACTAAGGCTAAGACATGGTCATAGCTGGTCAGAGGGAGGAAGTGGCAAAGTAGACATTTGAGCTCAAATTCAATGTCCCTCCATTGTACCATCTTCCTCCAGATGCTGTGGTCTTGCTTAGACCACAGGGCAAACTGGGGAAGGGGAAGGCAGAGACGAGCACCAGTAGGGTGTCCCAGGAATATTCCTGCTATGGTTTGAACATTTGTCTCTTTCAAAACTCATGTTGAAATTTAATTGCCATTATGACTATATTGGGAGGCAGGGCCTTTAAGAGGTGTTGAGGTCATGAGTGTGCCACCTTAACCACGGGAGTGGGTTTGTTATTGCAGGAGTGGGTCCCAGTCCCTCTTGCTGTCTCTCTCTGGCCCTCTCTTTTGTCCTTCTGCCATGTGATGCCTCCTGCCATGTTGTGACAGAGCAAGAAGGCCCCTGCAAGACACCAGCACCTTAATCCTGGACTTCCCAGCCTCCACAACTGTGAGAAATAAATTCCTGTTTACTATAAATTACCCCATCTCAGTATTCTGTTACAGTAGCACAAAACAGATGAAGACACCTCCTGGCTGTTCTTTCTGTTCCCTGGACATCTCTAGGTAGAACCCCAGGAATTGGTGAGGTTCTTCTTCCTGAAGTCTGGGGTCCACAGTAGCCTCCTATTCCATTTCCACCCCGGTTTCTTGCTCCAATCTCATTTTACATTTTACATCTGGAAAGATAGCACTCACCCTTAGAAACAAAACAAAACAAAACCCTGGGACTTTCCCAGGCCTTGGCGTCCCTTCCCTCCCAGTAGTTGGAAGTCCTGGGTTCCAGTCCAGCCTGAACTTCAGTTTCCCCACTCAGTACTAAGAAACTCGGTAACCACTAAGGTCCCTTCAGCAGCCTACGAGCCTCTCCTTCACTCCTCAAACTTCTTTTCCTTTTGCTCCCTGTCCCGTCCCTCAAAACCCAGGGTTCCCCTTCTCCTGGTGAGTCAGCAGCAGCCTGAGCTTACCCATCATAGGTCCCCAAAAGTCCCAGGATAGGCCATCTTAATGGGGCAGGCTAGGACCAGGGCCTCTGTACAACCTAGCCAGGGCATGCTGGTCAGGGGATGTGGGGAGGCAGCACCATTCCTGATTCAAAGCCTAGTCCAATTGCTTCATTTGAGAGAGACCTCCAAGTGCAGTGGAAAGCACATAGTCTTTGGCATCATGCAGACCCAGGTCTGAATCCCGGTGGCTCTGCTTTCTAGCAGTGGAACAATGAATGTGTTGCTTGGCCTTTCTGAGCTCCAGTCCCTGATTCATCCTGACTCAGGGGGCTGGTGGAGGGTGACCACAGACAGTGCATGTGAAGCACTTGGCACAGGCCTGTCACACAGCAGAAACTATTCTCTGATGCCTCCTAGACTGGTATATTAGTAGGATTCCTAAAGTATAACACTTAACAGTCATGGGGATCACATGGCATACGGGAAGAGAAACTGCCAGCCATGCTCAGCTAGCCACCAAAGCTGAGTAGTTTCAGGATAAAACACACACCTTTCAGCATGGAAGGGCTCCCCCAGGAAGAGTCCCAGATAGGTCACTTTAATTTGATACACTTTTTAAAAAATTGGGTTTAAAGTCATAAAACAGCAACAGTGAACTTCTCCTGCCTCTGCAGGTACATGGTCCCAGGTGGGGAGTGGCGGCATTAATTAAATTCACCCAGTCTCCCCCACGAGACCAGGTGGTCTCAAGCCCAGACACCACCCACCGTGTGGTCTCCTGCACCAGGAAGTGGGTCCTCCCAAGTCCCAGCCTGGCAAAGGATCCACTTTATAGACCAGTCTCACAAGCACCCTGCCCTCCCCCAGATGCCCACCCCAACCTAGCCTAATTCGGTCCTAAGTATTCCTAAGGTGCCTTCCAATTTCCCGCTGTAATAAATGGCACAGAATGCAAATGGAGGTGGATGTGGGACACAGATGTTTGCACTAATTTAATTGAGGGAACACCTTGGATTAAACACTTTGCAAAACACTCACAAATAGGTTCAGTGCATTTGGTAATGAAAAGCCTCCCAGTCCCCTGGCACTTTGCTGAGGCTGCCTGGGGCTGGGAGTGGGAGGGCAATGGGGGGAGAGGCCCAGAACAGGCAAGACACAAGATGCCTCCAACTCAGGGGGAAGGCGAGGGAGCCAGGTACTTGGGAGGGTTTATAGCAGATTCTTTGCCAGCTGGGGCCAACCTCACTAAGAGACAGATCTGGAAGGGTTGGGGATAAGGGGAGGCAGCGTCTGCATCCCCAGGTGGAGAACTGCTCACCTCGAGAGGTCGGCAACAGGCAGATGCCTCTCCATTCTCAGGACGCAGCTCCAGCATGTAGGCCTCACTGCCCAGCTGGCTGAGGGCCAGGCACCCACCTACAGGGGACTGGGGTCCCCAGACCCTGTGACCCCGAGGAAGATCAGCCTCGCTGACATTTGGAGCATGAGGTTGGCTGGGAAATATCTCAGAAATGTGGGTGTGATTTGCAAGGCAGTACTGATCTCTCTGCAACAACTTCTTCCTTGCCTTCCCCTGTAGCTCAGGGTGCTTCAGAAGCTCCAGTTTTGTGCAGTTACCAAGCTGTGACCCTTTCCTTCATCTTTCATCCTTCCATCCATTCATCCAATTGGCTCTGGGGCTCCAGGGATGAGTGAAGCCCAGTACCTCCCCTGGCAGTGCACACTGGTAAGGGAGGCAGGCATTAAGAGTCCCAGGTACACTGTGATAGATTCCCTCATGGCAGTAAACTTGGTAACCTGGGTGCCTGGAAACAGTGCAGCAACTATGGCAGAAGAGGTGAAAAGACCAGTGGAGAAAAGGGCGAAAAGTGTCTTTGGCAGAGGGAACAGCATATGAAAAGACAGCAAGGCATGGAGTCCAGACAATGGCAGAGACTCAGGAAGGCCATTTCCATGGGCCCACTTCGGGGACAGGTGACTTAACTGGAGAGAGGCCACTTTCCCAGACTCATCCTCCCACCCCACGGACGGTCCACCAGGAAGGCGAGAGGGCAGGGGCCTCTGGGCTGAGCCTCCAAGCCCTGAAAGCTCCCACTGTTGGCCGAATCTAGAATCAGTTCCTATAACCATTGCTCCACAAGTCCCAGAGTTCAAATCAGGCCTAGAGGATTTTACATGCCTGAAAACAGAATCCCCAATTTTCAAACACAGTGATCACTTCAAGTGTAATAACCATTATAGTAATAACCTCTTATATTTGTGCAGTGCTTTATAGTTTATAACACACTTTCACATATCTCTTTTAATCCTCCACCAACAACCCTTCGAGAAAGAATAGGAAATATTATCATTCTTGCTTTCTAGATGAGAAAATCAAATCCCAAGGTCCCAGCTAAGTAAATAACAGAACCCAAGTCTGTCTGACACCAAAATGCACACTTGTTCAATCCTTCACTTATGCATTGCATTCACCGAGCATTTGTTGATCACCTACTGTGTGTCTAGAAACACTATAGGCTCAGTAGAGCATGATGGGGACGTTAGGATGACTGCAAGCCTAGATGAAGAGACAGGCCATGGACAGACGTGCCCCGACAAAGAACAACAAGCAGAGTACTAAAACTCAGAAGCCAAGAAGGAGACAAAGCCACTCTCCTGAAAGACCGCCTCGCTCACACACAACCCGCCCTCCCCTATCCCTGCCCCACATTGCACAGGAAGACCTGAGCCATTTCCCCTGGGCTACTCCATCCCCAGCATGGAATGCAGACTCCTCCACCCCCAACGTCCCCCCACTAGCTAGGCAGCAGTTCAGAACCAGTAACCAGAGGCCACCCTGCAGGGCCTGTGCACCACTCAGGCCCCTAGCACATGCACACACACACAGGCAGGTACACGCCGGCATCCCAGAACATGTATGAACCCTGGGGTCCTGGGGAGAGAGAGTAGGGCAAACTCCCAGAGCAGTTTAGCTTTCAGTAAGGATAGATGGGTGGATGAGCGGGTGGGGGCATGAACAGGGGAGACTGGGAAGTATAGGAGCTTTTACCTCCCTACAGGTAGATGCTCCTGGGGTTCCTCAGTGGGCCCAGTTACAGACCAATACTACCTTGTCCTCCGATGACAACAGGTGAGCCTCAGTTCCCTCTGCAAAAATAGTACCCACCTCACATGTGAGCATGTGCGAAATGAGACAGTGACACACCAAGCACAGGGCCCCCACATAGATGGGGAACAACAGATGCTCCTCCTTACCCTGTGAAATTAAGGTAATGAATGGATGGGCAGCTACCTCTTCATGGTCTCCGGAGAAATCAGTCTCCTGCCCCGCCCGCCCCCCCATCCCCTGCCACCTTCACCACTCATCCTGGAGCTTGGGGGCTTAACTGGAGAGTGCCTCTCCATCACTTCACCCTCTTCACCTTGAATCATACATTCATCCTTCATCCTTTCTCTCTCTTTGTGTTGTTGCTGTTGTTGTTGTTGTTGTTATTGTTTTTAATGAAGTTTCACTCTGTCGCCCAGGCTGGAGTGCAGTGGCGCGATCTCAGCTCACTGCAACCTCCGCCTCCGGGGTTCAAGCGATTCTCCTGCCTCAGCCTACTGAGTAAGTGGGATTCTAGGCACGCACCACCATGCCTGGCTAGTTTTTGTATTTTTAGTAGAGACGGGGTTTCACCACGTTGGTCAGGCTGGTCTCGAACTCCTGACCTCGTGATGGGCCCTCCTTGGCCTCCCAAAGTGCTGGGATTACAGGTGTGAGCCACCGCGCCAGGCCCATCCTTTCTCTTAATCAGTCTTGTTGGGTGCCTGTTATGGCCAGGAACGATTCAAGGTATTGGGATTGAAAGAAGAATGGCATTCAATGGTTCACTTGGATAGATAAGACTAATAATTGTGTTTGAGTCTTTTGATGGTCTACAGGCAAAGGAATACAGCAGCATAGGGATTGGGGAGGCAGGGAAGGCCTCTAAGGAGGAAGTCGCAGAGGAGATAAATGAGCAAGGGCTGCCCAGGCTGAGGACAGTCCAGATAAGCAGCATGTGCAAAGGCACTGAGGCATAAAAGCACACAGAGTATTCATCAGGGGAGATTGAGCAATCCGGCGTACTTGGGGTATCAGCTGTAGGAGTGTGCCTGTGCATCTGAGTGTCTGTATTTACAGGGATGGGGAGCAGCTGCAGGGTGAGAGATGAAGTTAGAAAAGTAGACCAGGGTTGAACTGTGGAGCTCATGGTCAGCCAGGCCAAGAAAGCTGAACTTCAACCTGTGGATAGCAAAGAACCACTGGAGGTGGTCCAGCATGGGGATGGCATGGATGCATATCACAGCAGCATTAATTAGGCTCCAGCTATTGCAAGCACAGTGCTAGGCTCCTCCAGATACAGGAGGCTCTCCTTGGCTAGCTCTGATGATAAATGAGTCTAACAAGGTATTTTCCTCTTTGATTCACGTAACTACCCCTGGAGAAATGGCTAGCTTTGGAGCAATTTTTCCTCTCTGAAGAGCCAGCTTGGCTGGCTAACTGTGAAGGCGAGAGGAGGGGATCCTATACCATCACAACACTCCCCCACAGCCAGGGATACTGGGAGCAGCGCTTGGAAGCCCGTCAGAACCTCCTTATAAGCCTCCCAGTTCTCCCTCTGAGGATTTGAGAAGAACCTGAGAATGGGTAATGGTGGAAGTGACACGCACCACAGAGAAAGAAAAAAGAGGGAAACCCTTTCGGGCTGGACAAGGATTTAGAACTGCATTTCAGTGGATGAAGAAAGGAGATTTGGGTGGTGGCAGCCACCTTGCAGCTTCCAATCTCTGCTCAAAGCCTCTTGCCCTGCTTGCAGCAAGAAAGGGTCTCTCTCCCTTTCCATCTCTTTTCTCTCCTGCCTCCCATCCCTCCTTCCCACCTACTCTCCAGAAAGGTTTATGGAGAAGACTCCAAATAGCCCCCTCTCCTACAGGCATAGTCACACCAACTGAAAGGAGATTTAATTAGCAAAATCTCGTTAGGCAAATGAAATTATCCGTAAGACAATACTCTTCTGGACAGGGGGTATGATTAAACAAAGCCATTAATTGAGAGAGTTGCCTTGGCGGCTCCCCGATGCATTCATCTCTGGGCCTGCTCCACTCGGCCTCCTTGGGCCAGGGGAACAGAGTCTGCCTCCTCCCCTGCCTGGTCCACCCCCTCCCCACTCCATCTCACTCTTCTGGGGTGCCTCCAGTTGGGGCTGCAGACCTCGGCATCTCATCAATCGGCCTCTCTGCCGCCAGATTCCTGCTAAAGTGCCTTGATTGCATAATGTCTATTTGCATAATGTAAATTGCAATCTCCTAGCTCAGGAGGCAGGAATCACAGAACAGCCATTATTTTTTACCACTCCACAAAAATTCCACATTTAGAAAGCAGATTTGCAGCTTGGAAAGCCTGAATCTGAATCCTCCAGAAATGCCATTAAATCACACCAATTAAGCCGGACCAGCGAAAAGCCCCTGTCACTGCTCTCTGCACACTCAAGGACTACCAGCCTAGATGGAGGCCATGAGAACCTGGAGGCTGGGGCCACGGAGCTGGGAGCAAAGCTGGAAGAGGCAGGAAATTCTGTTTTATAAACCTTAGCACACACCCTTCGAGCATAGGTTCCCATCAAGATCTGGTCGAGCAGGGTGGATCGAGTCTGTTGTTTTTACGCTCGTTGCCTGATTTCCTGTGGGCACACTGTTTGACAGTCTGTAGATGCAATCTACGGAGAAAAGAGAGTACGTGAAGAAGAAACCTCCACCTTTCCCAAAGGTAATGGGAAGATCCAAAGTGTTTCCCATGGGGTAAAACATCCACCCTTTCAGTGGTTCTTTAATGACCTTTTATGTCTCCTTTCAAGTCCCCTCCAGCCCGCTGAAAGAAAAAATGAAGACAAACCCTACTAGGCCAGACTGGCCTGGCTGGTTTCCGAGCTCTTTTTGAGAGCTGTTTCCTCACGGGTCACTGGGGTGAGGGGTGAGTTACGAGGTCTCTGGAAAGGGGGCACTCCCTTGGCCAGCCAGCCAGGATCCCAGCCTCTCTGCAGCAGGATACCTGGCTAGTGTTCTGTCTCTTTATTGCTCATTCAATATTCATCTGTCAAAGGGCAAGATGCTAATGTGTATTATTAAAATATCAATAGTTTATGAGTGAACTTTTATGGAGAGTACAGTTAAAGGCAAGATTCTTGACCATCTCTGTCAGAAGCAATGGAAAGGAATAGTCTTTCTTTCCAACTCCACTTTTTATGTATTTACTGGGTGAGTGAATGGCTGGAGCCTTAGTGAGTACCTATTGTATGCCAAGAATGGCTCCAGATACGTGCACATGCTGGATGGCAGTGAGTCCTCACAGCAGTCCTGAGAAGTATATACAACCCCATTTCCATTCCAGAGATGAGGAAGCCAAAGGCCAAAGAGATGTGCCCAGGATCACAGGGGAGCTAAGGCTGGGCTTCAAACCTGATCTTTGTACTTCAAATCCAACATTCTTTCCCAAGCTGGAGCCTTGAAAATCTAAATGATCTTTATGTTTGTTTCCATCTGTTTCCTTCACGTACCCAAATTAAATGTTAGCTTCCTGACCTAAGTTTCACAAAAGGGGACAGAACAGGAAACCATTCCGTACTTTCACCGAGACTCAACTCTATAAAGTAGGCCCACTTAGATATATCTAAACAAGTTCCCCAAATCTTATCTGCACATTTAGAATCTTAGGGATGAAGGTAACATTGGGGATGATGTCATCAGACACTTCCACGTCCGGAGGAGTAAACTGAGTATCACACAAGAAAACAGTATAAGTCTCAAGTATAGAGAATCCTCAGTTGAATTTCAACTCTGTTACTTCCTAGGGTATTCCTCTTGTTCTCTAAGCCTCCTCTCCTCTTCTGTAAGAGAGATAACAACAGCATCCCATAACATAGTGTGAGGGTTCAGTGAGAGAACACACCGTAAGTGCTTAGCATAATGCCTAGCATGTAGTAAGTGTCCAATAAGTGGAAGAATCCAAGACTCTCCCTCCAAACTCCAGCACTTTTTATCAAGACCAAGTCCACTCACCCCTCTCGTCCCTGCCCCCTCCCCTTTGGTATTAGCCATTCTCAGATCTCAGCCCTTTGGGGATACGGGCTGGTTGTTTCTAATCTTTGGTAGCTTGGGCTTTTTTCTATACCCTTAAGTCACAACAAGGCACCCAGGACACTCAGATCCTCTTCCAGGATTTAGCTGCATCTGGGTCAGAAAAATGGCAAAGGAAAGAAACTATAGTTCTTGAAGGGCACAGCCTCCCCAGGACATAATATGTGGCAGACGGGAAGGAAGGAGAGCAGGGGATGTGAGGTCAGCGAGGAGGGGCTGCCCCGAATTCCCCAGCTACAGCACAGCCCCTTAGAGCATCTTACATCCTAATCTTTGTGTGAAGCCTACCCCAGCTTGGAAGTCCATGGGGATGGAGGTCCAGGGAGCCCTGGATGTGAATGAAGGGCTCAAGGCTTGTGGAGTCCTAGCTCACAGTCTAGGACTCCTTCAGATCTGACACTTGAAGCTGTGGGTCACAGACTCAACTCAGTCTTGCTGAGATGGACCCTGAGGTCGAAGTTTCTACCAGCTGCAGGACCTGCTAACATCAGCATGGCCTGCCCAGGAAGGAATCCTTGCCTGGCCTCCGTGGGCCCTTTTGACTCAAACATTCTGTGAATTAAGGGACAGTTTAATTTATCTAAGGCAGGGGGTTCTTTAGCCTGTCTTTCTAGGGGAACAAATCACCCCAGAGAAGGGTTCCTTTTATTCTTTCTGGGAAATAGATGAGGCTGTGCTATGCCAGACCACTAACTTGATGAGTACTAATCGTGGTAGACTGTATTCTCTAAAGACAACTGCAACAAGATACATCCTATTCCTCATGCTGTTCTTTCAATGTGATGTTGATACTCCTTGGAGAGATGGAGTGGGGGGGGTATTTATGTTCCTTTCTCTTAAACCTAGGTGAACCTTTGCAATTGCCTCAGTTGAGAGAGTGCAGTGGCTGTGATGCTGCTTGCCTTCGAAAGGCAGGTAATAAAAGGCAGCACAGCTTCCACTTGCCTTTTGCTGTCTCTTGAATGCTCACCCTTGGAATTAAGCTGCCATATTGTGAGGAAGCTCAGGCTACATGGAGCTGTCACATGGGTCTGGCCAAGACAGTCCAGCCAATCTCTCAGCCAACAGCTAGCATCAAAGCCCAGAATGATGAGAGAACAAGCCTTTGGATGATTCCAGCATCTAGCTTTTGAGCTGCCCCCACTGAGATTCCATGGTGGCACCTCATGGCACAGAAACAAGCTGCCCCACCATGCCCTTTCCGAATTCCTGACCTGCAGAATAAATTATGTTAAGCCATTCTGTTATGGGTGATTTTTTACATAGCCTAGAAATGGGACACCACTGGAATTAACTTGGAATATTTGCTGTTTCCCTCTGAAATCCAGCCCTCACTGGCCTTGTCTCTGAAACTTTAGACTTTTAGACTCTTCCCTCCTCAACTGGTCCCTATCACCCTGAGCCTGCCTCCCCCTCTCCTCTTCTTCCTTTCCCTCCAAAAGACAGGATCCCCATGCCTGAGGCCACCCTGGTGAACCACTCCCTGCAAGGTCATTTGAATCTTTCCATTTCAGAGCCCTGAGACCTGAAGAAACCTGCGTTTCCTGGTTCCTCTCTGTAGGCCCAAGACTGTGTCCCTGCCAGGGAGCTTTCCTGGGTGTGGTGGCCAGAGCCGAGGTGCCCGGCTGACCTCAGGGATCGGGGGGATGCGCAGGCCTATTTTCCCCCACGCTCTCAGCTCTCATTAAGGTTCACGCTCAGCTTGCTCCTCATACTTGACTTATGAGGTCCCTCTAACCTCCCATGCAAGGAGACATCGATTCTCACAAAGGTCGTTATCTTCTAGTCTCTGCCCACCCCTGCCCTTCCTCCTAGGCAGGCTTTCCTGGAACAGGATGGAGGAAGGTACCCTTCCCCCTAAACCCCGGCCTGGAGATCTGACTGCTCCTGAGCAGGGCTGCAGAGGAGGTGCCCTGGGAGCCCAGGCCCGTCAATCACAGAGGCGACCGGTGCTGAATCGCAGGCCATTAGGCGGGAGGGCCGGCGCCCTGCTCACTCACCGGGCAGCCATCGGCAGGATGTTAGCCGATCACAGGGCGGCCATTCTTATGATTTATTCAAATACTCATTACAGTCAATCTATTTTTACACAGAGGTGAAGATGTGCGCTGATAACGGTTAATCATTTATAATTCCATGGACTGGTTGGAAGCCAATGTACTATCAAAGTCGTGGCAGCAGCAGCTCAGCCTCAGGTAGCCCCATAAGGAGGGTGGGAAAACTATGCCCGCTCAGGGCAACTCAGTCATCCAGGTAACCCTTACTAAAGAGCGAGTAGGCTGAGGGTGCAGTGGGCAGACTGAGAAGTAGGAATCCCAGACTTTACCCGCCAGGAGCTCACGGCCTCGCTGGAGAGGGCATAGTAATGTGACAGCCAGAGGTGGGGACGGATGCAGGGGACACAGGAAGGGGCAGCATGTGTGAATGCTGCGGAATTTCAGACAGTGAAGAGATGGCTTCCAGCTGGCATTACCAAGGAAGGCTCCATGGAGGAGGCTGGACTTAGGCCGGGTCCTACAGGTGGGTAGACTTTTGCCAAGTGGGGAGAACCAATATGAGCAAATAAGCCTAAGTAAGAGGTCAAGCTATTACTGGGCTGATGGAAGGGAAGCGGTCAGCAGCATTTCCTTTTCCCTCCCTCATGCCTCCCCAGAAATAACCAGATGTAAAAGCAAGTGCAGGCTATAAACTTGGCCCAGTTTGAGGACTGATGTTGCCACTTCCTCCCCTCACTGCCTCCCAAGCTTAGCCCACAGGCAATAGTGGCTGGGGTCTGGGTCGGCCTTGCAGACTCAACAGCTTCCTTCTCCGGCACTCATGACACATGTAACACATCGAGTCCACCTTAATGCACAATCAATATAGTCTAATTAAATAGAATGTCATATTACAGGGCCTCTTTGTCACATTCAGACATAATCTAATTAGAGTTCCACTGTATTTTACATTCTGACTAGCTCTTTGTTGAGTGTTTCTCTTGCACAATGCATGGCTGTTAAAGATCAGGTTCAGGGCTGGTCTTTAACCCCTAACCTTATTGAGTCAGCATGGAAAACGCCAATCAAAGTTACTTACAGTTCACAGCCCCTTTTCTAGTGAGCGGCATGGAGGATAGAAAGCCTCAGAAGTCCTGCTCCAGACTTCACCTGCCAATGAAAGAAAACATCTTTATAGACTGTGTAAGATGCTGCAGAAGTGAAAGCCGGGGTGGGGATGGGGGTAAACCCAGAGGTGGGTTTGGCTCAGGAAAAACACCAGGGCTGGCAGCCATGTGCCCGCAGTGCTGAGTGAGAAAGCTTCCTAGCAAGGGACTCCTGTTGCAAAACCATTATTGTTTAGAGACCTAATCAGGGCAGTGAGAGGTTCATGCCCTCCTCTACTTGCTTGGTGCCTCCATTTCTTAGGACTTGTATTTCCCTTCCCTATAGGACTACCAGAGGAGAGAAAAGGCTCATGGTTGTCAAGTGCCCTGAACTGACCAAGGTAATAATCATTTACGGGTGCCTCCTACCTATTGGAATACCCCATGCAGGGGAACAGAGCAGAAAGGCTCCTATGAAACTTTGCAATCTAGACAGGGAAGGCTGCAAAAAGCAAGCAAGCAACAACACTGACCCTGTTGTCTCCTGCAGGAATATGAAAGTCTTGCTGCAGATGAGAACTTGCAAGTAAAGGTGAAGAGTCCAATAGGGCAGGAAGAAAAATGTACATGGAGAAGAATGATGGGGCAGGACTGGAAAGATAAAAAAATCTGCCTGCTTTTAATTCTGTTTCTGGAGTAAAACAATTTTGTAAAAATAAAAACCGTCAACACATATTTATCAGTTGTCTGCTCTGTGATCTACACATGCTGAAGCAGCAGAAATAAAATCTATGGGTTCTATTATAAAAGCACTGCCTCCACATTGCTGGGGAAGGGAGATCACCCACATAAAAGAACCCCCAATAAGGCCAGACTGTATATGAAGTTATGCTAAAGTGTACAGAAGCGATACCTATTCTCTCTCCACAGAGACACGAAGTCTGCAAGAGTTGCGGCACTCAAGGGGTTTTCATGAGGAGGTGGAATTTGAATGGTGTCTTGGCGGAGTGGACAGACAAGAATTGGCTGGTGGGAGGGAGGGAGAGGGCATTCCAAAGAAGGGGGCTATCTGAGCAAGGGCCAAGGGGCAGAAGAGCATGGATGGTCCTGGGATGATGCAGAGACTTGTCTGCCTGAAAGACACTAGAGGAGAGAATAATGCCAGCTCAGCAAGGTGGGGCCAGAGCATTCAGAGGTTTCAGTGTCAGGCAATAGAGGGCAGGCTAGCCTGCGGGATCACAGAGACATTGAAGGTTGTTCAACAAGGACTTGACATAATGTAAACCCTCACATGTCCCCGCCCTCTTTAGTACTTTCCCTTTAATTAAGACAAGCAAGCCTTTTTGGAAGAAGGTGGAATTTCAGTTAGAAGATTCAGGGATGGGGTGTAGTGAGATGTGCTGAGGAAACCAAATTGACTCTCTTGTTCATGATGACTTCCTTGAGGCAAAGGCATTTCCTCCGGGGCTGTCTCCTTACACCTGCATGATCAAGACTCATAGCTCATGGACGTGCCTCAGAGGCAGGACCAGACCACTGGACTACAAACCATTGAGGAAAAGGACCATATGTTCTGCATCTTTATATCCCCAGAACCTAGCAGAGTGCCCAGGATGCGCTGGGTTCTCAATAAATATCTGCTGAAATGTTGAATGGTGGACTCTTATCATTCCAACCAGAGTCCACCACCAGCACCTCAGAACCAACCCTTGCCTGGCAATGGGTTCCAACTTGTATTATTCTAAACTACTTACATATTACTACTGAGCATGATATGAACTTGGCACATGAAGTCTCTAGATTAAATTACATGGAGCTGTATGTTCTATCCCTGACCTCTGGGACTGTCCGTCTGAGACACCTGTGACTTGAAAGAAGAGATGGCAGACTTTCCAGGTGCACATGATGCAAAGCTGAGAAAAGCAGCTACTGTGCTGAAGGGATAGATTCAAGATTGTTAGAAAACTTTTAGCAAGCTGAAAGAACAGGCCAAAAGTGAAAAGTCCATTTTTCCCTTACCAGTTTTTATTTCTTGCATAATAACATCATGACAACTACAAATGAAATAATTTTGAAAATAAAGAAAAAATGCCCACAATCTCATTACTCTAAGCCATAAAATTAGTATATCCTATGTCCACATGCAAATCCACTTTTTTTTTTACAGACTCTTTTGTAGAAAAGACTTGACAGGAATATATATACCAAATCCCACTCTTACATTTAAAACATGTATTGAAAAAAAAAAAAAAAAAAACAGAATGGGGTGACCCAGTTTGAAAAAAAAAAAAAAAAGACTTGGATTATTTGATTTAAATCCAAGCTCAAAATGAGCCCAGGGCATGATATTGTTGCCAAACTCACTAAATGTGATCATAGCTTGCAGTAATAGCCATATGGTACCCAACTGAGGGTTGAATGATCTCCACTCTGAACTTCCCAGTTTGTATTAGTTCTATATGTAGTTTTAGCATCATATTTTAAGAACTTTGACAATGATGAGTAGAAAAGAGAGGAGAGAGAAGATGTCTAGTGGTTAAATTGTGGGTTAGAAGTCTAGTGGTTCAAAGGATAGGCTCTGGGATCACACTGGACAGGTTTCGATTCTGGTTTGACCATGGGCAAATTACTTAATGCCTCCGTGCCTGTTTTTCATCTATAAAATAGGGCTAATGCTAACTCCTCCTCTGAGGGTGGTGGTGAGGATGAATTACTTAATATACTGGAAGGTTCTTAGAACACTGCCTCATACAAAATAAACACTCGCTGAATGTTAGCTATCTTTCCTGTTGTGGCTATTTTCAGTATTAATTAGGAGGCCATGAGGCAGAAGATAATGGAGAAAAAACTAGAGATGTATCTTCCTTGTCCCTTTCTAAAATTATCCACTGGTCCTTGCTCTAGTGACTAAAGCAATACAATCCTTCTCCCACATGGTATTCCTCCAAATATTTGAAGAAACTATGTGAGACGGGGACTGTGTTGCTCTAGAGGATAGGATTAGGACTAAGTTTAGATGTTAGCAGAAGCCAATCTGCAGTTCAACACAGGAAAGAATTCTCTGGCAATGAGAACCATCCAGAAATGAGCGAGGCTTCCTTGGAAGGTAGTGAACTCCCAACACTGAGAGGAGAATCCTGCACTGGGTGAGAAACTGCTCAAAGCATGTTTCCCCGATTTGGGTTTCAGCCATCAGTAAAGTGTTGAACAGCATTCGAAGACTGATAGTGTTGACACACTTGTATTTTGATAAAATATTAATAGCATCTTCTCTCACCATCATTTCATGAAATAATTCAACTCCCCCCAAAATAAAGACTGCAAAATCTCACAATAAAGAGCCATCCTTTGAGAAATACAGCATCATTTTTTCTCTCTCTCCACACACACACCTGTGTGTGTAGGCACATGCAGTCTCTACGCACTGTACTTATGTTTCACTCATCAGTACGCACCACTGAAAAGGTCTTCCTGGACTGGCACTACCCCATGGATGCCTGTTGGGGAACCATCCATGTGCCTGATGTTTTAGGGCCTTCCAAAGCCAGCTGTCTGTGATCCACGCAGGCAAATAATCATGGCAAAGTCTTTCAACTGTGCAATAATGCAACCAGAATTTGAACTCAGGCTTGTCTTATTCATCGTGAAAATAAAATGGAATCATAAATGAGATTGGCAATTCACATTTATAGATATGAGTGAATTTATGAAATGGTAAATGAGGAAGGAGTTGAATGGTCATGCTTATTTGGAAAAGAGGTGGGGAGAGGGATAGAAGAAAGTTTCCCATAGGAGGTAGCGTGATAGAACTTATCTCTGCATCCTCAAGGATAGCTGTGCAGGCATCTATGAAGCATACCCAGGTAAAGAGGAAGATGAGCTGGGGGTTTAGCAAAGCCATAGGTCTGACACAGAGAACACCAGACCGGGGGCCAGCCAGACATGGGTGCATGCCCTGACTCTATTATTAACTTACTGTTTGATCTTGGACAAGGAACTTTAATCATTGTATGCCTCCGTTTCCTCATCCGCAAAGTGATAGAGTTAAACTATTAGATCTTTGAAAAAAAAAAAAAAACTCCATCTGACAATCTCTGAGAATGCCCAAACTAACCCTTCAGGGAGGGCGCTAAGTCTCTTGCTAGCACGGTATATCATTGAGGTTAAGAGTAAAGATGCTGGAGTCAGTTTCAGGTTCAAGCCAGAGCCCATCATTTACCTAACCCTAGCTTCTATGAACCTCAATTTTCTCATCTTTAAAAGCGTGCTAACAGTAGCACCTTTAAATGAGATGGTGCGTGAACAGCATTTTGTGCAATGCCTAGGACATATTTATAACTTAATTAAGAAATGGCTGCAACTGAATAGGAAAAAGAGAGAAAAATCCAGAAGACTGAGGACTTCTGCATTCATCCTGCTGCCCATGACAAGTTTTCCTATTCTTTCCCAAGCCAGACTTTGGGGATGGGGACCAAATTGTGACAACTCCTTCTTGAACACCAAGAGTCTCTCTGGATGCTCCTGTCCTCTGCAAAGCCCTCTGTAGGCCTATAAGCCAAGCTTCCAAAAGAGAAACAAAACTTGGGTGGAAAAATCTGACTGAGATAGGCCATTCCAGGAGCAAACACCTGATGGACCATTTGTCCCTCCAACAGCATATCCACAGTTCCCACCGTATCTCACTGAGTCCCTGCTCTGTTCCACCTCTATACCCTCATCACCTGACAACGTTTTGCGGTTGCTCACACTTGTTCCATGAGGTTGTCAGTCAGGCACTGTGGACCCTGACCGGCAGGCCCTAAACGACACAATAGCTGCGTAATTAAATAGATATAATTACCTAGTGCTAACTTCTTGGCTCTGAGACTCTTATGTATCCAGCACTGAGGGTACTACACAGCTTTCCACAAAGCCCAGTGGGCCTGGATGCTAATTCCACACTAGTCCTCAACCCCATGGACCACAGGCAGTGCTGGGCACCCAGTTGCAAAGGACCTGGAAAGGGTTCCTCTGTGACACTCCTCAGGCCCTGCCCAGGCCAAGTCTCAACTCTTGGGCCTGGACCTGTCAGTATAAGTATGAACATGAAGTCCTTTTAGGAATGTTGGCACTGGTGGGTTAACCCTAATATTTATCCCATATGGGAGAAAGAACTGGACACGCTTATGACCTTTCTATACTAGACAGAAGCAAGCAATTTACCCTCCAAGCCTGGGATGGAAAGTCTCACGAACACTGAGTGGTGTGGGCTCACAGAGTGGCCTGGTCTCAGCAGAGGTAAACCCTCGAGCATGAAGGTGGGCCTGCTCACAGGTGAGCCTCCCTAGCCCCATGGACATCCTCTGTGCTGCTAAAACACCAAGACCCAAGACTTGCTAATTCTCCCTCACAAGCATCACTGCTCTTCTACCCATCCCATTGGCATTAACCCAACTCTCTTTGTCTCCAGACTCAATCTGTTTTTGCCCATCCACCCTACCACCCCTGCCCTGGGAATCTTTCTAAAACACAATTTCGATCATGTCCACGTCTCCTTTAATACCCTTCCACGACTCCTCGTTGCAGAGGTCACCAACTAGCAGCACCAAGGTTAACTCTTGACTGTCCAGTGTTTTTATAAATTCTGCCAACATCTAAACCTTGTGAAATTTCACATTTAGGAATCTGGATTCCTAACTTTTCTCCAGAAATTGTATGGCCTAACCATGCCAATTCTGCATTTCCACGTGTCAATCATTGGACGACGTAGAGTATCAGCTGCCTCCTTTTAACTGGGCACATGTCCTCCTGTTTGCCCCATAGAGGGAAGACAGGTGTTGCCCCGGAAGTCTCGGGGCCAGACACCTAGAGGCTGATTCATGCTGCCTGCTGAGCAGTATCGGGTTCAAGATGATAGCATGGGGGTGGTGGGGGTGTTGCATTATGTTCTCAGCTGTGCCGTACTCAGCTGCAGGCTGGAGGAGGAGGGCCAGGAAATGCCAGCACCGCTCCCACATGGACCCACCAGGTGTCTCTTCCTCTCACCTGGGCAACTCCTCCACTCCTAGTTGGGGAAGAGGTGGGAAAAAGTCTTACTGCAGTTTCCCAGGAATGCCAGTGGCCAGAAGGCAGGTGCTGAAGGCCTCCCTTCATTGCAGACACGTTCCCCACCCCCAACTCTGTAGCGGTTGCACCCCCTCCCTTTATTTCCATCCCACTCCTCCTATCAAAGCCCTAACAGCACATATTTTGTTAATTGTACAAACCTAATGGGGGAATGCATTGGCAAAAAAGGGTAATGGCCATCAGACCAGCAATAAAACAAAATTAATGGCCCATAGGAAGAAATCATGTCCACTTAATCCTGGCTCTGGAACTCTAATAGAATAATGGAATACCAACCGAGGGTTTTTTCTCTCTATGCAGATTGCTTACACCATGTTAATCACTTGCAAAGCAGGCCACATACCACTCCAGCTCACATGACCCTCCAGGGAAAGTAGCAGACCAGAAACATTCGGTGCAAGGCTCATTACTGACATGCACCATGCAACAACACCTTCCCTCCCTCCCCCAGGTGACTCCAGGACAGCCAGTGTGGGGTGTCATTGAGAGCCATCAGCTGTGGTGGGCCGGAAAGCAAGACACGTAAGACCTAATAATAGCAAACATTGATTGAGGGCTTACTATGTGCCAGACTCTGGGCTTGCTGAGCCCCTTCTATGGACTGCATGACTGCCACCCATTTTCATCCTCTATCGCTGCATGGTGCAGTCAGGTAGCCAATGGCCACGTGTGGCTTTAAAAATTCAAATTCTAACTAATTAAAATGAAATGAAATGTAAATTCAGTCTTTAGTCTCACTCGCCACATTTCGAGTGCTCAATAGCACATGTGGCTAGTGATTGTGATACCGGATGGCTCAGACAGAGCACGTTTCTGTCATCATGGAAGGTTGTGCAGGACTGAGTTGCTCTAGAATGTTAAGGCTGTTGTATCTTTTTTAACTGATTTTGAAATAAAGGAGGGGAGAGGTGCAGTACGCGACCCACGGTCATGCCATGCCGCTGATACATGGCTGAGCTGGATTCTAACCCTCGTCTAACCCAACCTAGCTCCAGCCAGGACCAGCAGTGGAGGCAGCAGGGGGCCTCCTGAGCCTTTCAAGCCTGGTAGAAAGTCTCTTCTGTTATCTGTGGCTCCTCCGGGGCTCTCTGAGAAAGTGCCTTTTGTGGCAGATGCCACAGACCCAGTAAGGTCAGTAATTGCTCAAAAGGCGTTAGTGAAGAAAATGAATATTGACTTAAGGAACAGCAGAGAATAATTAAGACACCTTAAAATGTGCGTCCACTTTTATATACTATATACCCAAAGGAAACGAAAGTGGTGACTAAAGCAGATACTTGTACACTTGTGTTCATAGTAGCTTTATTCACAGCAGCCAAAAGTGGGAGCAACCTAGTGTCCATCAACAGACGAATGGACAGACACAGTGTGGCATGCATGTGTCTACATCTAATGCAATATGATTCAGCCTTAAGAAAGAAGGAAATTCTCACACCTGCTACAACATGGATGAACTCTATATGGTTCTACTTGTATGAGGTACTGAGAGTGCCAAACTCAGAGGCAAAAAGTAGACTAGTGGTTTCCAGAGATTCAGGTGAATGTTGAGGGACTGGGGAGTTGTTGCTTAATGAGTACAGAGTTGCAGTTTTGCAAGAGGAAAGGCGTTCTGTGGATGGATGGCAGTGATGGTTGCAAAACAATGCGAATGTACTTAATGTCACCAAACACTAAGGCTCATTACTGACATGCACCATCTAGCAACCCCTTCCCTCCCTCCCCCAGGTGACTCCAGGACAGCCTGTGCAGGGTGTCATTGAGAGCTATCGGGGTGCTTAAAATGCTTAAGATGGCAAATTTTATGTGATGTATGTTTTACCGCAATTAAAAAATATGTATAGATGCCACCACTAATGTCTCCCAATTTCTATCAAGAATAGTAAAAATAAAGAGCCTGAGATCTTTAGGAGTAGGGGAAGGAGCGGCTCATCAGTCCAAGGAGAAGATAAGGGAGCCAAGGCCTGACAGACAGAGCAAGGAACCCAGAGCCTCCCAGCTCCAGCGGGGAGAAGTCAGGGGAGAGGCTGCCAGGGAGGAGGGCCTACGTTCCTGAGGATGGGATGGCTGGGCCAGCCTCCAACATGGAAGGCAACTCCAGAAGGCTGATGCTGGAAAAATGAGCAATGATTTAGGATTTGAAAAAAAAAAAAAAAGCCTCGTGAGGGTAAGAGAGGGGGCCAATTAAGAGTGCAGGAGAGTATCTACACTCCTAGTTGTACCGTCTAGAAGTATATCCACAGCAATAAAACAATAAGCAGGAAATCTAAAAGAAGAGGGGAATAGGAGGAAGAGAAACAGATGAGAGGATTTGGGCACCTAATGTGATACAGCAGTAATGGTTTGGCGTGTTGGAAAGGGGGTAGACTAGGAGACTGCCCTTGTCCTGGTAGTGTTATGACTCTGTGCACGTTGCCCTAACTCTCTGGGCCTGAGCTTCCTCATCTATTCAACCCAGTGGCTGTACCAGAGCAAGAAGAACCTTAAGGTGGTAGCGGTCCACAAATCCCTGGAAATTTTATCCAGAATAGTATTTGTGTGTAAGTTTTTCTGGGGAGAGGTTTACAGATTTTACCAAGATTTCAAGGCTGTCCACATCCCCTGAGAGGTTAAAAATCAGTGAAGAAGATATTCACTAGGTTCACATTCAGCCAGAAAGTTCTACAATTCCAAGAAATCTTGGACCAGACACCAGCAAATCTTTGGGGAGTCAAATAAATCCAGATGTTTATTCCTGCCTTGCTTGCCACACAGACATATTATAAAAATGAAATGAAATAATTATATACTTTGAAAAGTTAATATTATGTGTCTTGTGCAAGTAAATATTGCTGTTGTCGATTCACAGGAAGCAAGAGAAATTCTGCAGCAGGCAGAAAAGAGGAGGCAAGAAGCCGCTCCTCTGCTTCCCGAACAAAGGCAGCGTGAGGAAGGGATGTGAAAGTGCCACAGGGTGATCCCTGGGCTTCCCTCATTTGGTTGGAAATGAAGAGGCCTTTAATTCCCCTTGTGGAGAAGGGTCTAGCTCAGAGAAAAAAAAGAAATACAACCTACCCAGGAGGTGCAGCCCAGAGCAGAACACACACATCTCTTTGTGCTAACAAGTCCTCATTTTGCATCTGGCTTTACTTTGGAGGAAATTTTCATCTGTGTGACTGAGAAAAGTGACAGACTGACTCAGGGGAAAACAGCACAGGCAGAGGACAGTATTTGACACCACAGAGCTAGCCCCAGACTGGAAGTCCTGCATAATGACTAAGCCAGGGTCGCCAGGCCAGAGGGGACATTGCGACCATGGGCTGTGCCCTCCAGGAGTAAGCGAGCCCAGAGGCAGTGGGTCGGGGAGTTGGAGTCTGGGGCAGCTCAGTGCAGAAGTCAGTGCTAGAAGTGAGATGGTTGGACCTGGGCAGACTCTTAGAGATCATCTATCTTGACCTCCTCACTTCACATTTGAAGAAACAGTTCAGAGAGTGGTGGAGACTTATTTGGAGAAGTCCAGGATTGGAAGCCACACCAGTAATTCCCTTCATTCATTTACAAAATGTTTTCTGAGCATCAGACCCTTCACTAGGCTGGGGATCAATGATGAACAACAATTCCAGTTCCCTGCCCTCAAGGAGCCCCCAGTCTAATGACGGGACAGACAACCAGCTGACTTGGGAGTTAAGTATGATTCAGCAGCTATGTAGGTCCTGCAGGGCGGGTTCCCCCAACCAGGTGTTTCAGAACCTTCTATTAACTCCCCTTTGGGGCAGGTACATCCAGACGGGGCATGGCGGGGGTAGGCCACACTTTCTCAGACCAGTGCTGGAGGGAGTAGAAGGAATTTCGCTATCAAATCCAAGCCAAGCTAACAGTCATTGGCATCTCAGAAAAGGTGCCGTCCAGGCAGCCAACCAAAGGCCACTGGAGGGAGCACCCAGCACCCAGACCCCGGGGGAGGGAGACGGTCCCCACTCCAGCAGGCCTGCCACAGGCCTCTCCAAAGGGCACCACGGCACTTCCCATTCATTATTCCCTAACTTGCCTCCGGGGGGTGGTCCTGAATATTGTTTCATAAATAACTTAACAGGGCTCCAGCTTGTTTCACTGAGGTTAGGCAGATGTGTACGGTGCTGGCTGATTATGAGGGAATTTGGCTGTGCTGAATGGTTCTGGGAGGCTGACTCTCTGTGGAGGGGTGGCTCAGTGGAGAAGACAGCCAGTGTCCCCACCTGGATCTAGGATCACAGCAGGATGCTGAAAGAGCATTTGCTTCCAATTGTTCTTAGCCACTAATTTGGCTCCAGGGTATAACACCAATCTGAGAACAAACGGAGTAGGAAAACTGTCTTTCTGAGGGAGGCCTGATTTCACCATAAACACGGGAGGGGAGGGGCGGGAGATTTCCTGAGTTCACAGCACAGGTCTCCGCCTCCTGGGCAAGGCCGGCAGCTTCAATCTCCAACCCGGAGTCGCCCTGGCTGCACGGCCATCTGTCTGCCTCACGTGCACATGGCTCCTCCAAGGGACTCCAGCAGAGGACAGATTACTCTGATGGCAGGGAGATAAAATGGGATCCCTCGCTAGCAGTAACTACCTTGAACAATCTCTCTCCTGAGCAGCTGACAGCCTCCACCTGGCACCCGCCAGCCACAGAGCTTGCAGGTGGCACAGGTTGGATGGGCTGGCCGGTGCAACTCCCCAGGCATGGAGAGGCCAGGGAAGGCCCTGTTGAGGCAGGACTTGCTGGAAGAGCCCTCTGTTGGGCTGCAGGAAGGTCCGCCTGAGACACCCATCAGTAGAAGACACAAAGGCAGCTGTGTTTCTGACCAACTGAAGAGCTAGCAGCCTCCAGGGGCAAAGGGGAAAAGCTGTGTGAGTAAGGCCGCAGCAGCGGCTGCCTTCTCAAGACTCATGTGTAAGACCGCCAGTAACAAGAGGCCCTTCTTGTCACTAAATTGCCTTCTTGTGGCTTAAAATAACCGAATCAGAGAACTTTCAGTGTGACCCTCTTGAAAGCCAACTAGGAGATACCATGCCTTTACCAACCCTTGCGGCCTTCACTCACAGCCTCCCAGCAGCAATGTCATAGTTTCTAAGCCAAAAATGCCTTCCTCACCAGCATGTGATTTAGCTCTTCAATAGCTTCATAAATTCAACATAGTATAAAAATACTGGAGGAAAGAGGGCAGTTTTGTTTCGTTTTGTTTATCTTCTGAAAGTCAAAGTACACGCCACGTAATCTTGGCATTAAAGTTTATGAAACTTGTTCAAAAAGAAAACTCTCAGGCTCTTACTGATGGCTTCTTTACTCTGGTTTTACACATATTGCTAACAGACTAAGTGACCTGGTACCTTGAGCCTCAGCTGATTAGAAGTATTAAAAGAGGGCCTGGCATGGTGTCTCATGCCTGTAATCCCAGCACTTTGGGAGGCCGAGGCGGCTGAATCACTTGAGTCCAGGAGTTTGACACCAGCCTGGCCAACATGCCAAAACTCATCTTTTTTAAAATTAGAAAAAGTTAGCTGGGCATGGTGGCGGGTGCCTGTAATCCCAGCTGCTCGGGATGCTGAGGCAGGAGAATCACTAAAACCAGAGAGGCGGAGTTTGCAGTGAGCCAAGATTGCGCCATTGCACTCCAGCCTAGATGACAGAGTAAGACTCTGTCTCAAAAACAAAAGGACTGAAAGAGGAAGAGTGTGGGCTGGAAAAGGTAAACTGAGGCATGGAAGGTTGGCCAAGGAGTGAGCTAAAATGCAACCCAATGTGTCATTAAATGAGGCTCAATCACGTTCCAGGTAATTTACTCAAGAACACAGGGAGGATGTCCACTCGTAATATTTACAACATCCTCAGGGTACTTGAAGATAAACCGTGAGCCATCTAGAAAATCCCAGATAAGAATCCTCCTTGGTGGTTCCAGGCTGCCAGTCTCTTCCTGTAGGTTGTCTGGTATGTTCAGAAGCTGCTTGCATTCACTCCTGACTAGGCTCGTTCATTCACTCAACATTCATGGACTCCTCCAGTTGCTGGGTCACCCCAACAATGCAGAAAGCAAGATGAAAGCAGAGACACCTTTTGATGCAACACACACACACACACACCAGGAGCACCTATTACACATTAGGTGCCTGACAGATGGACATTGTACAGATGTTAGAAAAGGCATCTGGAAAGAGCAGAGGCAAGACAGTCAGACTGTTCTTTAACCTACTCCCTAGGTACTTAGGTGAAAATTTTTGTGAGAAGGGGCTATACTCATTCGGGGTTCAACTAAAAATATCACATTATGAAAACATCAAACTGTTCCACCAAGAAAAACAGAAAGACAACATAGCCTCAAGCCTGAAATAAATGTGGAGAAGATCCCCCAGTGCACCTCAGAGAAAGGTTGAAGGAAGGCCTCCCTGTCAGTCCCAGAAAAAATTCCCCACTGGAAGAGAGCAAGGGGTGTGGCTCAGGATGAGGAAGGACCCATCACCGTGGCCCCAAGGCAGTTGTCACCCCTCTGTGGGCTCAGCTTCCTCATTCAGACATGGAACAGTTTGGGGCCATCAGTGTCTGAAGTGCTTCTGGCTTCCAGGTCAACAGGTTCCCAGCTTTGTTCAAGGGCCGATTCTCCTTGTCCCCATGATTTATTTTCACCGCAGTTTTGAAAGGCATGATTCTCATCAGCAGTTCCTCTCCAGGCACTGGCCAATCACCCAAAAATACACATTTGATTTCTTCCTAACTGTGTGAGGTCTCTGCCTCAGGTGCCCAACCAGGCGACAGCAAGTGATTCTTCTTCCCCTCCCCAACCGGGCAGGCAGTAGGCTGTAGGTCATGGCACTACTGTCATTTTGGGGACAGGAAGTTTTATGAGACCCACAGGGGTGGTGGGGAGGAGGAGGGATTCCAGCAATCTGCCCTGAAGAATGCAGGTTAATAATTTATATGTGCATTTAAAAAAAAACCTACTGAAACAAATTGCATACAAATTGTGTGACAGTCGAAGGAAATGTGCCAGTGTTGCTCAGTGAAGCGTAATAAATATATGCAGCCCATAATAACAAGTTACTTAAACTCAGGGCACTATATGATTTATTAATTGTCTTCTAATCCTTTCCAGCTACAACTAAACCAAGAGTGTGGTAGCATCTCACATACTGACTTACATGCCTCCAACACCAAACAACGTGGCTGCGGTTAGCTCTCAGGTCCATTTTTCAGTCTGGCCCCCAACTCTGCAGATGGGCCTGGAGCATGGTAGGCTGCTTAGCAGACTGCTGTTCTCACCAAAGGGGGTAGATGTGCCCCAAACACACTGCACTTATCACATGGATGCCACAGACCTCATGCTCATTTTGCCTAGAGTTCCCCTCACCTGGCTTCCCTTTCCCATCCACCTGTCCCACTGCCATCAGTACCAAGGTGCCCCTGGGTGGACACTAACCCCAGTAGAACATAGTCCACTGTCTCCTGGGATGCCCCAGTGCCAGGCTCACAGCCCCAGAGTCCACTCCAGCAGCAGCTGGGGAGCCAATTAGACGGTGAGAATTTTTTTTTTTTTTTTAGACAGAGTCTCACTCTGTCACCCAGGCTGGAGTACAGTGGCGCGATCTCAGCTCACTGCAACCTCCGCCTCCCAGGTTCAAGCAATTCTTCTGCCTCAGCCTCCCAAGTAGCTGGGATTACCGGCACCTGCCACTACATCCAGCTAATTTTTTGTATTTCTAGTAGAGTCGGGGTTTCACCACATTGGCCAGGCTGTGATTCGCCTGCCTCGGCCTCTCAAAGTGCTGAGATTAGAATTAGAACAGAAATGGGAGCAGAACACAAAGTCCTGCCCTCTCTCTGGGACGCACTGACCCAGCAGCGAAAGTAGGATTTTGCTGTTGTGTCCACTGGTTGGGTCTCCGCCCTGTCCCTAGTGCTACAGATGCTGGCCTTTGAAACTTTGGAGGAATGTCTCCTCTGCTTTTGTAGTCAGAAATACTGCTTCTGTGTATGGATGGATGGATGGGGAAATAGAACAAGGTCAGATCCTAGGCAAGGTGTGACGGGAGAATTGCAGAGACTGGGTTCAAGACGTGAAATGATTCCCCTGGGCCGATTGCCCCAGTGACCTGCCATTGTTTCCTTCTCCCCCAACATGCTTCTCTCCGGCCTTCCCATCTCACGGTGGTGCCATCTTCCGCCAGGTACCCATGTTTGGAGCCATCTGATGCTGCCTCTGCCTTCTCCCTCAATCCCACACCACACCGGTGGGGATTCCACGCCTAAAAAAGACTTCAAATCCATCCCTTCTGTCTCCACTGCCACTGTATAATTCGGAGCCCAGGGGTTGGAAGTCAGCTGCTCTTGGCAGAACGCAGCCCCAGACATTTTGTGGGAATTGCACAATGTTTTTGTGTTTTGTTTTGTTTTGCTTTTAAAAAGGTAATATGGAACATGGTTCAAAATCAAAAGTGTAAGAAGGTAAACACTGAAATGTTTCCCTCCCATTCCTGTCTCCCACCTGTCCAAGCAAACACAAATATAGATTCTTGCTTTTCCCTTTTAGACACACTTTTATGAAACTTGGTGAGGTTTTTTTTTTTACCTTTTACACATATTTTGGAGATCTTTATCAGTACAAAGAAAACTTTCTCATTTCTCTTTTTAAATGAATAGTATTCCATTGTCAGGAAATTCCATAATTTAATAAGTTGGTCTTCAATTGATGGATATTGGGTGCTTTCCAATTTTTTGCTATTACAAATAATGTTACAAAGAATGTACTTAGACATATGTCATTTCCTATATGTACAAGAATGTCTTTAGGATCATTTCCCCAACATGAAATTGCTGGGTCAAAGGCATATGATTTATCATTTTGATGGTATTCGAAATGGCCTTTCAAAGGGGTTGTGCAGATTTACACCATAAGACAGTCTGTTTCCCCAGGGCCTTGCCAATAGAATGTGATATCAAATTTTTTGGCTTTTTGCCCATTTAAAAGATAAATGAATAATGGTATCCCAGGTTAGTTTTAATTTGCATTTCTCTTACTATGTGCAAGGTTGACCATTGTCTCATATGTTAAAAGCTATTTGTATTTTCTTTTCTGTGAATAGTCTGTTCACATTCTTTGCCCATTATTTTTTCTATTGGGTTGTGTTTTTGTTGTTGTTAATTTTGGGGAGCTCTTCATATATTAGGGAAAATAGCCCTGTGATATGAGTTGTAAGAATTTTTCCCCAGGTTGTCATTGTCTCTTAACTTTGCTTATAATTTTTTTTTTTTTTTTTTTTTTTTTGAGATAGAGTTTCGCTCTTGTTGCTCAGGCTGGAACGCAATGGCGTCATCTTGGCTCACTGCAACCTCCACCTCCTAGGTTCAAGAGATTCTCCCGCCTCAGCCTACCAAGTAGCTGGAATTACAGGTGCGTGCCACCACCCCCGGCTAATTTTTTGTATTATTAGTAAAGACAGGGTTTCGCCATGTTAGCCAGGCTGGTCTCGATCTCCTGACCTTAGGTGATCTGCCCGCCTTGGCCTTCCTAAGTGCTGGGATTACAGGCGAGAGCCACCATGCCTGGGGTACTTATAATTTTTGATGGTAGTTTAAAAATTTTTAGTTTGAATGTCAACAGGTTGAGAGCCAACATTCTCCCACTGGCTGCAGCCTCCATTGCTCCGTATAATTTTGCAGTTGACGTGCTTTACCCTTTTTGATTGCCAGCCTGGACATGGGTGTGACACCTGGAACTGCCACTACCATCTTGTGACCTAGAGGAAAACCAGGTGGAAAACAGAGCTAACATCTCGAGGATGACAGAGAAAGAACCTGGGTGCTTGTGAATGTCATAGATCCCCTGAATTTCTCCAACCCTAGAGCAGTCCTGGTACTGAACTTCATAACACATAAGAAATGAAATGCCGCACTCTTTAAGCCTTTTGGGGTTGGATTTGCTGCTACTTACAGTCTAAGGCTTTCTAACTGATACACATCTTGACTGCTCTTCTTACAAAGGTCTGGTCCCCCCTAATCCATGCACACTGCTGCTCAGGCCAATGTTCTAAAATATAAACCTGGCAGTGCCACTCCCCATCTAAATATATGCACTAGCTCCCCATCTCCTGCAAGATATCATCCAAGTGTCTTAGCTCTCACCCTGTCCCTGCCTACAATACCCAGCCTTGCTCACACCTCTGTGCTTTTGCTCAGCCTGTCCCTCCTGCCCTGAGTGCCCTTTCCCTCTTTCTGCTGTCTAATTCCCAGGACAGCCTGTTCTGGCATCACCTCCTACAAGCAAACTTCAGAACAAGTTCCTGTCCCCGCCCCCTCACTGCCATGCAGCACCCAGAGTCTTCTCTACGGCTGCACAAACCCCAGTGTCCATGCATGTTTTTACAAGGCCGAGCACCCACCCCACTTACTTCCCCCTTGAGTTCCTTGAAGGCAGAGACAAAGTCTTATTCACTTCTGCATCCCCAGTACCTAGCTCAGGGGCCAGCACAAGCTGGTGTTCACGGGGTTTGCAAACCTGAATGGAGCTCCCCCGTCTCATTCTGTTTGTTCCCACAGATGCCCCCTCAGGCCTCCTGCATCCAGCTCCTCAGAACCAAAGCCTTCCCACCCAGGTCCATATCACATTAAAGAGCAGTTAGAAGAAAGGCCCTATCCAAATCTGCCTGCCCTAAGAGGAGAAGCAGGTGACCGTTGAATCACCAGATCAAACAGTGCCATCTGCCTCCATGTGGGCTCATGCCAGGGTCCCCAGTGCTACAGCAAATCATCTAGTGCAACAGAAAGTTGAGGTTAGGAACTGGGTTCCTAGCCACTTACTAGCTTATGAATTCTGACAAATTACCTAACCCCTTTGCAATTCAGTTTCCTTATTTGTGATGGAGGGATCAGGAGGCCATTGTGAAGATGAAATTAGTGTAATTGTCTCACATAGAAAGTGCTCAGTAAATGATCGCTATACTATTCCCCCTCCTAGGTTCAAAACTACCTCCCTAGGTAAATGAGGAAAAGTCCATGCAAAGTAGACCCCAAACACTTCCCTAGGGTGGGTCTCTTTTCCAGCTCAAACAGCAGTATGAGGACCACACAGCAAAAATACATTCATGGGGCAATCATGCAGAGGAGAGAGTCGGTGTGCACTGACACTTCCTGTGTGCCCGCCTGTGCCGGGCACTGACACTTCCTGTGTGCCTGCCTGCACTGGGCACTGACACTTCCTGTGTGCCCGCCTGCTCTAGGTGACTTCCACCTGTTTCCACGCACATTCCTGACAACAACCCCACGAGGAAGTATTTGTAGCTGGCCTTGCAGTGAGGCTTAGAGGAGTTAACGACTGCCTAGTGTGAATGTCCATGGCCATGATCCTGGCTACGTGGAAGCCTGAAGATCTGAACCCAGCCCCACTGGGCTCCCGCCTGAGTTCTTTTCCTTGTCGCCTGTTGCCTGCAAACTACATGGAGTGAGAGCTGGTCTGGCAAATCTAGGACTTGAGATCCCTGCTGATTAAGCCTAATGAGGTGACCAGAGAGGAGCATGGAAGGAGAGAGATCCAGGAGTGGGAAAGGAGGGGATGAGAGAGTGGAGAGAGAAGCTCCTAGAAAAGGCTTCTTTCCTATCACCAGCATGCTGTTGTCTGGAGGAGCGTGTGTGCACATGCCTGTGTGTGTGACTCCATGGGTGGGTGTTCCTGCATGTGTGTGAGTGTGACTCTGTGTGTATGACTGGGTGTGACTTTGTGTGTGTGTGTGAGAGAGAGAGAGAGACTGTGTGTGTGTGGGTGTGTGTGTCTGTGTGTGTGTTTTGAGGGGACAGGGAGCCTTTCTCAGCCTGGCCTCCTGCTTACTTTCACGCACATGCACATCCTGGCCACACCGAGCCTGAACATGCCCCATGTGAACTCCGCATGTGGTCAACAGTGGAAGTCTTCACCTATTAATACGCCTTTAACAAGGCCCCCTGTTGCAGGCTGTTCGGCCAGCCACGTGACCTCAGTGGTACCACCTCTGTGACTAGCCCCTGACTGACCTGGCCAGACTGCTGAAGGGACAGCAGCGGGGAGGAGGGAGGGAGGAAGCACCTTCACAGATGCAGTGGGCTTCCCTGGACAGGCCTTCCCAAATCCAGAGCGCTGGGGCAGAGAGAACTCTGGGAAAGGCACCTCTGCCTGGGTGTCTCTTAGTTTCCACAGACATCCAGAGCACAGGGGAAAACACACACCCCTTCTCATAGGAGCAGCACTTTTGAAGAAGAGGGAAAGCAGTGGGGAGGGAACGAGGGGAGAAGGGGCAGGCTGGGTTCTCAGCCTCGCTGCCTCCCCAGCCGGGTTTCTCAGGCCCCCTCAGCATCTGCCAGGACGCGCCCTGCTACCAGGACTGCCCTGAGTTTCTCTCTCCTCTCCCTGCTGAGTGGAGGCAAAAGCAACTTACCCCATCTGACACTGTCTATGGGAAGGAAAACGGGGCCCAGAGAAGGGCCCAGGGTCACACTGTAGCCTGTCAGGAGCAGACAGACTCGAAACCACAGGTCAGGCCCCTCCCTGCCTTAGTCCTCTGGCTACTCATGGCTCTGAAGTCCTCTAAGCCCTGGTAGACAACAGCTGTAGTTAAGGATTTTCTCCTTGAGCAGGACAAAAGGAGTTAATCTCATGGGATCTGACCCAAGGTGAAAAAGAGATATTGTTGTTTAATGTAAAAACATCTCCACAGCTGGGGTAAGCCTCATTTTCTGTATTCTTTAAAGCTTTTGAGGACCTAGTGTTCTGAAATCAATCTAGAGAAGCAATGAAATTGACCAACTCAAGTCAGCAGCAACCATGGACTGCAAGGCCCTTCTTTACCCATTCCCTGGCTTTTCTCATGTTGGCAAAACCAGATGCAGAGACTAAATGACTGAGTGCTGTAAGTGACCACCTAGGCCTGAAGAAGATCTAATCATCCAGTCTTCCTGGGGCCTTACTTCCAGCCTCTGCTTTTAACTTATGAGAGGGTAATGGGAAATAGCAGTTAGTTTGTTAGTTAGTTAGTTTGTTTTGAGACAGAGGCTTGCTCTGTTGCCCAGGCTGCAGTGCAATGGCTTGATCTTGGCTCACTGCAACCTCTGCCTCCCAGGTTTAAGTGATTCTCCTGCCTCAGCTTCCCGAGTAGCTGGAATGACAGGTGCGTGCCACTACGCCCGGCTAATTTTTGTATTTTTGGTAGAAACGGGGTTTCACCGTGTTGGTCAGGTTGGTCTTGAACTCCTGACCTCAGGTGATCCGCCCGCTTCAGCCTCCCAAGGTGCTGGGATTACAGGTGGGAGCCACCGCCCCGGCATGGAAATAGCAGCTTATATCCTGTGCCTGCCCCTGCTTTTCCAGCTGTATGACCTTAGGCAAGTTATGCTCATTTTACAGGCGAGAAAAGTAAGGCACGAATGGATCTCAGGTCAGCCTGAGTCACGGAACTGTAACATACACAGTGCTGATTCGCCAAACTCACAGTCGTGAGCCCTCTCAATGGCCCCCAGCCTTTCTTTCAGCCATTCTAGCCTTGATTAGAAAACCAATGATTATTACACTGACTCCCAAGCCCCATCTTCCTGGTGGGGGAAGAACAGCCTTCTTGCAGCAAGCTGATATTTGGACAATCCGAGAGCCTCCCAACTGCTCCGGAAGACGCGGCCTTCCCCTCCCAGGACCTAGCAACGCTGCCAAAACAAGTGAAGAAAGCTTCCAACAAAAGTTTGTTTTCATGGAGATTTTATTTCCTTCGCGGAGGCTCTCCCACCACAGATTTCTCTTTGTTGGAGCTTGCATTCAGAAGTCACCAGATACACAGCCCCTGACCCCGCAGGCCCTCGGGGGATCTCACTCCTTTATCTCTCCTCCCAGGCCCATAGGCTGCCTGCTCCCCCTCTCGAAAGGCCCTTTGAGCCACTATGGATAGACAGGGGTTCTCAGAGTGGACAGAAGCCTTGGAGGGGCTGAGCTGTCCACATCAAGGTGGGGAGGGGAGAGAAGACAGAGAAAAAGAGGAGGGTGAAGAGGGAAGGACTCTGTGTCTAAGGGTTGGCAAGGAGTTAGAAAGGTTGCACCCCATCCCCTCCACCCCTCAGGCAGGGGCTGTGTGACGAGATTGATGGTGCAGATGCTAACTAGGAGGTGTTGACAGCAGGACGCAGACCTCGAAGGCTGGAACCAGGGTGTGGCACAACTTGCACCTAGGCAGAGCCAGCCCGGGCAAAACTCAGAAGGGGTAAGATTTGTCTTAGGTAGAGGAGCCTTTCCTTTTTGCCCTTTTCAGGATCAGCTCTCCTCCCAGGTACACAGTTTAGACCTCTTACTCTGGCTGTCACTCTTAGCCAGGAAGAAAACGGGCTGACAACACGAATCCATGCTCCAGAGCAACCCCTCTGAATAGGGCATTCAAAAGACAGGGAGAGCAAGGGAGTGAGAGGGAGAGCAAGAGCGAATCACAAGAGGAAATGCTGAGCTCTGAGGAATAAACTGGGAATGGTAGAATTTCAGGTTCAAGGGTAGGTGGGGCTGGGAGGTGGCCACTCATGGACCCTACTCAGATGACAGCCTAGCTCTCCTCGAAGCCACCCTCCAAGAGGCGGGTCCTGACATGGGATGGCACAGCCTGGACCTTAGGGCCAGGCAGAGCTGGGTTTGATTCCCCATGCTACAATTTGCTAACTTTGGGATCTTGGGCAAGTGACATAACCTCTTTGGGTCTCATTCCTATCATCTGCCCCCATGGAGATAACATCCTCTCCAGGTTTTCGTGAGGAAGTGAGATAGTCAAGCCAAAAGGCCAAGTCGGGCACCTGGCATGCAGTAGGTGCTGGAAAGCCCTCCCTGGCCCTCCTGTGAGGGCTGAGGTCGGGGCGGCAGAGGCAGTCCTTGTCTTTACTTTCCACACACTTGGTTTGGGGCTTTTTCCTCTGTGCACACCATCTCACCCCCCTCCCAGATCGCATGTAGCCAGAATTGTGGTAGAATTTGAAATGTTCACATTTTAAGTGTTTTCTAACTTTTGGGCCAGGCACAGTGGCTCATGCCTGTAATACCAGCACTTTGGGAGGCCATGGTGGGCAGATCACTTGAGCCCAAGAGTTCAAGATCAGCCTGGGCAACATAGGGAGACCTTGTCTCTACAAAAATTACAAAAATTAGCCGGGCGTGGTGGCGTGTGCCTGTAGTCCCAGCTACTCAGGAGGCTGAGATGGGAGGATCACTTGAGCCTAGGGGGCAGAGGCTTCAGTGAGCCCTGATTGTGCGCTGTACTCCAGCCTGGGTGACAGAGTGAGAGATCCTGTCTCAAACAGCAATAACAACCACGACAATCTTCTGTCCTGAGGAGGCAGTGGGCACTGACAGCTTACAAAGCATTTTTCAAAACCAGCATCTTTTCTGTTCCTCAAATGCTCTTATTCCCATTTAACAGATGAGGGATCTGAGAGTCAGGGATCCAAAGTGACTTTTCCAAAGTCATCCCATAGGTAAACAACAAAGGTAAGATGAAAGCCAAGGCTTGTCTAATGTCTGATGCAGACGTGAACTCCACACTCTCTGCAAAGGGCAGGGAGAGACGACAGATGTGAAGAAACTTGGGGCTTAGACACAAAGCGACGCCACAAAGGATAACAGCAATTTGAAGATGGGGGAGAATAAAATTTTAGAGCCTGGATTTAAAAGACAGGGGCCTGAAGGCATCTCAGAGTGCCTGTGGGCCAAGGAGGCCGAGAGTGAGGGCAACGTCACACAATTTCAGTGGTGAGGCTAGGAGTTCAGGGGAAATTGCACTATTTCATCCCTGACCCAAAGATCTGGGGAAGAGAGCCCTGGGCCTGATGGTGGTGCAAGAGGCTCTACATGGGGTAGACACAGAATCTGTTGAAGTCTATTTCCCAGGTTGACCTGGGCCAAGTCAAAGTGAGTTCTGAGCCTAGACCCTTAATTGCCATCTACCCACAAGATCTCCACCAAACAAATAAACAAAGGATGTAGGAGCAACTAGGGAAGGCCATTGGTCCTAACTATAGAACCAGCCAAGAGGACCTCCAGCTAGGGGCTGGCTCTATGGATCGTGGATCCTGCCTCCTCTCCACAGAAGCCACCTATCAGCCCAGGGATATAAAAAGCCCAGCTGTGAAGTTCCTTTTCCCTCTCCTCTCTTCCCTCCCTGTTTAGTGTAGTGCCCTGGTAACACTGAGCTCTGACAGGCTCTTTAAGAATCCCCTCCTAGAATCGCTTGAACCCGGGAGGCGGAGGTTGCAGTGAGCCGAGATCGCACCACTGCACTCCACGCTGGGCAACAGAGCAAGACTCCGTCTAAAAAAAAAAAAAAAAAGAATTGCCTCCTATTTTCCCGTCCAGTGTTGACCTGTCAGGGCCACGTCAGGTACAACGTCAGGCACAACCACACCTGGGTGGGGAGGAGACGACCAGAAGGATTAGTTCTAGAAGACACTCCTGCCCAGAGATTTCCAGGATCTCAAATCCACCATTACCAGCTCCAGAAAGAATGCTCCCCGTCTACCGCGTTCGGCACACATAAGACTGGTTACATGTTTCTAGACTGATCTCCTGCTTAACCAGCTGCAAAGGAACTCTTTCAAAGGGAAGATGAGGAATCCCTCCTGGGTCCAGGAAAGCCGTGAGTCTATATTGTGAAGCAATTTCAGACAGTCTCCTCTTGCTTTCAAATGTACTTAATCAACATGAAAAGGATTGTGAGGGCTGGAGCTCTCACAGGTAGAACTAACGGAGAAGAATAATGTTCATAAATCATTTAGCATACAATCCAAACGGGTGTATTTTTTTTCTTAAAGGAAAAGGCAATGCCAAAGAAATAGAGCCATATAGGAAACCAAATACATTGTGACTTGTCCCCACATGTAGTGTGTCTCCAAGTAGGGCAGAGCAGCCTGTTTACATCACTGTCAACTGCAATCTGACCCTCAATACTGATTCTCCAGCTCAGCTTCCGCCCCCATTCCCAAAGCTCAGATCAGCAGAGGAGTCAGCACCAAGGAAGGACAACTGATCAAAACAGCTGCATTCCCACCTCCCCCTGCAGCCCAAAGCAGCCACTAGCTCTCTCCTGAGCAGCCAGCTCCACCCCGGGCAGCTAGGCCTGAGCTGGAAGCTGCAGGGGCCAGGAGGTAAGGCCCGGAAGACTCAGGTCGCATTCTTCCAGGGCTCAGCTCGGAGAGGCCTTCCCTGACCACCCCAGTAGAATAATGCCCCGGACCCAGGTGCTCTCTGCCAGAGACCTGCTTTGTTTTCCCTTCAAAGCAATTGTTACTAGTTGACATTATATTATATAGATGTTTATTATATGTCCCCAACCAGGATCTAAAATTTATGAGGGAAGAATATTTACGTGTGTTGTCAACAGTTGTATTCCCAGCACCCGGAACAGCGCCTGATACATAGTAGGTACTCAGTAAATATTTCTAGAATGAATGAATGACTGAACAAATAAAAGAATACATAAAGACACATCCTTCTCTCTCTTCCAGGTAATGTTCCAGATTGAGAAACCCCTGCCTACTCCAAAGCAGGAAGCTGCAGTTGGGACTGAGAAGTCTGTTGGGGGTCTCTGCTTCTGACTGTCATTTTGACCCAGAGGAAACTATCCCTGCTCACCAGCCTCACCCTCTCCAGCTGCAGAATGGGAATCACTCCAGTGCAAGGAAGGAGAGGGAGGAATCACAGGAACTGACATTCACTGTTTTCTCCAAGTGCTGTGCACCGTGCAAGGCACCTGACTGACAAGCATCGTCTCATTCATTCCATACAACCTTCCTTCAAGATTAACATTATTATTCACATTTTACAGATAAGGACACTGAGGCCGAGAAATATAAAGTAACTCACCCAAACTTGGACATTTAGAAAGTGACAGAAAGAAGGTTTCAACCCAGATCCTGAAGCCACTTCTATACAACAGGACGCCCCAGTGCAGTTTATCCTTTTACCCCTGTAAAGGACACATCACTCCAGAAGAAAATTCAGACTCTGCCCAGTGGAATTTGAAGATCCTGAACTCTGCACTTTCCCAGAAGTAGGAGGCGGGACAGTGAGGGTGACCAACTCGTCTTGGTGTGTCTGCAACTTTCTGGGTTTTAGCACTAAATTCCTATGTTCCAGGAAACCCCTCAGTCCCAGGCAAACAGAAACCCTTGACCTCCCTAAGTGAATGCAGCCATAGCCAGAGACCCTGAAAACTCTGAACCAAAGACCATGGGGTTTTCTCAGAGGGAGCACATTCTTCACATCTTCCCACAGGCAGTGAAGGGAGGGCCTCGCTGTGCTGCACCCCGTGCACACATCATCCAACACTGCACCTGCATCCACATTTGTGCCCACAGCAGAGGGAAGAGCAGGAACCTTCCAGGCATCATTGCCTTCCTGTGCCCTGAATGCAGGCTTTGGCCTCAGAGCAAGAAAAGCATGGGCTCCTTCCCTAAAGGGCGAGATGACATCCCCAAACAGAGAAGGGGCAGATTCCTGGAATTCCAGTCAGCGAGGCTTTGGTTTTAGCCAGACTCCCTCCAACACAAAGAGCAAAATTCAGGACTGCCAATGAGTTCCTAAGAACCACTGGCCCATGGGATGGACTCTCCAGGACTCCCAGATCAAAGGATTCAGATGGAAAGGTCACCTCTGCGGGATCCTCTTTCTGCACAAGAAGCTGTCCTTCTATTCTCCAGCCAGAGGCTGGCAGAACCCTTACTGCATAGCTTCATTCTCCTGCTGCCAGAGACACGACCTGTGCAGGGCTCTGTCCCCCACACCGCCGCTGCCTTGCTTCACCTCCAGTGATGGTCAGCGCACGTCCCGGGCCACCTCTGACCTCCAGCAGGTGCTGATCTGGTCTTTCTTCTGGGACCAGGGACAAAATAAGAGCAATACCAGCCCAGAACTGCAGCAGAGACCAAGTGGACCCGAGGGTGGGCGTGAAGAATGACACCAGGGTGGGTATGAGGGTTGCACGACTCCATCCTGCTTTTGAGGTTTCTATTTTCAGGGCCTTGGGAGAGGGGCCCTTTTGCCTCTTTATTTATTTATCCACAACAAAGATGGCTCTGATCTACCTCTTGCAGCCCTCGCTTGTCGTCCTCCTCCTCCCCCTCCAGCCTGCTCCATCTATCACTGTGTTACCATGTTGCTTTATGAATGTTCTTGAACTTTTTCATTTGTGTTTTCTGTAGCCATTGGTTCTGTGTCTTTTGAGTTTTCCTAATTTTCTTTCCTTCTTCCTCAGCATGCTATCTTTAACCTCCCTCTTCTTTCCTACTACCCCAAAAGCAGAACCTTCCTTCTTCCCAAGCTGACCCCACCTGGTCTCTGACCCTCCATCCCATAGTGATGCCTATCAATTGTGAGTGTGTGTATGCAGGTGTGTGTGTGCGCACATGTGTATGTGTACTTTCAATCTCCTACTTGGGCTACCTGCCTTGATTTACAAATATACAAAGTGTACCCAGACCCATAGGCATTATACTGAAGTGGAAAGAACCCTGACCCAGAACGCAGGATCTCACCTGTGACACCTCTTGGCCCTGCCTATTTCAGAGACTCAGCTTCTTCATCTGTAAAGTGGATTTAAAGCCTCCCTACCCTGACTCCCTTAAACGTTGTGAAGACTAGGTAAGACAAGAGACTTGAAGTGCTTTGCAATTCATAATATGGATGTAAAGAATTATGTAATTTTTTTAGTTATTTTCTTAGCCCTCTGGAATTATATTCCTCCCATCTCTCTCTTCCCTTTCACCACCAAACTTGTAAAAGAGGGATCAGAGCTCACAGCTGCCACTTCCCCACTTCCCGTTCTCTCCTGAGACCCTGAAACCCGGATACTGGCCCCACAACTCCAGTGCAGCTGCCATCAAGGTGGCCAAGTACTCCCATCCACCCAAAGAGTGGCCATTTCTCAGTCACAGGCCTCCTTCACTCAACACGTCCACAGAAAGCAGCACACGTCCCCTCTCGCTCTCTGAACCTGCTCATCTTTGATTCTTTACTATTTCTGTTAATGGTACCCTTTTCTTCCAACCACCCAAGCTGTACACATCTGGGAATTCTTATTGATTTCTCCCTCACGACCATTCAAACTCTCTTCTACCTCTCACCTTAATCTGCAAACAACCCAGACCCCACACATTCCCACACAGGCACACTTTAAGCCCTAACTGGCCCAGTTTGCACATGTGTCTCATATTCACTTTCTCCTGTCCCATTACCAACATGCTTGCTAAATCCTTCATTACTTCTCACTCTCAGACCATCACATTTGTCTCCTAACTCACTCCTCTCTGCTCTGATCTGCCTTACACATTAATGTCAGCAAGATTTTTCTAGTGCAAAGTCTTTTCTTGTTACTTCTTACATCAAAAACTTGCAATGGCTCCTTGTGGGCTCTACAATAAAGAGCAACTTCCTACACCTGGCATGGAAAACCTCCCAAGGCATGGCCCCAGTCTAACTTTCCAGGCTCAACTTACACTCTACCTCCGTGCTGTGGCCACACTCTCAGTAAATTAGTGTATTTCAGGTCCCATGACTACACTCCAAATTTACCTGCCTCAGGGCCTTTGCATATCCCTTCTATCTGCTGGAATGCCTGTTTTCCACTGATGCCTATTAGAACTCTACTCCTCCTTCAAGCCCAGCTCAAAAGCAATTCTCATCCATGAATCATTCCCTGGTCACCCCAGGGAAAAGTAATGTTTCCTCATCCAAACTCATAGCATGTTGCCTAAGATACCTTTCATCTTTGCATCACAGCTACTTATATTTGTCCTATCTCCTCTATTAGACACATTCATTACAGAATTCCATTCAGTGCATTTTAAAATCCATAGTAGTTATGCAATCAATATTTGTTGAATTTAAAAAATGGATGACTAAATTAAGTCTCCCAGGCAGGTTTCAATCCAAGGACCACATGTAGGCTTTGCTTACTGATGGCTGACAACCAGAGGCCTCCTCCTCCATTCAAGAGTCATTTGGCACAGCCAGGTCCACAGCCAGCCATGCCCCTGACATGCTTATTCCCACCTCTTCCTCACCTCCCAACCACCCATACCCCTCTCCAATCTCTTCCACCCTGACTTGCCACTAAAACCTCTCTCCCCAGGTGCCAGTAGCTTTCATGCTGACAAGTGGAGGGATACTCTCTTACTCTTTCCCTTACTGGATAGTTTGGTCCTTGTTTCAGCTGACTCTCATTCTCATCATCAAGCTTTCTACTCCTTTGGTTCAGCAATGCCACCCTTTCCTGATTCTCCTCCTAACTCTCCTACCCTCTCTGTGTCTCTTGTGGTTTCTCTCGCATCATGTTTTAAACACTGTGTTCTTCTGGATTCTGCTTTTGCCCGCTGCTCCTCCCGCTCTGCACATGCTCTCTGGGAGAGCTTATGCACCCATCATGGGCTAATGGTGCTCACATTTCTATCTCCAGCCATATTCTTGAATGTGTGTATTCAATTTCCTGCTAGACGTCTCCAGCTACACGTTCCATAGATGTTGGAACTCAGTATGAAAAGAAGACAGAAAAAGAAAAAAGGAAAAACAAAGAAGGAAGGAAAGGAAGGGAGGAGGGAGGATGGAAGGGAGGAAGGGAAAGAGAGAGAGAGAGACAAGAATCTATCTTCTGGAAGACCTATTTTTCCTCTTACGTTTCCTGTGACAGTTATTGAAACCACCACCCACCTAGAATGAGGTCAAAACTTGGAAGTCTCCCTGGAGTCCTTCCTTTCTCTTACTCTCCCACATACAGATCAGTCCCCCACCCCCGTACCTGAAGATTTTTCCTTCTAACTAGTTCTGGAACCCAGACCCTCCCTCTCTCACAGCACCACCCCTCAGCCCAGGCCCTCAGACTCACTTGCCTGCAGTACTGCAATAGGTCTCTCACTGGCTTCCTGGTCTTGCCCACATTCATCCAGCCTTCTTGTACTGCCAACGTGATCCTTCTAGAACACAACCGAAGTCACTCGCAGCTGAAATCCCTTCATGCTAATGCTGGCTGCAGTTTACTGAGCGCTGTCTTTGCTCCAAGACGGCTGTTAACTTGTTATGCTGATTAGCTCACTCAGTCATCACAACACCTCAATGAGGTAAGTACCGTGATTTCGCCCTCTGAACAGATTAGGAAATTGAGGCACCAAGAGATGACGTTTTTCGCTCAAGATCACCAGCTCGCAAGTGGCAAAGCAGGGCACCTGGCTGCTTCTCAGCCACTATTTCATGCTGCCTCTTCAGGGGACCCCACTGGCTAGATAAGAACTCTACACTCCTTAGCAAGGCATTCCAGGGTCTCTGTGACCTGGCCCTGGCTGCTTTCCTGCTCATCTCTTGCCACTCCTTGGACCAGAATCCTGATCTACTTACTTTTTGCACACACACCATGCTGGTTCATGCCTCCACACGTTTGTGCAAAGTAATCTCTCGTTTAACACCCCCTCCTCTACATTTTGACCTAACTACTCTGCTCAAGTCAGGTTAGACGGCACCAGGGCTGGTTCCTGCCAACCTCCCGAACAGCATCAGCCTGAGCCGACTATCCCTCTCCAGGGTGCCCACACCCCTTGCCCTTAAAGTTTCCTTCTCGGTTCCCCCCCCCCCCCCACTAGAAAGTAGGCTCCTCGAGGATGGGGACTCTGTCTCCTTTGTCTCTGCACCTGCAAAGTATGACACAGTGCCTGGAAGCACAGTGAGTGTCCCATAAATATGCACTGAGCTGAGCTCCATCCCACCCCAACCAAGGTCCCGGTCATTTCAGATGCCCCCAGATCACCCCAGTGCACAGCCTTCTCTTTCTTCCTGGAATTCCCTCAGCACATAGAATCTGCGCCACTCATTCAGTGATTAATTAATCCTGTTTCACCATGTGATGTCTCCTGCATTGTAATCTTCATTATTATTTAACTTTTTATTGTTACTTTTCTTTTCATAAATTGCCTTTCCATTTAGAGGGTAAATTCCTTGAAGATGGAAGTTAGGGGTTACGTTACACGTGTATTTTCTTCTTTTTAAGTATCTTGTAGATCTTAAGTCCCCAATAAATGTACAGTGATTTAATTGAACACGCTCTGGGGAAGTTGAGATTGGGCTGCCGTGTATGTCTGGGGCAGGGTGTGGCATCAGAGAGAAGGGGGGAAACACATTTTAAAACAGGGGCTACTTAGAGAGACAGAATATTTGGGCTGAAAGGGTTATAACCCAGTCTCTGCTTATCCTAGCTCCACCCCTAGCAAGAGAGTCACCTGATGGCTTTGAAATGAATTTTTACTTGGATGTAATAAAATATAGTTACAATTATGAATTCGGAAACAGAGGTCACAAAGTATGCATAAATGCCAAAAGTATCTCTGTCCTCCACGATCAAGAAGTGGCCTGCCTGGCCTGCTAGACACTGAGGAATGTGCTGCATGAAGAACATGGTTGTGAGGAAAGACCCCATCTGGGCCTGGGTTCAGACTTGGCCTTTCACCAGCTCTCCCCTGCTCCCCACCGTCCTCCCTGGAAGGGACTCCACACCCAACAACACACTTTCATTAAAAAGAATGTCCAGCCCCGCTATGTACCAGGTACATCAGCAGAATAGACACAGAATGGATACAAAATAAATGCCAAGAACTCAGACCTCAAAAAGGATCTATGATTAAACTACGTATGGAGCATCTTCTAACTCAGTCCTTTCTAGAAGTAACATGTAATGAACGTGTAAGGGACACAAGCCCTGTGCTCAGCAAGATGCTGAGTTCTGGGACTAGAGTAGCAACAGCAAGAGGCCCTACCTTCCAAGGGTCAAGAACCACTGTGCGGAAGGTACCACCGGGATACAAAGAAAGATCAGACATGGCGCTCGTCCTCTGGGAGTGCACAGTCTAGTTTTGTAAGATGTGTACAGTGTTCTCTGAGAGCCAATCACATCAGTCTCTGCTAAGCACCAAGCACAGGTATACCCCAGGAGCTCAGAGCAGGGTAAGGAAGGGGTAGATTCAGCCGGGCCTGGAGGAGTGGGAGAGAGGGTCATAGCGGGAGAAAAGGAGTCAGCAGAGGGAGAAGAAGGACAATAGAAGGCAAACCTTAGAATGTCTCTGACCGGGAATGTGTCTCCAACCGGGAATGTGGCCATTCACAATTGAAATGGGAGTGATGTGACAGGGGAAGGACCCATGACAAGATAAGCAAGCTCCTTTAAGGCAGGTAGGCTTGGAAGAGAGGTCTGGAATTAAAGCCATCGAATTCCCCAGAACTCACGTGGATAAAACCAGAAGAGTCCCAGGCAGCTGGGATGCATCATTCAACCTGTGACAATGGGATTAAACTGGGAGCTTGAGCCACAGGACATTGATGACTTTTTACTGAGCAGGCACAGCACTGCTAAATCCACTAGCCATGTGCCACTCAGTGTGGCCAGAGACCAGGAGCATCCATGTCACCAGGAGCCTGTTCAACACAGAATCTCAGCCCCACTCAGACCTGCTGATTCAGAATCTGCATCTTAACACGGTGCCCAGGTGGCTCCTTTGTATTGTACCTTAACGTTTGCGAAACAGCTGTTTTTTTTTTTTTTTTTTTTTTTTTGAGATGGAGTCTCGCTCTGTCGCCCAGGCTGGAGTGCAGTGGCGCGATCTTGGCTTACCACCAGCTCCGCCTCCTGGGTTCACGCCATTCTCCTGCCTCAGCCTCCTGAGTAGCTGGGACTCCAGGTGCCCGCCACCACGACTGGCTAATTTTTTGTATTTTTAGTAGAGACGGCGTTTCACCAGAGAAACACAGCTTTAATCACCCCTTCTGTCTGGAGACTTAACTCCAAAACCAAGGCCCTGCTACCTGACTTGCCACCAAGCCATGAACTACACTTCCTCTTCCAGGAAAGGAGCAGGCCTTTGCTTCTCACCCTGTTGAGCTGGTCACTGGGATTCCTTCCAGCTCTGGTGTCTCTGGGATTCAAACAACTCTGAGAAGGAAATTTGCTCTCTAGGTCGAACCTGTCTCCCTGCCTTCCCCCTCTCCATACATCTCTGGGGAAGGCAATTCCAGGAGCCCCAAACAAAGGGTACCAGGCCCCACCCTCTGAGCAGAGGAACACAGAGGGCTGTACTTCTGTCTACTCAGATGGCGAAAGTGAAGCATGGTTTGGGAAAATGAAGCTTGGGAAGAATGAGCTAATACAAGAGTCCCCCAGAGATGACACAGAGATTCTGGAGTCCTGAGTTTTACCCATTGCTTCAGGGGACATGGGCACACATGGACACACTCTCCAGGCACCATGCAGTGAGTTAAATTGAACAGTTTGCTGACCCAAGGCACGCATGGCTCCAGGCATTTTGCTGTTTTGCTAGTGGAATACCACCCTATCCAGGGCTCAGCCTGGCTTGACTCTGCTCCCAGAAGCCCCTAGAGAGAGGGCATTTGGGTTTGTGGTTTGAAACTGTGGACCTCTCTCTGTGGCTGAGAGGGGAAGAATGTCCTCCAAGGAGGGAGAGAGAAAACTGAAGCCTTGCAGTCCTGTCCCCAAAGTACACTGTACAGCTCTGCCCACTGCCTGGCTCTGCTGACTTCCCTGAAGGGCCAAGGAAGGGAGCGCTACAGGAAGGAAGCGGGGCCACTTGTAATTGTCCTGATGTCCAGACAAGGCAAGTTGAACAAATATTGAAAGTCAGGCATGGTGGCTCACGCCTGTAATCCCCGTACTTGGGAAGCTGAAGCAGGAGGATCGCTTGAGCCCAGGAGTTCAAGACCAGCCTGGCCAACATAGCGAGACCTTGTCTCTACCAAAAATTTTTAAATTAGTGCACTTGTGGTCTCAGCTACTTGGGAGTCTGAGGCGGGAGGACTGCTTGGACCCGGCTGGTTGAGGCTGCAGTGAGCCGTGATCACTGGACTGCACTCTAGCCTATCTCATATAAATAAATATTTAGAGGCTGGAGGTGAGGTCCCAGCCTGAACTCTGTATCTCTCTTTTTTTTTTTTTTTTTTTTTTGAGACAGAGTCTCGCTCTATTGCCCAGGCTGGAGTGCAGNAAAAAAAAAAAAAAAAAAAAAAAAAAAAGCCAGGGATGGTGGCGTGCTCCTGTAGTTTTAGCTACTTGGGAGGCTGAGGTGGAAGGATGGCTTGAGCCTGGGAGGCAGAGGTTGCAGTGAGCTGAGATTGCACTGCTGCACTCCAGCCTGGGTGACAGAGCAAGACCCTATCTCAAAAAAAAAAAAAAAAAAAAAAAAAAAGAGCTCCAGGTATCCAGGGAGAAATAATGGTAGTAGAGATAAAGAAGCAGAGGCAAACACAGAGATGCAAAGATAGAGACAAACACAGATATCAAGAAGGACAGAAGCCTGTTTCAGAGTTGGAAGGAGCCTTAAAGCTCATCTAGTCTAGTGTGGAATGCCTCCAGACGTTGCTGCCCAACATGGGAGCCACCATTCTGGGTGGCTATCCAGCACCTGAAATGTGGCAAGTAGGAACTGAGATGTGTATGTAAAATATGTGATGGATTTCAAAGACTTAGAAAAAAGAATGTAAGATATATTATTCATATATATATATATGTTTTTGTTTTGTTTTTGTTTTGAGACGGAGTTTGCTCTTGTTGGCCAGGCTGGAGTGCAGTGGCGTGATCTTGGCTCACTGCAACCTCCGCCTCCGAGGTTCAAGCAATTCTCCTGCCTCAGCCTCCAGAGTAGCTGGGATTACAGGCAGGTGCCACTACGCCCTGCTAATTTTTGTATTTTTAGTAGAGATGGGGTTTCTCCATGTTGGTCAGGCTGGTCTCGAACTCCTGACCTCAGGTGATCTGCCCGCTTTGGCCTCCCAAAGTGCTGGGATTACAGGCGTGAGCCATCACACCCAGCTGATATATCATTAATTAATTAATTAATTAATTATTATTTTTTTAAGACAGAGTCTTGCTCTGTCGCCCAGGCTGGAGTGCAGTGGCCGGATCTCAGCTCACTGCAAGCTCTGTCTCCCAGGTTTACGCCATTCTCCTGCCTCAGCCTCCCGAGTAACCAGGACTACAGGTGCCCGCCACCTCGCCCGGCTAGATTTTTTGTATTTTTTAGTAGAGACGGGGTTTCACGGTGTTAGCCAGGATGGTCTCGATCTCCTGACCTCGTGATCCACCCGTCTCAGCCTCCCAAAGTGCTGGGATTACAGGCTTGAGCCACCGTGCCCGGCAACTCTGTATCTCTTGGTTAGATTTGGGGAATTTCTGAGCAGCATAGTCAGAAGGCCTAGCACCATGGTCCCCAGATACCAGAGATTCCAATAAGAATTAAAATGAAGAGCACATAAGGAAAAATTTACCACGGTGAAATTCTATTCCGAGGGCCCTACATTCAGGGACTGCAAATATTTTACCTCATAATGAAAGGGTTTTAAACTCTAAAATACCTGGCAGCTGAGGGTAGAGAGGAAAGGTGGGAGAATAGTGAGTAAATTTGCCCATCTCTAAAAAGAAAAAAATAATTGTTTAAATAATATCATCAAACAAAGCTTTAAAAATGCTCTGTGGAGCCTGAAGGGGTGATGAAATTATCTGTCCCAGAATACTCACCCCCCCACCCGCAGCCTCCCCAGAGCCCTAGGAGCACGTTCCACAGCTCCTCCCCCTGCACTCCAGAAGGCTCCAACTGAAGGTGGGATAGAGGATGCCGGATGTCCCTCGGTGTCCCCTGCCAGTGCTCAGCGTTCTGTCAGCCTGGACACCTTGGTGCCAGCTTCAGCCCTTCTCCCTCTGTACCTGGACTTCTCCATGGTGCACCTGCCAACTGCCCAGGCCTCTCTGGGGACAGACACTTCACCATGTGGCAGTGCAGCCACCTCATCCCTGGAGGGTGTGGGGTCTGAGGGGGAGGTAAAGAGGAAGAACGGGCTGTAGGAGTGGCCACCACTCCTTACCCACCCCATCAGCATTAACACTCCCCCAGGACCCACAGCCTTCAGGGATAAGGCCCCTTGGTGAGGGTTGCCGGGGGCAGGGCAAGCAAAGGGGCAAGGAGGGTCTGAGCTGCAGCCTGGCCGGCCCCTGGCCCCCAGCATGTCTACAGCGAGATGGGGCTCTCTTGGGGATGCCATTCAGGCCGTGTCTTTTGCAGGAGGGGAAGCAGAAGAAAAACATGTATTTATAACATGAACTTTCCCCCTCTCCTTCCCCTCAGCTAACTGATTAATTAAATGAATACAAAGGCCGTCTTGTTGGGAGCCCTAGCCGCACCGACCCTCTGTGTTTTCTTTAAGCCGGCCTAGCAAACAGGAAACAAAAGGCTTAATTCTGTCTGGCTTCATGAAGGGGGCTGTATGTCACAGCCAGAGGCTGGGGCTCCGCCAGACCCCATGGAGCAGCCACAAGGCAGCTCGCGACCCCCAGCCTCTCAGCTGAGCCCACATTCTTCCCTAACCTGGCCTGATGCTAAACTCGCTGGGCTCTTGGGGGAAATGCCTACCCAGCAGGAAAGAAACTAAAAGGAGCCAGGAGTGCCTGAGATAAGGCTCTGGAAGAAAACCTTGAAGGAAGTGAGGCTGAGGAATTTGGTCCACATGGCCATTAATAACAGGAGAGAGGGAGGGGGTGAAGTCTGGGGCTTTCCTGATGGTGTTGGATGAAAAATCACCATTTTCCAGCTGGCACGCTTCCTGCTTCCAGTGAATCTGTCAGATACTCCTTAGCTTGGCAGCCACACAGGTGGCGCAATCTCCCTTTCACAGGTGGAAACTCCAGCTCCGAGAGGGACACAGGCAGCAAATCACACAGTGCCAGGCACCTTCTCCAGCCGGCCTTGACTCTCTGTCCAGGGCTTTGCCTGCTCTTCTGTGGCCATTCCTTGTGGACATTTTCCATATCGTCTATGAGACCCCAGAACTTTGGAGGGAGGCTGCTTTTTTTTTTTTCTGCCAAGGAAGAAAGCAATATCTGGGAAGGACATAGTTCCAGAGGACACAGAGGTTCTGAAGAGCTCATCCGGCCAAAGGCCGTAGGCATCAGCAGTGAGGGGGCTTCACGCAGAGCCGCTGCATGTCTCCTCTAGCTCCCAAACCCCACTAGAAAGTAGAGAGGAAGATCCCGCTTCCTCCTGTGAGTAGAATGGCCGTAACCAAGCAGCAATCTGGGTTCAGCCCCAGCCTAAGCTCTCAGGTCAGAAAGCGTTCATGGAAACCAAGGCCCTGGGAGATAAGTGAGAAGGAGCTAAAATGAGCAATGATGGCACAGAGAAGGTGGCCCCAGGCTGAATCTGAGGACGGTGGTCTGCATTAAGGGATCCCGGTCAAGTCTTCTACTTCAGAGACTCACAATTCATTCACCAAAGCTTTACCAAGTCCCTCAATGTGCAGTGTACAAAAGGCAGAGACCCCCTGCACATGAAGAACATGTGGTCTAGAGGGGGAGTCCCTTTGGAAGTGAAGCTAGAGACAGCGAGGAAACAAGAGCCCAGCCTGGGTCATTCACTCAGTTGCTCAACCGTTCCTCATCAAGGGCACTGGGGATGCAGTGACCATCAACCCAGACCCTGCCCTTGACCTCCTGCAGCATGTCTCATGGGCAAGTCAGACATTAAACTCCACATCACATAAATAAATATGTGACTGCAGACTGTGGTGGCCTCGGTGCAGGAGAAACACGGGCATGGGTGATGGCTGTGGCTTCAGTGTAGAGAAGAGACAGAGGGCCAAGGGGAGGCTGGGAACCAGCGGGAGGCACTGCAATGAGCCAGGCAAGCGGTGGCAGAGATTTGGGCTCAGGGGGCAGCACGGGGCACGGAGAGCCATGGTCGGGCCAAGATTCACACCTTACATCACAGGTCGAATTCACAGAACCTACCACTGGGCTATGAGGAAATGAGGGAAGGGTCAAAGGTCAGTGCCCAGGTTTCTGACTACAGAAACGTGGTGAATTCTGCTGCTGTTCAGTGAGATTGGGCAGGTTGGAGAGGCACAAGTTAAGGTGCAGGGGGAGGGGATCAAGCTGACCTGGTCCTTTCTACTCCCTCCCCTGCCTCCAACCCTTGGGAGTGACTCTCTGCTCATCCTTTGGCCTTATTTCTTCATGGGACTAATGGCTGTGACAATGGAGAACAAAATGCTTTGTCAGTGGGACCCTCTGGTCCCTGCCCGGGTTACCATCTGGGGAAAAGGCTAGCGGCCAGGCTCTGATGTTGTACATTGAAGGTAAGACAAGGTGCTCTCAGCCCAGACAGCCCTAAGAGCCCACTGGTGTCACTGTCTATAAATGGGAAAGTGGAATCACAGAGGAGAGGAGATACCTGCCCAAGCTTCTCAGCCATGGGTGATGAACTGAGGTGGTCTGGCTCCAAGACCAGGATTCATTCAATGAGTGGATGTTGCTTCTATCTTGCCCAGTTCATATGCATAGCAAGGAGAGACCCAGTGAGTCTATTTATTTATTTATTTATTTATTTATTTATTTTGAGACAGAGTCTTGCTCTGTCACCCAGGCTGGAGTGAAGTGGCACAATCTTGGCTCACTGCAACCTCCACCTCGTGGGTTCAAGTGATTTATCCTGCCTCAGCCTCCTGAGTAGCTGGGATTACAGGCGCCCGCCACCACATCCAGCTAATTTTTTTGTATTTTTAGTAGAGGTAGGGTTTTACCATGTTGGCCAGGCTGGTCTCGAACTCCTGACCTCAAGTGATCCACCAGCCCTGGCCTCCCAAAGTACTGGGATTACAGGTGTGAGCCACAGCACCCGGCCAACCCAGGAAATCTTGAGCAGCTCAGGAGCCCACATTGCTGATCTGGGACAGTAAAATATGCCACACTGTTTTCTTTTAAAATAACGGATTTAACTTCCTGAGTTGGTTTTTCTCACACGGATAATATATTTAATTAGCAATGAATGCGGGTACAGGGCTGGCAGGGGCAGCTGGACCTGAGTGAAGGTGAGAACCGAGGAATGTTTTGCCACGAGAAGGGGCTACCTGGGCAATGGTGGGAGCAGCCGTTCTCCGCCCTCACTGAAGCTCTGTGACCTCCTCAGAGCAGTCTAGGAGCCTGGAGAGCTCTCAGAGGGGCTGGGGCTGGTCAGCTGAGCACAAGCGCAATCACATGCCACCTGGGGCTGGGCTGGGGCAACAGGTGAGATCAACTACCAAAGAGGAGAAAAAAAGGGAAGAAGGCTGGGCATGGGGGCTCACGCCACAATTCCAGCACTTTGGGAGGCTGAGGAGGCCGGATCACTCGAGGCCAGGAGTTTGAGATGAGCCTGGCCAACATGACGAAACCCTGTGTCTATTAAAAATGCAAAAATTAGCCAGGCGTAGTGGTGGATGCCTGTAAACCCAGCTACTCAGGAGGCTGAGACAGGAGAATTGCTTAAACCCGGGAGGCAGAGGTTGCAGTGAGCCGAGATCACGCCACTGCACTCCAGCCTAGGCGACAAGAGTGAGACTCTGTCTCCAAAAAAAAATAAATAAATAAATAAAGAAGAAGAAGAAGAAGGAGGAGGAGGAGGAGGAGGGGGATGAGGAGACAGGTGAGGGAGTAGAATCTGCAAAAGAAGAAAAAATCAGAGGAGGAGCGGGTGGCAATAAGGGAGGGCATCCATGTCTGAGGTGCCCATAAGCCAGATCTACAGGGTTGGGACCACCGATGGTCTCAGAGAGGCCCCTGTTATCACAGGTCGGAAACTCAAGGAAGTGTACATAAGAATGAGCCTGCACTGATTATTTTACTACCCTGTGAAAAACCTGTCTTCTAAATTCACTTATACTGAAGGAAAATATAGTGAGGCACTCAAATTACCTCACTACCATGGAGGGGAATGAAGATATGGAAGGAGAGCCTGAAAGCAAGTTTCAAAGGAAGAAATTGTCCCCATGCGCCGTCCCTCTTACCCTCAGGTAAAGAGAGGATCCACGGCTGAAACTGATTGATGGGGTGCAGTGTCGTATGGCCCTCTACCCCACCTTCGTCTTCTGGCCTTTCTATCCGAAAAGCTTATGGGAGCAACCCACCTAGACACAGAATTCATTGTCTTCTTCGGGGGAAAGAAATCAGCTATAGAAATGATGGTAGAACATTTGACTTTCTCCATGTGAGGATTCCATGCTGGGCTCCTGACACAAATCATCTCTCTGCTGCTCTCTTTTCTGGTCAGTAGATTTGAGAGCCCCAGCAAGTCCCAAGAGGATGGGTTACCAGGCCCACCCCAGATTGTGGCGCTGGGAAACACAGACAAGGGACCATCAGCCCTTTTCAAGCTTCTTCCACCCAAGGCCTCGCCTCTGAGGGCTGCCTGAAGGCTCAGCTGCTTCCCCGCATTGGTCCTGCAAGGACAAGGATTACGCTGCTAATGCAGTTTGCAGGGAGTAACCACCAGCTTCCCTAGGGCCTCTAATCTGCAACCCCTGGCTGCAGTTGTGGCCCAAAGAGGTGGCTGCAGCACATCTGTGTGAAGGGCAGAGTGGAGCAGATACCGAGATGACCCACCCTGAGATCACCAGGATGCCATTCCAGGAGTCCCCCCAGTTCTGCACCGGCAGCTGCACCCAGGACCCTGGGAGATGTGTGTCTTCCCCTTGGGGACTCTCCAACTAACCACTACAGCAGCCCTGTCGGAGCCTCAGCTGTGTTTTTGTTTGTTTGTTTGTTTTTGGGTTTTTTTGCCTCTGCTTTGGGGCAGGGAAGGGGTCTGAGGCAGAGCTGTGTTGTTATGGGGTCCTCAGCATGGGACCTTCCCAGCTAAGGTCCCAGGAGAGCCTTGAAAGGCAGCTGAGGACTGCCACCAAAGACCAGCACAGAGCCTCTCTTAGGCAGCTGTTGGGCCAAAGAATAGTTTTCTCTGGGTCCCCAGGTAAGTGGGAGTTCAGAAAGTGAGATCCCCACTCAGGGTCAGGCTGGCCTGATCCTTGGCTTCAAGGACCTCGTGGGGAGGCTGAGAGAACCTGGGTGGGCAGTCCCGGGGCACCAGCAGCAGTCTCTGGGGTCTCTGAGTTCACTGCTCAGCCACCCCCTAATCCTGGGCAGTAACTAAATGACTCCGAGGGTTACAGTGGCTGAATTCATTGAGAAATGTCAGCTCCCTCCCATCTCAGATGCAATGAATTACACAGGACCAAGATCTCCCTGAGAGTCATCACTCAACTACTCCAAACACCAACCTGCCCTGACTAAGCAAGATCTCTGTCCCCTCAGAGAAGCAGGGGTCCTGGCTGGGGCCGACTCCAACAGCAGGACTCTCTGCAGCGATGCTGACCCCGTGAAATATGGCTAGTGAGACTGAGGAGCTGACTTTCTAATGAGAGTGCATTTTAATTCATTTAAATTCAAGTAGCCACATCACTTACAGCTACCCTATTCTCACCCAGTAGAGTAAAATCCAGTGATCCCAGGGAGGTACCTTCTTCATATGCACGTACCAGGCACTACTACAAAGGCCTCTTCTCAAAGTATAAAGCACCAGGGCCCCTGCTCAGGAGGAGAGGATCCTTTTATCTTGGCTAATCATCAGGGATATTTCATTCCCTGTAGCCACTACAGGGAAGCTGTGGTTCTCTACCAATACTTAGAATCATGGAAAATTAACAAGAATGAGGCCTTGGACATGATCGAATCCAATGCCTTTGTTCTAATGATGAGGATATTCAGGCTCAGAGAGGTGAGGCAGCTTGCCCAAGGTCACAGGGGAAATTGGAGCAGGGTTTGACCCCGGTTTGGCTTCACTGGCTCTAAGATCTTCCTCATCCCCTGCACCACCTCTGAATACCAGCACTCTCTGTGACAGTGGCCCTTCCACCCTTGTCCCATAAAAGCCTGGTTAGCAACACACAGCATGGAGATTCTTGGTGGGGAGATTGGGAGACCCCATGATGGAAAGGCTTCCGACCACTTGAGATGTGGTGTACGGGGACAGAAAGTGGGCTCAACAGAAGAGGGTTTCCCTGGCTCAGGCCCTGTTTCAGGCCCTATCCTAAGCTATAGGCCTCAGGGAGCCCTAGAGAAACCAGCAAAATGTCCAGCCCAGCCCCAGACACAGTCAGCACACGCAAGAGTCAGTGACTGAGAGAAAAGATGCACAGACCTCAGAGACCCTCCCTGGCTGCCATGGGAATACACAAGCTCTGGGAAAATGACCATGCTGACACTCCAGCAGGCTCAGGGTCCAAGAGGAAATCCCACCTGTACTGTTGCCAGCTCCACGATTTGTGTGCAAAAGTCACCCCTTTAAGGATCTTGGCACAGATCCCCATGGCCAATGCCTAAAGACAGAGCCAAGCCATGCAGAATGCTGGTTCCCCAGCTTCCCAAGCAGACCCAGAAGCCACCGAAATGGTGGGGGAGGGGGCCAGCCAGAGGCTGTAAACCCAGTGTCCTTAACCTGGAGTTTCTGTGTCTAGGATATTGTCAATGAATTTGTGTGTGTGTGTGTGTGTGTGTGTACATATTCCTTGGGAGAGAATTCATCATTCCATCAGATCCTCAAGGAGGCCATGGCACAAACACTTTAAGAACCCTAACATTCAAAACCAGTGTTGGAGAAATTATCAGGCATTGCCATCTGCTGATGGGACTCCCCCACTGGCCGTTTCCCTGGCTTCTCAAACTCAGTGTTGTAAAAAGGAGACCCTTGGCCCACGAGAACTTCACTCTCATTTTCATGAGTAGTATGTCAGCTCACCAAGTCTTCAGGGTGTAGGTTTCCCCCATACCAGATTTCCAATACCTACTCCATCACCTTGTTCTTTTGGTTCTTCAGAACAGCTCTCAAACCTCTCCTCTTTTGGCCTCGACCCTAACCAGGACCCTCGACCATCCCCAGGACCTGCCCACCTCCCCACTCACTGCCAACTGCTGAAAGTCTTCACCCCTCCTCCTGCTTCTCAGGCCTCCCAGCTCCAAGCCATCCTCATGTTCCTAAAAACTTTTAGTTTTATAATATCGCCTACTTGCTTAAAAGCTTATGAACTGAGGGTAGGAAAAACACATGTCTTGAACCAGTAAGCAAGAGGATACAGGCATAATGGAAAGATCAGGTGCTTTGGAGCAGACCAGCGTGGGTTCAAATTCTGGCTCAGCTTCTTTCTAGTCTGAGAATCAGTGTTTATATCTAAAGGTAAGTTTAGGTGGGGTACAATTACAACACAGTAATAATGAATGCCCTCCTTGAAGAAGCCATGTTTCTTGTGGTGTGGTTAAGAGTTCAGACATGGAAACAGGCTCCTTGGGTGCTAACCCCATCTTCCCAAGCTACTGGTTGTGTGATGTTGGATAGGTTCCTTAAGCATTCCATGCTATATATATTATAGACGTTTTCCCATCTATAATACAAAAGAGGATAACAATAGAGCCCACCTCCTAAGAGTGTCAGGAAGGTAGGACCTACGTAAAGAGCTCCAAGTCGTGCCTGGCATGTTGGAAGTGCTACATGCAGGTTAGTTATTATGTGGAGGGTTTGTGGTGAGAATTAAATTAGCTGGAGCATACACAGCACCTTGCCCTCAGCCTGGCATATAGTAGGTGCTCAGTGGACGGCAGCATCTTTCCCTTCACTGAAAATGTGTTGAATGAGTCTGTTTTAACTCGTGGCATTTTACATTCATGGCAAAATATCCAAGTGGGAGCACTGCAGCAGCAAGCAGTTTAAGAGGAGGGATGAGGCCTCAGGGACACTGAAGCAAGAGTGGGCCTTTGGGGTCCTCTGCAGTGAGGGGCTCACCAAAACCCCAGGAGAGGCTGAGTGCCCCTCTCTGTCAGCCCGTGTGATCCCAACACAGGGGCAGCAGGGCCCAGTTCCCCAGGTGTAAGGGTCCTGCTGTGAGGACACAGGGTGAGGACCCTCCTGTGAAGCAGGGTGGGGGTGGGGGACTAGGAGCTACAAACCTCCTTGCCTGTGAATCCCCCAGCAGATATTGCCTGCTCAATATCTTCTAGGTTCTCAGGAGACCCTGAAAAGACTCGCTGTGTTATCTTCTGATGAGAAGCATCAGCAAAGACCAGGAGAGGATTATTGCTCTCAAGAAAGGCTGCAGTGGGAGCTGGCCTGGGGTGGGGAAGTGGATGCCAACTGCTTTTAGCAAGGGATGAGAGCTCTTTCCAGCCCAGAGGGCCCTGTTGGAAAAGGAGAAGCATGTGCAGAGCTCTCCTGCCCTGTGCGACGCAACCACTCTCCACACAGGGCTCAGCAGAGACCAGGGAGGAAGGGCTCGCACAAAGGTGCCTAGATTTGACTTTGGAAAGCCGAGAGACATCACATTGCTCTTGGTCATTGCCCCTCCTATGGGGCCCTGCCGGCAGCTCAGAGCATGGAATAGCTCCCAACCAGCCCTTCCATACTGCCTTAGTTGAGGAAGGGCCTCTGCAGTCATTAACACACTTGGTACTCACAACACTGTGGTGAGAAATTTGTAATCCTACCCCCATCCGGAAAATGGGGAAACTGAGGCTTGGAACGCTTACATGGTTTGTCCAAGGCAGCACTTCTGGAATGTGCTCCATTCTGTCCTTAAATCCTTATCCCCTGCTCTGAACCTCCTATGCCTGCACCCCACCGTGCTGCCTCTCATCAAGCCCCTCTTCTTACTGGTGAGGACACTGGACCTTGGTTCACAGGGTGAGTCCCATCAACTCCTGTTCCTAGGTCAATGCCCCTCTCTGCACTGAGGCTACTTTGTCCCCGGGTTTGAGGCGGGGTGGGGTCCAGGTTGTCCCACACATAAGACAAAGCATCCATGCCTCTTGTAACAGGAAGAGCGACTCTGTATTTCATGCAGACATTCGTAAGTTATAAGCCTTACACAGAGAGAAAGAGGCACATAAATTAAAGTGGCCAACTTGTATGCACACATGCACACTGGCACGGACAGAAGGCTTGCTTTAAATGGAAAAAATTAGCAGCTTGAAACAGTAAAAATCCTCAACTTTGCCTCAGAAAGATGCAGGGCAACTTCACAGAGTTTTATGTGGCCCATAAATTAGAGCCGAGAAAGGGCCTCTGCAGCATTCCTCGGTAGAGAAGGGGCTTTCTGCTGCGCAGATACGCTGTGTGGCAGCATTACAAATGTCCCAAGCAGTTTATATACAACAGCACAGCATGAGTTTGCTGGGGGATATTGGAGCTGGTAATTGCTATTCTAAAACTGGCCTTGTAAGCTTGGAGAAATGTTTTGAGGGGGGAAAAGAGCCAATTTAAGAGCTTTATAAAGCTATAAATGCCTTCTGAGCAAACCAAATGTAATCTATCTAGAGAGACAGGTCGTCCCTCAAACTCAATGGCAGAGCCCGCAATGCTGCACAGTTGACAGAAGTGACCCTGAGGGTCCCACCTAGCAAGTGGTTCACCTGTGTGGAGGCAAGGGACGGTCCCAGATGACCCCAGGACTGCCTTCAGGTCACCTCAGGGCAGCCTTCCCTACACGCAAACAGTCCCTTGCTCACTGAGAATTCACAGTTGGTTTTCCTGCCAGCTTCTTTTGATTTCTTTCCCCCAAACAAGTGAAACCAAGCCCCCTCGACCTGGCTGGCCATGATTTCCTGTGTGCCACCCAGATGTCCTTTCCTCCCTGTGGCCTCTGAAACGGGGAGGCTGAGACTTGGGGGACAAGGCAGATAGTCCTCCCACCTGGCCTGGGTTCCCCATCCAGAAAATGGGTGAACGCCTCCCTTCCAGGGCTGCTGAAAGAATTAAGAAAATGTAGGCAAGCACCTGCCATCCCACACGCAATAAAGGGCAGCTGTTATTATTTAATTGTTGTTATCACTTGTGGGAGGAACAAGTGTGCTCTAAGCAGAAGGTACTTTTGCGGGTCTCCACCTTCCCCAGACCCAGCTCCTGCCAGGCTCCCCCAGCGTCAGGTTAAAGGACATCATTTATGAATTCCCGCCAGCAGGACACAGGATGGACACTGGCCCAGCTTTCCCCAGGAAACAATTGCAGTGCCTGTTTCCTGACTTAATTTGCCCTTATCTTCCCAGGCTGCCTTCAGACACATTCTTCAGCCCCAGCGCCTGTGAATGAGTGCGCAGCCCTGGCTTTGCATGGCTCTGCCGGGACCCCGGAGCCTTCTGCCAATCCTGGTGATCAGCTCAGAGCCTCTTCACATCAGTGAGATGTATGAATTTCCCCACGTTCATGGCGAGAAAAACCGAGACTCAGAGAGACCTGCTGGAATAGAAGCCAGATTCCTGCTCCCTCTACCTCTGCCCTCAGCCCTCCCCCTGCCGCAAGTCCCCAGCCTGCCCCTCACGTCTCTTCACAGTGCCCTGTGCCACAATAATCCCTCTCTCTGCTCAGATGTCGATATTTCATCACGGAAAACAAAAGCCATATAATGCACAATTACCCACTTTCCATTGTGTTTTAACAGCTCTATTGACAGTGCGAAGCACCACACTGGAGCAGTAGAAAGGGATTCGAGATCAAGCTTCCGGTGAAATGTGGTTTTAGTTATATGTATTTTGTAGTTTTGCAACACCTTATTAAAGTTGAAAGGGATATATAACAGCATTACCAGTGACGTTTTTCAACGCCAATGCAGCCGAGTTTCATCACAACCCAAAGCAAGTACATCCCAGCCACCTCTGAAAAGGCGTTTCCTATGTCCTCGTCCAGCCCTCCTGAGCTGGCCACCCCCAGTGCACACCCCACCCAAAACACATGCCACACCACAACTTCCCAGCAGTGGAGTCTAGTGATGAGATGCTTGCCTGAGGCACTGGCAGGTGACTGCACTGTGACGTCTACTGCTCAATCCCCAAATCATGAGACTGTGGTCTTCCCTGACCCGCCACCCCCACCACTCTCTTAGAGTGAAATTATGGTGGCCTAATTGCTGTGGCCTCAGAGTTATGCCACACAAGTTTGCACCTCTGGGACATTGCTGAGGCTGTGCCACACTCCTGGCTTGCTCACTTTGGTTTCTTCTGCTTTCTAAATTCCTACGCACCTTTGAAAATGAATGAATCCACTCACAAAATAAAATCAACACACAGGCAGTAGCCTGTGGTGACTGGAGAGTATCCTGGACTTAGAATGACAAGATCTGTGCTTGAATCCTGCCTCTGCCATCTGCATTAGCTGGGTCTCTTTGGCCAAGTCTCTTGACTTCTTATCTCTTCATGTTTTTGTTGTTGTTTATCTACAAAATAACAGTTTAAGCTACGTTATTATAAGGGTCTTTCCAGTCCCAAGATTCCTAAATGAATACCTCTTAAGATTTTCTGGAAAGTATTTATGTTATACCTGCTAGGCACTTGGTGCCATAAGGAATGAAAAGATGAAAAAGATGCAGCTCCTGTCCTCAAGGAACCTGCAATTTCACTGTGGAGACAGGCACATGAGAACAAAAAGTGAAATTGCATCAAATAATTCCAGCCCTAGTTCAAGAAACAATATATGAAAAGTCATGAGGCAGTACATGATTAGACGCCAAATGAATTGTGCAGACAATAATTGCTCTAGGCCAAGGAGTTCAGGGGAGGAAAGAGTGCTGAGGGATGGGCTGGTCACAGAGCACTGTATTTAAAAAATGGGAATCCCTGCTGGGCTTGAAGGATGCAGGCACGGATTTGCATCTGTGGGAACGGCCAGAGTGAGAGCCCAGGTAAGTGGATCTTCGAGAGCAAATGTTCACAGGTGGCCATCACAGAACAGGGTCAGGGGACAGAGTATCAACCAATTAGAGTGGAAATGAGACTTCATGCTGAGAAACCGAAAGAGGGAGACCAAAGCAGAAGCTGGGCTGTAAAGGGTTTTCAGTGCCAGACTAAGATGTTTGATTTGTATCCCATAAACAATAAGGAACCAAGAGGGTGAGCAGCGGAGTACCGTATTTTGAGAGAATTAATCAAGCCATGATCTGCAGAATGAATCAGAAGTGGCACAAGTATGGACATCAGAGAAAAGGCACTCTCAGTGAGCTAGCAAGAGGTGACAGCATCTCAGCTAGGCTGGTGGCACTGGGAAGGTGGTGACATGCTGGGCAAGGATAGGAGGACAGCCTCAGCCTCTGATAGGTGATAGTTTGGTTCACCATTTAATTTATTGCCCAAATTGACACTTTTGAGAATGAAAAGAGAAGGCTGGGCGCAGTGGCTCACGCCTATAATCCCAGCACTTTGGGAAAGAAAGGTGGGACAATCACCAGGTCAAGAGATTGAGACCATCCTGGCCAACATGATGAAAACCCATCTCTACTAAAAATAAAAAAATTAGCTGGGCATGGTGGCATGCACCTGTAGTCCCAGCTACTTGGGAGGCTGAGGCAGGAGAATCGCTTGAACCCAGGAGGCGGAGGTTGCAGTGAGCTGAGGTCGCGCCACTGTACTCCAGCCTGGTGACAGAGCAAGACTCCATCTCAAAAAAAAAAAAAAAAAAAGAGAGAGAGAGAATGAAAAGAGAGCTATTAACAGTTATACTAGGACAACAGATTTAAACCAGAACCATCCAGGGAAAGCAGGGATGTATGGTATTATAGAGACCAGGGAAGGAAGGAGAGGGAGGGGAAAGAGGGACTGCAAGATTTCAAACCTAGAAGACGGAAAAATTTTGGAGTTGACAGGGACAGGTGGGAGGATGGTGGAAGAAAGTGGCATGGAGTACAGAGAAAGAAGGATGAAAGGAATTTGTTTCTGGAAGGAGTTTGCTCCAGTTGAGTGGCCAAGCAGATGTTTATTTTATGGAAGAGAAGACCTGCATCTTAACTAAATTATTACACAGATATTTGTTAAATTGAATTGAGACAACAAAGACCTTCTGAGTTTAATCTAAAGAGGACTGATCGTTAAGGTAATGGGGCAGGGCTACCCCTCTCCCCTTGGTTTTGTTTGTTTATATATATGTACTTAGAATTTCAATAGAAGTATCTCTTGGTGGGCTTGTTCCTATCCCCTGGGCCATCTGCAGCCCAGGAAGTCTCATCATGAACCAATGACTCCAATGTGGGCTGAAAACATAAATGTGGCACCAAACAGCCAGACAGGTAGAGGAAACTCAGTGAACCCTGCTCCAAGCTGGATGGAAGAAGCAGGGAACTTAATTCACCTTCTACCCCTCTTCCCGACAATAGTGCAGCAGATGAGAACAAAAGTAAGAGGAAAGTCAACCCCAAAATGTCAAGAGAGCAAAAACTCAGCCTTCCCTTGCCCTAAGTTGTTTGGGACTTTTGTGCTTAGGTGTCTTCCAATCAGACCATCGGCCAGCAACTCCTGCTGTGTCCTGTCCACAATGGGAATTAGCACCAGCCCAGGACTTTTCTGCACTCTGTTCTGAGCTCATGCTCACACTTCAAAAAAAAAAAAAAAAAAGGTGCATGAGGAGGAATATACAGGCCACTAGCTGGGTCTCATATCACTGTCCAGAATAGGATCTTACACAGCTCCAGTGACCCAGAAATTTGAGGCAGAAACTAACCATTGGCTATCCAAGTACCTGTGGCTGCAGTTACTTGATCAAGCTAATCTCCCTGAGAGTGTTGATTACCACTGAGTTAACAGCACAGGGGTTTGGGATAGGACAAAAGTTGCTGGGCCAGAAGCTGTCCTTGAGCTGCAAACAGTTTGCTCCCAATCCTCAGAAACAGTTACCTCTTGGAACCTTCTGATAGAATCAACTCTACATGTCTCTCAGACTCATCTGTTAACACCAACATCACAGAAGAAAGAAGATGCTATAGTTTGCAGTGGCTCACAAGCTTTTTGCCATGGCACACTCGTGAGGGTTGCAGCAAGCTCTTGTCAGTCACAGTGAATCCTTGCAGCAATGAATTTCTAATGGGGGTGAAAGACTCCAGAAGACATGATCTATCAGAACAGGCTGAGAGGTGCAGTACCTTTGAGAAAGCCTTCCCTAGTTCTCCAACCCACCCCCAGGGAGGTTCTGATTCACTCCACAAAGGAGTGTAGTCCTCTCTCCCCTTGAGAATGACTGGATAGAAAACAAGTCCATTTACAAATCAGAAAACTTACCACATACACCTAACTTCCTATGAACATTTACCAGCTGTATGAATCACCTCACTCTCTTAGCATTCATTTCCTCCCCTCTAAAATGGGGGTGGTAATAATAAAAAGCTTGTCTCCAAGGGCTGTTTTAGAATCAAATGAGGTAATAAAAGTGCCTGCAACATAGTAGGAGCTTAACAAATGTTTGGGCTTCAGTTCAGCTGACATTTTAACAGTGTGATTAGTGCCCCCATGAAATTGGTATTTTCTGATTAGTGGGTATTTGCTCTGAACGAGACTCCAAATATGATTCTCCATCAGGAGAAACCCATTTGTTGGGTAATAAATCAGATGGGTGCCTCCATTCCCACTTGGTCCAGGCCACTAGAGTGACCCATCATCAAAAGGGCAGTAGACAGCTCTAACATCATACTCAGTGGTGAGACAGAAAGCTTTCCTCCTAATATCAGAAATAAGACAGGATGCCTCTTTCACCTGCTGTTCAATATTGGCTGGAAGTTCTAGCCAGAGTAATTAGGGAAAAAAAAAAAAAAAAAAAAAGGAAATAAAAGGCATCCAAATTGAAAAGGAAAAAGTAAAACTGTTTCTATTCATAGATGACATGACCCTGTATATAGAAAATCCAAAAGAATCCGCAAGAAAGTTACTAGAACTAATAAGCATTCAGCAAAGTATACAGTTTGTGTTTCTATATACCAGCAGTGAACAAGCTGAAGAGAAAATTAAAAATACAATTATATTTAAAATAGCATATTTTTTTAAATCTAGAAATAAATTTAACCAAGAAGATGAAAGACTTGTATACTGAAAACTACAAAACATTGCTGAAATTAGATTTAAAGAAAAGAAAAGACATACCATGTTCATGGATAGAAAGATTTAATATTGCTTAGATGTCAATACATCTAACAAACAATCTGCAGATTCAAAGAAATCCCTATCAGAATTCCACAGTCTCTTGAAAAAAGTGGAAAAGTTAATCTCAACTTCAAATGGAATTGCAAGGGGCCTCGAATAGCCAAAATAGTCTTGAAAAAGAGGAACAAACTTGGAAATCTCACACTTCCCAACTTTAAATTTTACTGTAAATCTACAGTAATCAAAACAACATGATACTGGTATGGGGATGGACATCCAGACTGGTGGAATTGAGTCAAGAGTCCAGAGATAAAGCCAAACAGCTATGGCCACATTGATCATTGGCAAGGTGGGCAAGTCCATTCAATGGGGAAAGAACAATCTCTTCAATAAATGGTGCTGAGAAAACCAATTTCCATATGCAAAAGAATAAATTTGGACCCCTACCTCACATCCCACATCCCATACAAAAAATAACTCAAAATGGATCAACAACCTAAATACAAGAGTTAAAGCTATAATATTCTTAGAAGAAAATAAAAGTGATAAATCTTCATGACCTTGGATTTGATAGTGATTCTTAGCTATGTCACCAAAAACATAAGCAACAAAAGAAAAATATATAAATTAGACTTCATCAAAATTAAAAGCTTTTGTGCATCAAAGGACAATATTTCTTTTTGTTTGTTTGTTGAGACCAGGTCTCTTTCTGCCACTCAGGCTGGAGTGCAGTGGTGCAATCACAGTTCATTGTAGCCTTAAACTCCTGGGCTCAATCTATCCTCCCACCTCAACCTCCTGAGTAGCTGGGACTACAGGCACATGCCACCATGCCCAGCTAATTTTTTATTTTTTTATGGAGACAGAGTCTCACCATGTTGCCCAGACTGCTCTCAAACTCCTGGGCTCAAGTGATCTGCCTGCCTCAGTCTCCCAAAGTTCTGGGATTACAGGCATGAGCCACTGTGCCTGTTCCAAAGGACATTATCATGAAGTAAAAAAGAAACCTCCAGAATGGGAGAAAATATTTGCGTATTTTCCCTGATAAGGGGTTAATATCCAGAATATATAAAGAAGTCCTACAACACAACAACAAAAACATAAACAACCCAATTTAAAAATGGGCATAGAATTTGACTATATCTTGCTCCAAAAAAGATATACAAATGTCTAATAATGAAAAGACGTTCAACATCATTCAACATTAGGAAAATGAAAATCAAAACCACAATGAGATACCACTTCACATTCTATCTTCACAATGGGATACTATAATGGCTACAATTAAAAAACAAAACAAAACAAAACAAAACAAAAAAACCCAGAAAATAACAAATGTTGGTCAGCATGTGAAAAAACTGAGATTCTTGTGCATTGCTGATGGGAATGTAAAATGGTGCAGCTGTTGTGGAAAACAGTTTGGTGGTTCCTCAAAAAGTTAAACTTAGAATTAACTAGAATATGACCCAGCGATGCCACTACTAGGTATATGTCCAAAAGAACTGAAAACAGGGACTCAAATGATACTTGCATATCAATGTCAGTATTAATATGCAACACTTGCAGCATTGCTTACAATAGCCAGAAAGTGGAAACAACCTACATGTCTATCAACAGACGAATGGATGAACAAAATGTGGTGTCTACATTCAATGAAATATTCTTCGTCTATAAGGAAGAATGAAATTCTGATACATGTTACGGCACAGATCAGTCTTAAAAACATTATGCTAAGTGAAACAACCATACACAAAAGGAAAAATATATTATGATTCTGCTTATATGAAGCATATATAATAGTCAAATTCATAGAGACAGAAAGTGGATGAGAGGTTACCAGGGCAGAATGCAGAGTCATTGCTTAATAGGTACAGAGTTTCTGTCTGAAGTGATAAAATGTTTTGGAAATATACATGGTGGAGTTTGCACAACTGTGTGAATGTAATGCCACTGAATTGCACACTTGAAAATGGTTTTATGTTATGCATGTTTTACCACCAAGAAAAGGGCAATAGAAAAGGTAGAATGTAGTTAATTATGTAATTTCTTATGTAAAATGAATTGAACTCAGAGAACCCAACCAAACAAATGAAACTAGACTTCTTTCAAGCTCAAACTCAGTAACTGTAAATGTACCCAGGCTTTGCAACAGCCTTGACTCGGGCTGAAGCATGGAGCCACTGGGCACAGAGCTGCAGGGCTGAGGACAATGAACACATGCCAGGAGGCAATGGTCATGGATGCTGCTTGCTTTCTGCAGAGGTGCTGGAATCAGGTACCTGCAAACAGGGTGGGACTCAATCCATGTTTATTGAGCACCTATTATGTGCCAGGTACCATACATGAAATGGTAAACAGTGAGTAACCTGCCTGGGGCACTTGTCCTTGGCCTGTCCTCTGAGGTCTGAGCAGAAGTCCCTTGAGCCCTGGACCTTGCCTACCCATCATGGTGTCTTTCCTCATGGTTTGTTTCTGGTTTCAAGTGTAAAGACTGTGTAGATGGAAAAGTATTCTACAGATGCGGGATGGTTTTGCTGTCATTCCTATTATCACTGGGGATTTACTAGGTCTTCTTGGGAGACAGATGCCAGCCTAGCCAGCCTCCAACGCAAGGCCAGGAAAGCAATCAGAGGCTCCTGGGTGTGAGAAGAGGTTCTGAGCAGAGGGCAGGGAATGGCAATCAGCACAGGCAGGTTCCAGAGGCTCCAGCCTCTAACCAGCAAGGAGCCCAGTGCTGCAGGCTATGCTCCCCTAGAGCAGGCTGCTTTCTTCTTTCCACACGGGTGGACTCAGTGCCCCACCATGCAGTAGGGTCTTTGCTCATTATCTTGCTCACACACACTCTTGTTTATGGCTCCCCTCTCTCTATCTATTTAGTCCCACCCAACCTTCAAAGCCTGGCTCATGGGAGACAGGGTTTCTAATGGAAAAAGTTTGGATGCAGATGGGTCTGGATTCTAAATCTCAACTTACCAGCTGTGTGCCTTGGGCCTTTGCCATATGTGAAAATGGGGATAGTCATCCCATATTCCAAGCCTCCTGAAGGGGAATGAGTGTCAAGGGTCTGCCACACCATCCACCTCTTCCAGAAGTCTCCCCTATCCTTGCAGTCCACTTTCTGTCCTTCCTCTGAGAGCATCACTCTTATGAGTGTCACTCATTTGGTAATGAGTCTTCTCTGTCCTGTAACATCTCTGGTGGGGAACTGCCCTCGGGTATTGTGATGTAACTCCTTCAATATCGTTAAACTTTCCGTGGTTTCCATGCTTCTCTCCCCACTCAAACTGTCTGCTCCTTCATGTAGAGACCAAATCTTGGCATCTTTTATCTCCCTCCGTGGTGGCTAGAACACAGTGGGTGCTAAATAAATTGAAAATGTATTTGAGGCAAATGGAGGGTCCACAGGCAACAGAAGAAACCCCCACAGGAAACAGATCACATTTGCTCAGAGTAATAGCCCATTCACATTCCCCACTCTGGATGCAAGCGTTCCCTGCCCACACTGGCACTTCACGAACACTCCATTCATTGAGCACATGAAATCTGCTGATGCCTCAGCTTAGCAAGGTCAACTGTAGTGGCTAATCCAGAAAAATATTCGCTCTGAAAAAAGTCACCTCTTTTTGTGAATTTTAGAATGTCTTTAGAAATGGTGTTTATCTTCTTAGTTTTGTGTGACCATTTAAAAGAGTCAATGTAAAAAAAAAAAGTTAATTAAAAAAAACAGTCAGTGTCTTATGAGCATAGCTCACCCTCCATTAGAGAGAGGTGGCTCAGAGAGTAGGCTGAAGTGGCAGAGGGTAGCTGGCCAGGGATTTAATATACGTCACCAATAATCCTCAAAGCAGGCAAGATACTTTCAGAAAAAGGATTCATTGCATGCTACAGCTACCATGTGCCTTGTCCCTTGGAGCTGAAAGGACTTCCCAAGCCTGTTGAACCAGGAGGTCACTGGGCTAGGGGCCGGGAAAGCCTGGGTGCTGATCTTGGGATGAGTTACCACCTCCCTGGGCGTCAAGGTCCTCATATCAGAGAAGGCCAAATTAAACCAGAGGCTCTCTGCGGTCCCTCTTGCAAGTTTCATTGATTCCAAACAGTAATGAGCCTTCCTATTTTCCAGAAAGTCAAATAAGCCAGGGAAAGGGGAAAAAGACACACTTAAAGCCCCAGGATTCTGGCCTTCAGCCCAGCCTTGAGGGCAGGGACAACGGCAGTTCTCCTGTCTTCACCTCTCTTCCCACAAAAAATCCAAGGGTCCTTCCCCAAGCCCTTCTCTGTAGCTGCTGGCAGGCCAGGACAGTGCTATGAAATGGGCCAGGTGCCATGAATTTGGAGGAGCTGGGGAGGCCAGTTTCACAACCCAGCTTTCCTAAGAGAAAGAGGCTATTTCTTCCCATCCAAACCCAACACTGGGAATAAATGTAACGGCTCAGATGGCTTAGCCTGTTGTATGTAACATCTGTAATATGCCAGGTACTTTATTTGCCTTGGGCCATTCGAGTCCCAAAACAGCACCATGACATAGTTATTACAGTCCCCACATTTACAAATGAGGACACTGAGGCTCAACTTAAGACATTTGGCCAAAGTCAAGGTGATGGTACACAGCCGATGGGAGATTTGAACCCTGGTCCGTCTACAGCCAAAGCCTTTTACCTTTCAGTTAGATCTTCCATAGACGTCTATCTGCCTGTCTCTGGGGGATTCAGCCACATAGAGGGGGCAATGGGACAGCCTTTAGTGGGTGCATGAGCCTTCAGTTCCATGACATTCTCTCCCTCTCTCCTGACTCATAGGGCAACCAACTGCCTGCCCAGGTTACCTGAGACAGGGGGACCCCAGACACAGACTTTCAGTGTGAAAGCCATTACAATTCTGGGCAAACTGGGATGGTTAGCCAACCTCCAACTGAGACTCCTTTGTGCTCTATGGCTCCAAAACAAAGCAAATGTATTTTTAGAATGCAAACATAATTGAGGGACATTATCAGTAACTCCACTGAGGAGAGCAGCTTTAGGCCTGTCCCCTAGTGCAGCCCCAAAAAGCCAGATCACACGATCAAAGAAACCTCACTGTGTCCCAGCTCCAAGCTAAGACTGAGGGTAGCCAGTCTGGGTTGAACTGGGGATTGCGGGAGGTGGACAGAGAAAGGAAGTAGTCTGTAACGGAAGGCAAATGGGCCAGATTCCTTAAAAACATTAAGCCATGAAATGCTCATTGCACCCCCATAGCATGGGGTTACTGGCCCATTTTACAGAAGGAGCAGTCATCTTGGCATTTTGGAGACCATTTAGAGGATCTTCTCTGAATCTCCCAAATATTTAAGAAGGCTAGATCCTGAGGGGCTCACCAAGAGACTCCTCTCCCAAACTAGGCAAAGCCCCCATGACACAAGCCCATGGGGAACTATTTCTATGGGAGAGAGTCGCCAGGCCAGTGCCAAGTCCTGCTCCCAGCCCTCACTGGGCAGCTGGTAAACCACCTTGTTCAGGTTTGTTGCTCCCAAATGTATGTATTAAGGGAGGAGACTCCTCCCTACCACAAGTCCCTCATCAGACACTCCTAACCACTGTTCCCTTCCACCTGAGGTTGGAAAACCAGGAGGGCAAAGCCTCTCTCCTGCTATCCAAACATTCTGCTTTCTTCAGGCAGCACCTCCCCCAGGAAGCCATCCCACACTACTCCAGCCTGCAGTGTAACCTCCCCCCTTGACCTCACTCTACTGCTTCGTAATGCATCTCGCATTCTTGTCTTGTGCTATTATTTAACTTAATGTATAAGAGGATAGGTGCTGGTGAGAGACCACCTGGGTTCAAATCCTGGCTTCTCCTCTTACTAGCCGTGTGGCTTTGAACAAGTTGCTAAACCTCTCTGTGCCTCAGTTTACTTAAATGTGAAAGAGGTATGGCAACATCCTCATAGAGTCATAGGGAGAACTGAATAAGTGAATAGACATGAAGTTTTCAGAACAGTGCCTGGTATGTGACAAGCACTAGTTAATGTTTGCTAGCATTATGTTAATGTTAGTATCGATGTTAGTAAGCATTGTCTCCCTAGCTAAACTAGAAGTTCCTGAAGCGCAGGACTAGAATCTGATACTTCTTGCATTCTCCATCTTAGGCAGACTCCACCAAGTCAGAGCTAAATAATCATTTCCTGTAGATTGACCTTGACAGAAAACATTCATTTTACCTCATGGAAGAGAAGTATGTCTGCCTGTTAGTTGCCAATAGCTGCCTTTACCAACATCCCGCATGGTGGCCCAAGGAGCAGTGCCAGAGATCTTAGAGTGAAATTACAGCCCTTCAGGCCATGTGGCCCCAGAAGCAGAACACCAGGAAGCTGGAGACCACAGAGTAAACCCCCTTTTTTCCCCAGGAGCTGTGTCATGCAAAAAAGCCAAAGCTTCGTGAAGAGTCCTGGAGTAAATCCCAGAGGCTTTGGTTCTCATTCTGGCTCCAAGCTCTGTGACCTTTCACAAGCCCCTGAAGTACCTCCCTGGGCCTCTGTTTACTCAGTTGTTAAATGAGAGTTGCTCAAAGACCAATGACTTAGTTCCTTCCAATTCTGACATTCCATGAGTCAATTTCAGAGTAAGGGAAAAAGCGTCTTTGAATGAACCTGACACATCATTTCAGGAACAAACAGCTCTCCCCATTCATTCACTCATTCATTCATTCCACAAACATTGCCTGGGCTTTTACTACAGCCAAGTACCATTCCAGATTAGAGCAGAGGGGGAAAAAAAAAGAGACAGAATCCAACAATCGCTCTAAAGAAAAACGAGATGGAAAGGGAGAGCCAGGGAGGGCACAAAAGGGATTTCATTTTAGATGGGAAATGAGGAAAGCCTCACTGAGAAGATGATATTGGAGGGAAACCTGAAAAAGCAAGCAAGCAAGCCAGGCAGATATCCAGGGAAAGAGTGCTCCTGGCAGAAGGACCAGTACGTGCAGGGGCCCTCAGGCAGGAGCATGCATTAGCTGTTTCAGTTACAACAGGGGCGTCTAGAAGGCCCGTGTGCCTGGAGTGAGCAGGACAGTGACAGGACATGAATCAGGGAAGTGGAGATCCAGCCACGGGGAGGACTTTGGCTTTTGTTCAATTACAAACCCAGATTATCTAAGTTTTAACGTCAATGAATTTGATGCCATTCACATATATGCTGAGGGCAAAATACCTAATGCATTTGTTCATTTTTACCTCCACCCCCACCATCATGGATCTGCAATCTATTTATAATTTTATTGTCATTATGTTCATTTGGGGCAGAAAAACTGAGGCTTGGAATCACCTGTTTCTCTGTCCAGGACTATAGCCAAATGCTGGCCTGGTCTCCATGTCAGAATCTCAGACTCGGTTTACCCACCTCTCCCCGCAGGTGCAGCCCTGCTTCCGAGTCAGACTCCAGGGGTTCTCTCGCACGCTCCTCTAAGGCACAACTCAGTGACTCACATCTGACCCGCCCCTCTGCTGCAGCCCCCCAGCTGCCTGTCAGCCCTTGCAGGCCCAGCCCTTCCTCCCTGCTGGGGGCCTTCAACCCTATGCTCCCCCTGCCTGGGACGCGATTTTCCTTCCATCTTTTCTCAGTTTTGCTTTATCTCCCTTCAGGCTCAGCTCAAACATCACTCCCCAGGGAGGCCCTGCCCTGCTCTCTCCAGATAAAATCTTCCTGTTGAAGAATGCTCCCAGTGTTAGGCGCTTCTCCTCAAAGCTCGTATGTCACTCATATTCTCACATGTATTCATGTGATCTTTAAAAAGTAACGTCTCTGTTCGCCATCTAACTGTGAACCCTATCAGGATAGAAGCCACCTGAGTTTGCTCACCTTTCTATCCCTGGCACCAAGATAATCCTGGGCACATGCTCAGGATACCTAATAAATACTTGAGGAATAAGTGAATGAAAGAATGAATAAATCCTCAGGCCTTCTGTTCATTGAGCCCAGGGGACACACGGTGGGACAAACACAGGGTTCATTGGTTGGTTCTACAGGTGTGGCCGGAGCTATGAAACACATGGGAGAGGGCAAGGCTTGAAGGCAAAGGACCTGTGCCATCCGAGCCCGACACCACACCGCGCACTCTACACGGGCTATCTCCTTTCGTTGTCCTGGCTGCCACTTGAGTTGAGAATTACTGTACCATCTTACAGATAAGAGAACTGAGGCTCAGGAGACACGTTTTCCTGGGTCATATAGCAAGTGTTTCTGTAGGTAAGCCCAGTCTTTGATGCTAAGGACTATGCTCTGCCCCAACTGCCCTGCCCGAGACAATTTCTTTCTTTCTTTTCTTTTCCTTTCTTTTCTTTCTCTTCCTTCCTTCCTTCCTTCCTTCCTTCCTTCCTTCCTTCCTTCCTTCCTTCCTCCCTCCCTCTCTCTTTCTTTCCTTCTTTCTTTCTTTCTTTTTTTCTTGAGACAGAGTTTCGCTCTGTCGCCCAGGCTGGAGTGTAGTGGCGCGATCTCGGCTCACTGCAACCTCCACCTCCTGGGTTCAAGCGATTCTCCTGCCTCAGCCTCCCAAGTAGCTGGGACTACGGGCATGCACCACCACGCCCAGCTAATTTTGTATTTTTAGTAGAGATGGGATTTCTCCATGTTGGTCAGGCTGGTCCCAACCTGAGGTGATACCCCCACCTCGGCCTCCCAAAGTGCTGGGATTACAGGCATAAGCCACCACGTGCCCTGGGCAGTTTCTAACCCTCTGCCACTGATTTCCTGTGTGACCTTAGGTAAGTTACTGTCCCTCTCTGAGCTTCAGTTTCCCCATATATAAAATACGATGGTTGGAATGGATGGATGGATGGATGGATGGATGGATGGATGGTTTCATGTGTCCTTTCTAGTTCTGAGATGTTCTGACTTGAAGATTCTATGCTTCTAAATTTATAAAATCAAAAAAATGAGTATTAATGTACCTCACTCAATGTCAAAACACAGTAGACAATTCACAAATGTTCATTTCCTCCCTCTCTCCCTCCCTTCCTTCCTACTCCCAGTTATAAAGATTCTCTGCCTCGCAGGGCGTGGTGGCTCAAGCCTGTAATCCCAGCACTTTGGGAGGCCGAGACGGGTGGATCACGAGGTCAGGAGATCGAGACCATCCTGGCTAACACGGTGAAACCCCGTCTCTACTAAAATACAAAACACTAGCCGGGCGAGGTGGCGGGCGCCTGTAGTCCCAGCTACTCCGGAGGCTGAGGCAGGAGAATGGCGTAAACCCGGGAGGCGGAGCTTGCAGTGAGCTGAGATCCGGCCACCGCACTCTAGCCCGGGCAACAGAGCAAGACTCCGTCTCAAAAAAAAAAAAAAAAAAAAAAAGATTCTCTGCCTCACAGCCCTCCTTGAGGCCACCTGTGCTGTCTGGTTCTTCCAAGACACCCAGAGCACTGCTTCCCCTGCTTCTGTGAAGCCTCCCCAGGCTCTGACATTGCTGTCCCAGCCAGCTCAGGATCTTTAGTCAGCCGTTCTAGCTGTGTTCCCCAGAGAGGCCCACAGCCCACAGCCTTTCTGCTCACACTTCCTCCTGCCTCCTGCCTCTGAAGGGGTACCTGGGTCCCGTGCAGCACTGTGGTGAGAGAGAAGGAAGTGATGGGAAAGGAACTCACACATATGAGCACCTTCCGTGGCCAGGACTGGAGCAAGATCTTTGCTGTTACCTCACTGAATCCCCTGCATGGGGACATTGCTACTCCCGTTTCACAAAAGGGAAGAAACTAAGGCTCAGACAGGTTAAGAAGTTGCCCAGGATCACATAGCCAGCAAGCAGCAGAAGCTGGGCTTTAACCCCTGCCTGCCTGAGCCCAAAGCGGGTACCTTTTGCTAACTCTGACGATGCCCGAACCCTAGGCAGGAGGCCACTGGCTTTCCTTTTCATATCCATGTAACTGTGGATTTATAGCCCTTGTCACTTAAACCCATCAGTCTCTCTCTAGCCTCCCCCTGCTGCCTCTCCTCACTGCCCCCCTCCAAATTACAAGACTGCAAAATATTCACAAATTTCCCTCCGTGTTTCCAAAGGGAAGACACAGCCCTGGTCACTGCACCGAGTCCTCAGAAGACATTGTCCCTCTGTGGCTGGTGCTGAGCAAAATGGGCTGAGTCATTTCTCCCCCCATCACAGCTGCTGCCCATGAGGGCTTTCCAGAAATCAGACTTAGGTAAACCGTGAACATGAACATTGCAAGGAAGCCCTAGGGTATCACCAGGACCCTAACTGGGGCTGTAGGAAGAATGCGGAAGGGATGCCTACATTTTCTAAAGGCTCCCTGAAAACCATGTCCTCAAGGAGCATAGGATGGCAGACGAGGGGGATGGGGGTGTGGGAATGGCATCCTGCTCTGTGATGCGACAGGGAAGCTTGGGTGAGAGCAGAATCCCTGGTAGCATTCTCCTGGTGCCCGACTGTCTTCCTCTCACCTTGTTCTGCCCTTGCCTGGGATGGAAAACAAGGCGCTGGGGAAGAAGGGGCTGGTCCACTCTCTCCCCAGGAAGGGCCCCACAGGAGGGACAAAACTCAGCACGAGGTCAGGCCAGGCCAGCCCAAGGTGACTAGAGTTCCTGTGCCTACTCCTACCTAGTTCACGGCAAGTCTTCCTTCATGCCTTAGCTTGAAGCTCGCTTCCTCCAGGATGCCCTCCAAAATCCCCCTGGACCCCTACAGTAGGTCATGCTCCCTGTTGAGGCCCTCACAGCTTCCTGGACTTCTGGATGGCTCTTGTGGTTTAACTAATTACCCACAGAACTTGAACGTCTTCCTCTCCCATGGTCTGTGAGCCCTCCCGGCAGGAACCCATCTGTCTAGTTCACGGTCATATCCCTAGCGCCTCCACAGGGTCTGACACGTAGAAGGCACTCAGTAAAAATCTATCTAGTGAATGTGACTAGCAAGAAGGAAACCAAGGCCTGCTTCAAGCCAATAGGACCTGGTGGAGACCAACCCCCACCTCACCCCAGGCCCCTGACAGCCTCCCACACTAGATTAGATGGGAAAACCTACTTGAGAACAACCACGGGCACTTAGGAGGCCCCAATTCCAGCTGATTGACTCTGAGCTTGAATTGGCAAAACTACCAGGTGCTCAGGGATCCCAGGGGAACTCATGCCTGCCACAGCCACAAGGAAGTCATGGAAAGCCACCCTGCCAGCTTTGAATCACCTAAACATGGTTGTCATCACGCTGTGAGTGAGTACGAGAAGGCGTGTGAATTTGTGTGTATACTCTATTTTAAACTAATAAGAAACATATAGTCTGTGCCAACCAATTTTCTCCCCCACATATTACATGCAAGGCACTGTGTAGGCGCTGTCATTTATGTTTATACAACATGTATAACACATCCACATACATTCACTCACTTGATCTTCCCCACAGCCCTGACAGTAGGTGTTATTGCCACCAGCTGACTGGCGGGGAAAGTGAGGCCAGCTCTGAAGGCCCACAGTGAGCAGAGGGCTCTATCAAGGCCCACACCCATACCTGTTGCTTGTTCTACCCTGGCCGGCCTCACTCATAGCTGGGTGACCTTGGGCAAATTCTCTTACCCTCTCTGAGCCTCACTTTTCTTCTTGGGTCTACATCGATGACTCAACAAAATAGTGGTGACAGCCCCCAGCACAGGGCCCGGCACAGAGCCTACCACACAGCAAAGGAGCCTCCACTCATCTATGGCCTTCATGCTGGAGGTCTTGCACAGCTACCCAGAAATCACAGAGCTCAGGGAACATCCTTCTCCTGCCTTTACCTGCAAGCTAGCTGTGGCAGCCTCTCTCCCCAGAGCCCAGTTCCACCACAGCCAGGCCAGGGCCACCAGAACCAGGACTCTGTGCAGCAGAAATGCTGGGAAGTTCCCATCACCCCTGCCAGCAGCCAATGGTGCTCTGTGGAGGACTGCCTGGGATTGAAGCTCCCCCTTCCTTCCTTCCTTCCTTCCTTCCTTCCTTCCTTCCTTCCTTCCTTCCTTTCCTTCCTTCCTTCTTTCTTTCCTTCTTTCTTTCCTTCTTTCT